>NW_026535805.1:1800000-2357500 GCF_028551555.1 Melozone crissalis
GAAAGAGTCTTACTGATCACCACAGAACTTTCAGATGTAGGCCAAAGTAGCCAACATTTCTCTGTAAGTGAAAAGGAGAATGGGTGAAGCTTCCTGGCAAGGTCAGGTAACAAATAGTTGCAGTTTCCACTTAAAGATATCTTTGCCTTAGCCACTTACCTGCATAATTAATGTGTCTGGAAAAAGCTTGCATTTTCCTGAGGAAGAGTGTATAAAATCTAAGCAGGAACTCCCCCCAAATCGCCAGTGCATATAAATGTGTTCCATAAGGGTCGGCGCTGTGGTTTGCTTCTGGAAAGGATCCCAAACTGAGGATGGGCTTCTGAAATCTTACTTATTAAAATCCCAATATCTGAAAAACTGTTTCACATAACTATTGTTAGGGCAGGAAAGGAGGTAAATCCTAGATTAGGTTTAACCAGATCAAACTGACAAATTGGTGATTTTATACAGCTGTACTTTAAAGGTCTAGTCTTCATTGTTTGAGTTGTTTTCCTATTTGGAATTATAACCTAAATGCACTTGTTCCCTTTAGATTTCCCATAGCACCATCAACATTTAAATGAACAATTGATGTGTTCTGGCAGTGCTAATCATCAGCCAACCTACATGAATCCTTAGGAAAAAGTGTGCAATTACGAATGGACTTACCATATTTGCTTTGAAAACTTGTGTAGTTGCATTGCAAATCTTCTGAAAGCATTTGGCAACATGAATTGCTTGTGAAAGAAGCCGTGCAATATAATGGAATATGAGGAAATGAGGTTATACAATTTTCACACTTAAAAGCAGTGGACAGATTATTTCTCAAAAGGAGGGCTGATATTCTGTTTTCACTCCATCTCACTTACAGTTATTCTTGGGTCAAATAGCTCATGTAATGCTACACAGTAACAAACCCAGAAATGCTTTTATACTTTTGCATATTTTTTTCTTAATTTTTGGTTGTATTTGTGTGACAAATAAGATGAAAAACTGGAGCCAGGGAAGAAATTTCATTAAAGTAATTGTGGTTCGGAAATACGTTAGGTGCTCTCCAGAATATCTTTCTGTCTCTTTCTGATAATGATCAACTATGAATATTTCATTGGGCAGAAAAAGCTTTTTAGAGGAAAAGAAAGAAAAATATGGGAAAGAAATGAAAATATGCTTCTAAAACCCACAGCTTCTAAGGCACCTCAATGACAGTCTTGGAATTAAAACCTGACTGAGCAGCCTTTAAAGTATGAGTAATTTTTTACTTATGGAAGTGTTTTTATGAAATGCTTATACTCGTTCTTGAAACAATATTTGCTGACTTTGCTGAAATGTTGCAGGTTAACTTTCAGTACCACAATTTTTTATACGCAGCATAGTAATAAATATAAATTAAGCTTTAAAGCCTTATGATGAAGCAGGAAATTATCCAATGACAACTTCCCTAACTTATCTATTGAAGACAGTTGGGATAGAGACAAAGAGCAGTTTCACAGAGAAAAACAATTTGTATAGAGAATGAATGTTTGAATTAAATAACCTGCCACCCTCCTAAAATGCTGAGATATCTCCTGAAGGTCCAGGTGAAGCAGTTTGATCATTATTTCTGGGGTGATGCTCAGGGAGACTCTCAGCCTTGCAAGACTCCAGGAGGGTGTGTGATGTAGATGAAAGAGGCCTCTATGAGCACTGTGGGGCAGCAGCAGCAGCAGCATCAGCCTTTTATCAACACCCAGGAGCATCCAGCCTCTCCTTGACACCATCTGCTACTGTGTTTGGGGATCACAGAATCTCCTGTATCACACCGAATAAGAGTTGCAACACATTCAGGGTGTTACAATCAGCATTTCACTTCTTGTTACGAATTTTCACTTGCTCTTTGTAATGCAGGGTTTCATCAAGCTGTTCTGTGTTTTAAGAAGCTCAGGCCTTATGAGAAGCTCACATGAGATAGCTCCATCTGTTGCTGCTTTTACTCATCCAAACAGTTCAGGGTTTTTTGCTTGAGTGTTGCTGGAATAGCATCACAGAGCCTGTCTTGTGCCAAAAGGATTAGTGTAGAGGCAAAATTTTCAGCATGTATTTTGACATTGAAGTTAAACAGGAATGATGTATGATCCACAATACTATTTAAATAAACTCAGGTAACATTTTCATTTTCCTCACATGATTTTATTTAGTGACAGAGGAACTATAAGCTGGTTTACACTACAGGTCTAGCTTGTCCTATTTCCTTTTGTTAGCCTTCTTTTCACTGGGGCAAGAACTTATGAAGTAAAGCAAGACAAAATAGTAGTGAAAACATTCAGAATTTCTAATTATTTTTGATGCCAGCCGCCTGATAAAAAGCTTTGTATTTTGCACATTATCTGCTAATTAGAATTCTACAATATGTTATGCAATCTCCCTCAAGAAATAACATTCTATGAGCAGTCAGAAGAAGGCACAAAAGTTGTTGTCTTGCACAAGTCCATAGGACACTTTTCTAATCCTTTCATGTAGTGTTGGTGTAGACAGTGGAAGATATAAAATTTAATTGGTTTCTTCTATTTTGTGTTAACCATATCAAATTGAGCTGGGCTTGGACATTCTTTATCCTAGCTTTTGAGCAGTATAAAAAATGTGTTTTATGAAAATGAACGTTTTAGGGCCATCTGAAATACAAGAAAAGGAAACTGACAGTCTTTGGGCAAAGGAAGGTTACTTTTACTGACAGTTCTGCAGTCAGTATGCTCAATATGAGCTATTGTCAATGATATTTCAAATGAATTTAAAACTTCAAACTCAATCCAAATAGTATAGGAATCTGAGGCTGCTACACTGAGGAGAGAGAAACTCAAGATAAGAATGTGAGGAAGATTTCCTTGTAGTAGTTTCTTTCATAATTTTCAGAACTCTTAGAAATATAGGGTTAATGAAAATATACATGAATATATAAATTATATATGTGTGTGTACGTATACACTCGATCAACAAATATTAATTTCAAATTGAAGAGATAGACATATGAGTTTCTTTTGAAAAGAGATGAAAAAGGAAAACCCTTTCTGTAAGGCATTTTATGCTGCTCTTTCCAGCAGTACATCTAGGGACATTCTGAAGATAATTTTTATGTATGATCTTTTGAAAAATGAAGGAATAATCTGTCATTTATCTGTGCAACACAACAAGAAAAGACAACTTTGTGTAATTCAGTGCCAAAAAATGATTGGAGGATGCGGTCAGCCCAGTTTTATGGCTTTCAGGCCTCAGCGCTTCTTTCAGTTCATGCTGTTCCAACAACTCAACACAAGGGCTGTCCATGCCCTGGATGGCTTTACTCAATTAAAGCTGCTTCCCAAGGTCTTGTGTCCCTGTGGTGGAATCACACAGCGCAGACATGTGCATCCGCTGAACTCGAGCTGCGCTTGCTGCCAGCTCAGCAGCTTAAGGTCACCAGAGTACTTTCTAAGAGGAAGAAATCACTCCAAAGAATTATCTGCTGGCCTGCCTCCTCCAGCTGGGAAAACTGCTAACTTTCTCAACCCCCACACTTCTGCCAGTGCTTTTGTACACATTCCTTTATCTCGTGTTTACGAGTTCCTTCCCGCTGGGTGCAAGTTGCTATTTCTATCTGCATTTCACCAGCAGATCCTAAGACGGCAAAGCTGGTGTTCTGAGTGTCTCAGCTCCTCCAGGGGAGCACCTGGGGAGCAATAAAGCTGTGAAGTGGCAGGTTCTTCTCACAACACAAGGCAGCAAACAGAACCACCCTTCTTCCCACTGAACATTTGATGCCCTGAATAAGCGTGGTTTTGGTTTTCTACAGAACACCAAAGGACATGAGCTAAGGTAAAGATTGGACCAGCTTAAACAAAAGAACTGGAGGAGGATCTGTTGGCAAAATTGATATAATTACCTTCTTTTAGTGAAAAGGTTATCACACTTTGCTCTAATTTGCTTACATCTTGGCCTAAAGCAACTTCAACCTTAAATCATCCAATCACAAATTTAACATAACTTGAAAGCACACCATGACTTGAAACATCACACCATTTGAAAGTTTTTATTCTCCTGAGTGGTCCTATCTAGACAGCAATAAAAAGGGACACTGTAGTACTATGTGGTTCCTAAATAACAAATTTTGCCACATGAAAATGAGTATAGCTAATTAAGAACAATTTCATGGGCCTAGGACTTACTAAAACAATGAAAACCAGAATGACCTCCTGTCTGTCTGGCCAACTACAAGCTGCACAAGCTCTGTATCTTACAGACTTGGTGATAGAAAAGAGAATTTTCACTGGATCATCAAAAACCATTTTTGACCTAGGATCAAATTTTAACTCTTTTCCACCTCCTGCTGAGATGCTGAGCTGTTCAAAACTAAAAATGTTGCCAAAAAAAAAAAAAATAGAGCAAATTTATACTCCTGCTTTTGTGTCAACATTCTCAGAAATGTCTTAACAGTTTGCTTTCAAACTTAGCATAAACTGTTGTCTTAAGCAAAAGCCAGGTGGAGGAAATGGAATCTTAAAAAGATGAGAAAACTGAGTGACGGGAAAAAACCCAAACACCCGGGCCTTTGAAATGGAAATGCTCAGATTGTGTGATTTCTTACCCTAGACAGACTGCCTAAATGCATATTTTTATCTACTGCCCCAGATAACAACAGTAGTGTTGTTTGCTCTGCCCAGGGAGGGAGAGAGCTGGGACTGTGCAGCGAGCTGGGGAGGCTGGCAGACCCAAGTTTTGGGGGAGAAAAGATTAGAAGCCAGAGTTCAGCGTCACCCAGCAATGGCTAACCCAAATACCAGCCATAAGGAAAGATTTGGTTGTGGATTCATGTCCAAATTGTTGCATGAACAGGACAGATCTCTGAGTTCTGGTCAGCTAAAAGCAGTTGTTTTCCCTCTGTCCTGTGGCAGGATGACTCTATTTTTCCAGCCTGTGATGTCTTAGCCTTTCTATTTAAGGTGAAAACCTCAGAAAGTGTATGTTTTCTTTAACATCTCTAAGTGTCTTCAGTCTGAGAGGATGCAGTTATTATTTATACACACCAGCCCTTTGTTCTTGTTTAGGTTGCTGTAGCTTGTCTGAAATTACTCACTGGGTTCACATCCCTGAAACTGGACTAAGCTTTGTGGCGTGATCCGTGCTGCAGCACATCCCAGCTGGAATTCACTCCGGCGGAGTTTCTGAAAACTGGAGGCTTCCTGAGGGAAAGGGGCTGTGATAGGAAAGATGCTGTAATTTTGGTTGTCCCTCTTGTGACCCAGACTCCAAGACAGCCACCTCAAGGTATTGAAGTCTACTTCTCCCCTGAGATCCACAGGGAAGTGACTCAAAGAAATGAGTGATATTTATCTTGCACAATTTGAACTCACTTGAGTAAAAAAAGTAAAGCTACACAACTTTGTTACAGCACATGCTGAGCCCTTGAAGAATTCATGTCTTAGAAATAAATTCCATCTTTTAAAATGATGGTGATGATTAAACTCTGGTGTTCTGTGTGAAGCGGAGAAATGATTTCTCCATATCTTTATATTTTTTGGGTCAACATCACAGAATGGGTCTGTTTCTACTACAGTTCTGCAGACAATGCAGAAGTGCTGTCATTTCCAAAATTTTTAAAATGGTTTGGGAAGAAGTGTGAATGTCTAGATAAAAATCTGTCTTGATGGATGGTTGCTGGAGTGACTGTTCCTGAGGCAGTCAGACTGAGAAGTTTAAATGCAAGATTTTTTCAAGTAACATTCACAGAACTCACTACAGAACCAAGAAAATTCCCTGCCTTGCTTTATATAAGATGCAGACTGAATGACCTAACAGGACTGATTTACTTTAAAATTGAATTAGTCATATTGCTTGTGTGAGTAAAATCAGCAGCAGCAGACACATCCGTGGGTATCTGCATAATTTACTTTAAATCACTTTAGACAGACAAAGAACATGAGGTTCAGGACCATTTAAGTTTTGGGGGATAATTTTCCTTGGACTGTGGGTAGGAAAAAGGACATCCCCTATCATCACTGCAGAGCATCTAGGCGAGCTGTCTAGAAATACAGTATTCTTCATCATCTTCACAGTTTACTTGAAACCAATTGTATTTAAAACTACTCAGATAATAGCATTTTAATGTTTACAATGGGCTTGGTGGCAGCAGACAACTTTCTCATTGAGAGTATGATAGATGACAGAAATGTCTCTTTTTACTTTCTGTTGATATTTTGAGCGAATATTGTAAGAATGGAAAACCTCATACCTGACATTTAATTTTTGCATAATTTTAAAGGAATGTGCTGCTGTTATAGTCAGTGAGAACATGGTGTAAAATACAATGCTGCCAAGTCTTCAAAGTCACAAAATGTTAAATGTTAATGTCCCTTGAAATTATAGATTTGAGGCAATTGTAGAGCATAGAAATCTTGGATTTTTTTTAATGCAAAAATAGAGTGTATGTTTTAACCAGCATCTTATTACATCCTCTCTGTTGGGATGTCAGCATTAGTATAAAACCTCTTCCAAAAAGAGATTTTATCCTAATGCTAGGAGGGCAAATCATAGACAGCAAGGACACCAGGAACATACAATACCAAAGAAAAATAGAAGAAAAACCTAAATGTCAGAAAGTAACTCTTCTTCCTGGTTCTTTACTCACAGTCTTTCATTCTGCTAAAAATGAGATATGTAAAGAATTGTCTTATGCTCTAAACATAAGATTTTTGTACATTTCCTTGCATGACACCAAGAGTTACTGATAATGACTCATGAAGTTATTCAGCCCTTCCTTAAAGACCAACCTTTCTTTGACTTCATGACCTCCCTTACAAGCAAATTCCACAAGATGTTTTCAGTATATGCCCATGAAGTAGTTGTGTCAGAATTTATTGCGTTGTAATTCAGTAATAAACTCCTTGTTCTTCTAGAGAGAAAAAAAAAAAAAAAAACCAAACAAAACAAAAAACCCACCAGAATAGAGATGAGGAAGGTGGACCAGTTTTTGCTTTCTTTTATTCAACAGATTTTATTTAAAGCCAAGAGGCAGGCCTTTTTATTGTGGATATAACCTAATGGTTAAAAAAATGGTTAAAATTCAGCTTTGTTTGCTACCTTAAAATTTTTTCTGCTCTGAATAATTTTGTTCCAAAATGTGAACCAACAGCTTTCCACATAATCTATTTTTGTCTTTTGATCTTTCTTTTATACGTTCATGAAAGGAGTGTGATTTTGCAGAGCCCTTCAGGGAGCAGCAGCACGTACAGGGTTATGAGCAATAGGTTTGTGGCACATCATTGCCTGGCTCCAAGCTCAAGTGTGAGTTAGATGTGAGGGCACTCAAAAGGCAGGAGGCAAGGCTCTGTCTCCAGCTCTTCCATGGACTCATCTAACTGCTGCCAAGTCCTGCCATCTCTGGGTCTTTGTTTCTCCTCCCTCTGTTTTGTATTTTTGGTTAGACTTCAAATTATTTTCAGATGTCAGATTATCTCTCACTGTGTTTGTGGAACGTCTAGCACAACAGAGCTCCAATGCTGACTGCAAGTCTCCAGGCACACCTTAACATAAATATGGGGGAGTGAGAGAGTTTCATTCTTTCCAGGGTGCTCCTTTTGCTGTAGGCAGAGCAAGCAGAATGCAAAATCACAGCCTTTGGTTGTTAATGACCAATCTCCTCCTCGATGCCTTCACCCAGTTACTACCACAACAGGTTTTTTCTGTGAACTGGTTTTTTGAATCTGCCAGTTTTCCAGATCCTACTGTGAAGATTGGAGTAAGGTGGTCAGGTATTTAAGGGAAAGTTCTGGTATGAGTAGATGTGCAGTGCAGGGCATGTTAAGCTTGGGCCTTGCCCTGTGGTGTTGAGATCTATATGATAAAGACCAGAGACATGAGGGGACGGTGAAGTAATAACTTGTACAGCCTGTAATTCAGCACTAACTCTGTAGTCTTTGCAGGTTGTGGTGTACACACGCCTTTATTGTTCCTGGAATAATGTTTCTGCTCCAGGGATGCTAAAATCCCTGTACTTTCATGGCAGAGAACCTGGACCATTTATTTTGTTTTCCCTAGATCTATTTATGTCAAGTGGCTGCTTTTCAAACCCTGCAGTGTCTACTTAGTTTTGCAAAGTCTTTGAGGTTTTGCTTTCAGTTCTCAGCTAAACCAATAGAAAATCTCTGGGTTTTTTTTTTTTTTTTTTTTTTTTGTTTGGCTTTTTTTTTGTTGTTGTTGTTGTAAGTTATGCTGATACAAATGAATTTTATTTTTTCTCAACTGGAGACAGGCTTGGGCCTCCTGCTGTACTGGGAATTAGATTTTGTGATAAAAGCATGGGTAGTACATACTAATTTACAGGTATAAATGTCATTAGGTTGTACTGGAAAATTCCCCTCCATACACAAGAATTAGGTTTTTCTGGTCTACTCTGCAAAGTGCAGGGTTGCTTGGAGCAGCCAAAGCAGTTGATATTGCTGTCCCATGGTCCCTTCTCCACTGCCATCATTGTGAGTCCCAGTGTCTCACTGCCTTCTCTCTTGCTAGTACTGTGGGACTGACTTTGAGATGATTTTTTGATGGCCTTTCACTGGACACAAAGGGCTTGGGGTGTTTACCTTTTTAGATGAATTATATTTACCATAAAATTATTCTGTTTCTCAGAACCAATATCCTTTTCCAGAGTCCAACCAAATAAACAGACTTTGTCAAAAGGACAAAATCCTAGAGGATCCTGCAGGAAGCAGATCCTGTGACACAACTAAGTAACAAAACCAGGGAACAGTCATCCTTTGCCTTTCTTTAGTTTATTTATTTACCTTTATTTAGTTACCAGAGTTTAACAAGGGAGTGATTTTGGCTGGAATATGAAAGCAGCAGCTGAGCTCCACGGTACTAATTGTTCTGGTTTTGAGGTCGGTGGAAGATTTGGTCCACCCTAAATAGCAGCCTTCCCCAGTTTGTACTGTCCTGCTTACTCCACGGGAACAAACTGGAGAGTTGTGCTCTGTTTATCCTGAGCTCTTTAAAATGTGAATCACTCCAGGACAGCCTCTCCCAGGCTAGACTAGGAAAGCTTATTATCACTGATTTACAAGCCTTTAGAGATCAAAATGGGCCAAACCAACATTTCCTCCCTTCTTCTTTAAAACCACAACAGAGCATCTGTCTAGTTTTGAAAGTAAAAATTCTTTCCATAGTGATTTTATTCTTTTTCACTTCTACTGAAAAATAATTTACTAATTTCTCCCTATTGTTTCAAAGCAACTGGCAGTTAATTTGAGTTTTTTTTAGTTTGGGCAGATTTTTTTTTTAACAGTAATTTCACTCTGTCTTTAGAGTATGCTCTTTATCAGGTTAGGTGTTCATCCATGGAAAATAATCTGTTTCATAGCTCAGTTATTAATAGAAAATTTGGGAATGTGCACATAAGCAGGGTGCTGAGCTGATAGTATTGCTGGGTTGTAGTAGTTGTAGAATAGATTCCATCTCTCAATTGGTAATGGAAATGTGCTTTGCTGCAGCAGTGGCATCTCACACAAGGCTTTTTAGGGACATGCAGTGTGACAGATGCCAGCACTGGCCAATGGCACAGCAGATGTGGGACCTGATGTTTGGTACTTGATTGCAGAACCCTACCCCTCTGAACCCTGGATGCCTCAGCAGCTCTTGCTCTTTGTGAAACCCCTTGGTCTAAAGGTCCCGCACTTAAAACATAAGCCTAACTGATGACACAATCTCAGTGTAAGAAGGATTAGTCAGCCGAATACTGACTCTCTAAACTCTAGGGGTCACAGTAAAAATATTCTGTAGAAGCAAAGAAATCAAGAAGACAAAATGAGGGAGCTCTTTTTGGATTAGGGAAGGAATCCTTCTCTGTTTTGGTGGCAACCCACATACAAATTTTTGTCTGCTGCTTCTTTTACTTGTTGGAATTGTCAAAAAACTGCCAGATAAGGTATCTTTCTTGGACAGCAGTGGCACTCCTTCACTATATGAAGGAATCAAGTTGGGATTCATGTTACCATTGTATGACCAGTGACAGGACTTGAGGGAATGGCCCCTCTATCTGGGTATGTTTAGGCTGATATGAGAAAAAGGTTCTTCACCCAGAGGGGGGTTGGGCACTGGAACAGGTTCCCCAGGGAAATTGTCTGACAGAGTTCAAGAAGTGCTTGGCAATACTCTCAGGCACATGGTGTGATTCTTTTGGATGGTTTTGTGCAGGACCACTAGTTGGACTCAGTGATCCCTGAGAGTCCTTTCCCACTCAGTATATTCTGTGATTTGGTGGTTGCTCTGTCTGTGTTAGGGCAGAAAATAATTTCACGCAGTCAGAGCTTCTCCTGGGTGTCAGATCAGGGAACAGCCTGATCTGGTCATTAACAGAGCTAAGCTACACACTTACTCTCAGTAGTGTATGCAAGGGTTGCAGATAGTGTAACACAAGACACATATTTTGAATAGACTTGTAAATACAACCAAGAACTCAGGGTTATCAGAAATTGTATGACAAGCTGATAAATGAGAGGGGTCGTTCTTTGTAGCCTTGTGTAATGCAACCCTAAAGACACACGTGTACATTTATGTCCCAAGGGGGAGGCGAAGCGCAGAGCCATTGTCAGCTGTGTTGCTTGGTTAGTTGCTAATGATGAGGAGAAGGACCTGCAGGTAATAGGGATCAGTATCTCTATCAGAAGGGTGGGATTTGGGCTTCAGGCTGGGGAGGGTGGTTGAACTTAAGTATTTAGTTTAAAATGTAACCTGGATCAGAAAGGCACATCCGTGGTTCAGTTATTAACCTATGTGTGAGTACACTTTTCTAAGCCACATATTCACAGTGTGTGAATGGACAAACTACCTTCTGGCTTGATGTCCAGTTTCTCTGCAGAATCAAAGAGTTCATTCTGGCACCCTCAGCCAAATTTTCTCCCTCCTAACCACATCAAGAGCATTCCTAGCATTTTCCCTAGGAGGTTACAATAATTTTAATCATAACTTGAGTAAAAGAATGTTGGCATTTGTCAACACATTTATAAAATCTTCACCTGGAATCTCTTTTTTCTCGCTAATGAAAAACACCTGACTGCAGAAAAGCATTAATTGACGTAAAAGTGCTGGGAATGCAGCATGCAAACAGCAGATTTGATCTTGAGAATTGTGCCCATACCATGGCTTCACTACTTTGGCTTTTGTTCATTAAATAGATAAACACAGTGGGCTACATGAGGTTGCCCCTTCTGCTGGAGAGCTGCAAGGAGACAAGGCATGGAGGTGGGCTGTCAACATCCTCTCTCCCTTCATGCGAATAAAGGAGAGGGGGCAGTGAATGAAAAGGGAAATGAAAGAGAAAAGAGAAGATGAAGATGTGTGGAAGTTGCCCCAACACAAAGTGGAGGATAATGGTATTTGTTTGGAGAGTGCCACTCCATAACTGCAAAGAACAGCAAACTTCTACAGCATTTGTTCTGTTCCAGGAAATACAAACACATTGAATCAGACACTAATAATGGTGATGTCAGTGTATATAATTTTATTACCCGATTCTGTCATCCTAAAAGCAACAGGTTGTTGCTTAGCTTGTGGAAGTTGTCACAGTGGTTTTTGGAAACAGCCACCTTTGGAGAGATATTTGTACATTTCCCATGCTAAATATCTTTTATATATATATATATATTGCCCTACTTCATGTGAATGCATCATATCTCAGAGAAATCTGAATTAAGCCCTTTTGCTAATTGTTAGTTGCTAATGGCTGTGACCCCTTTGTTTCTTAAGAAACAGAATGAGAATCCTTGTGGCCTTTTTATTGCAGTAACGCTCTGAGGAGATGCTAATGGAGCAGTGCAGAGATGTTTCCTCAACTCAGAGTAACAGCTGCTGCAGAAAGGCTTCATTAACTTTCTTCAACCAAACAAACATTTCAGGTTGAGAGTGCTAAAGCCAGTAACAAGATTTAGCCCCATCACCTACACTAACAGCCGGACACCCTCAGATACAGTCACTTTCTAATGCACTGATAAGATAGAATAAGTCAGGAGGGAACTCAGGAGGCATTATCTACTGTTATTTAATCCAAAATGACAGGAAAAAAATCCAGGCAGCAGCAGATGCTATTTGGGACAATAGCTGTTTCCTGAGCTATATGTTGTGCAGAGCCCCTGCTGTGATGACCTGACCTGCTCTTCCTGAACTGCCAAGTGCTCGAGAAGGGCTCCAGAAGTGCTGCAGAAGTGAGGTTGTATTTCAAAAGGATTTGTGGTAGCAAGAAAAAGTTCGTCTGCCCACCTAATCCCACCCAAAAGGGAACTGCACTTTAGAGGTAACATGCAGGCTGTGGAAAGTGTCATTGTCCAGTGCTCATGGCTGCAGAGGGAAGCGTGAAATGGGTTCTGAATACAGCACTGGATCTGTTAGGAAGGTTTGCAATGCCAGTGGGCCATGAGCTTTGCAGGGCAGAACGTGCCTAGCCCAGCCATTTTCCCTCACCTTCCTTCCTTTATGGCTGCTTCATCAGCTGCAACATCAATCAGTCCACCTGTAGTTGGCAACACATAACCCAAACATCTGCATGCCAAGCACAGCTGGATATTTACTACAATTGACCCAGCACAGGGCAGGCTGCATTGGGATTGTTCCATCAACGTGGTTTGGGAGAAGGGAGTGTTGGAGAATAATTTGAAGCAAAATCAGAAGCTGTGGTTTCCCTGGCTGCCTTCATTTCCCTCATCTCTTCAAAATTCTTCTTACTTTTTAACAATGCTTGCTTTGGGCATGTGTTTGTGTTGAACCTGAGGAATTTTTTGTTAAAAGAAGGGTATGTGTGCCTGCCCGCCAGATTTTCCTCTCCTAGCATAAAATTAGATGCCTAGCACAGTCTCTCCTGGACAAAGAAGAGTGTTTGAAAGTTCAGTGTCATTGAGAATATTACAGGAATATATTGCCCCATAGCTAAGCAGGTTATACAAAGTGACATCTGAGGGAACTGGAGAAAAGCAACAGAACAGTGATGGTGTGCAAAGGACATCAGAGTGTAGATGAAAGAGTAGTTGAATGCAGGAAAAGGCAGAGAGCCAGTGAAATGGGATGTGACTCTCAAGGTACTAAAGATATGGATGAAAAGAGTGACAGGCCATAATTGTGAGGCTTCTGAAAGAATGAAAACATCAGTCACAGCAAGAGAGATTAGTACATGGAGATGTGTAAAGTAAAAGCTATAATGACAAGGCATGGAAAGGTTATGCTGAAGAAATGCTTGGACTAAACAACTTTCTGCAGCCCCTTCTGATCCAAATGGTTCTGTGAAAGCAAGCAACTCTACTAGCAACAGCTGCATTAGAGGATCATGTTTGTATTTTCGTAACATTTACAAATTTCATGGCATTGAATGCCATCGCTGCAGACGCAGCATGAGCAGATAGGATTATGTCCTATGTAGAATATCCACCCATGTAACTCCTCTTACCTCTTGTTTTATACTTCCCCTTTTTCTCACTAATCTGAAGGACTTTAATATCTTTTTCTGTTTGTGATACTGTCCTAAAATAAACTGAAAATGACAAAAACAGTAGCAGGTATTTTCCTAAAACAGTAAGCAATGTAATCAACTTTCCCTTGGCTGAGAAACGTAGCACGGTTTTTTCAAAGTGTAAGGGACAAAAGTGTTCCTGTCAGGAAAAAAAAGTGGAAGTTTAGCAAAGTGTCACCCAAATAAACTAGCCAGATATTTAAATGTGCAGTTATCTGGCAATTTTATTTAACTAATTGAACAAGAAAACTTTTTTTCTGAGAGTCTGTCTCCTTGTAGTTCCTGAGTATAGGCTCATCTGAAAATATAGTCCCTTGAAAAAAAATTAATCAGTGATCAGATCTGGACAGTACAAAGAACCTCCCAGCACCCACAACAAACCAACTTTTTGGGGGTTCTATTTTTTCTACAGTACAAAAAAGTGCAGCAAAGTCTTAATTCCCCCTTAATTCAGTCTTACTGAGAGAGAGTTGCTGATGGACAGGACAAAATGATTGGCATTTATTTTATAGTATCAGACTTGCACATGTATTTCTGGCATGTGAAAATGTGGCGTGTGAACCTTTTGCTTGTGGAAAACCCAGGTTTTGATCCTGTTTTTCCATTTCCTGCCTATAGTTTCCCTACATTGTAGTGATGTGGTTGCTGAAACAGTGAAGAGTCACAGCTCCATTCAGGGCCTTGAACATAAACTGGCTGCTCTCTGTGCCTGGATGCTTTTCCTCACAGCTAAACATTAGCAATTAACTGGACATCACAAAACCCCTCTCCCCAAGTAATTTAGCTCACAGTGGAACTGCACTGTAGCGTTATGTCTGCTTTTCTAGTCTGTTTTGAGTGGTGTCATAACTACTCTTTCCTAGAAACAAAAGTCACTGAGCTGCTAGGGGGAAATGCTGACTTCTTGAAATGCATTTTGGAGCTTTGACATGCTTAAGACTTCAGCATTCCCAAAGATTTATGGCTATTTCTGTGGTTTTCAGCATACGTCCAAAGGAACAGGAATTGAATCATCTAGAAAGTGACCAGCCAAAAAAATCTAGAGTATAGTGGAAAGGTCCCTAAAATATCTGCTGTTGAGATTAGTTTAGCTTTTCTGGCAATACTTAAATAAAGTGGTTCTCATTATAGTTTCCCTCTACTCTGATACTAGGTGGCTGCTTTTCACAGGGACTCTTTGCAAACACCTCATTCTGAACCCCAAGATAATTAGTGATTTGTTTAGATCCCCCACTGCAGTGTTAGAGTATATAATAATCTTGAATTATAATGCAGCTTGTTTTAAAGACAGTTTCTAAATTCCATGTGTGTGAAAGAAAACTTCAGAATATGGTGCAGGTATCCCTGAGAGGCTCAGAAACTAAGGGGCAAAGGAAAGAATCACAGGCTTTTGCCTGTAGACACATAATTTCCAAGATAAACACATAAAGTTTCCCTCTTTGTCTTTCCTCTTGCTCTTACTTGCTCTCTGCAGAACACCTCAGGTTCAGTTGAAGTGTTATTTATTCACCTTTCCAGCACAAATCATTCACAGGTGGCCTGCAGGTTCCCGTTAGAGAAATGAGAACTCCCAAACTTGTTATTGCTCTTGCCTATCACCTGACAGGACAACCAAAAATTGTTCTGTGGTCATTTTGACATTATGCAATGGGGGCTGAATGTGTCTTTGTTCCAGTCACCAAAAGCACTAAAATACTACTTTTTGAGAGCTGGACAAAATACTGCCCTTGGAAACAGTCTGTCTCAATCTTGAAGTCTTTCTCATTTCATCCAGTTCTGCAGGAATATTTTTAGGTATTGAATTTAGCTCTCCAGAATGTCTTGTGGTTTCTTCCAGGATGAAGCTCAATAAATTACTCTCTTCACAAACAACCAAAGTGCGGTTCGGTGGTTCGGGTCTCCTGCAGGGTTCAGAAGTTCAGGCCACAAAAGCCCATCTCAGTGTCCATCTTCCCAGGCAAAACCAGCACCAGTTTGCAGGGATGGGGGCTACACCATGGCTGCTTGTAAGTGTCCATGCCAGTTCTGCTCTCTGCATCAGCTTTAGAGCAGAGGAGCTAATCCTTACATCCCTCCTGTCTGCGACACCTCTGCTAGGATTTGGTGAGAATCCACTTCCAAGGGAAGCATGTGTGCTTACACATGCACACCCACCTGCCCCCCTAAGCACACACACCAGGGGCATCCAAGTTTGTGAATGTTTTACTCTGCTGCCTTAATTAAATCAATATTTTTTATTACGTGGGTCTGTGTTCTTTCTTTCAACGCCTCTGTTTTTAGGTTATAATTCCTTTATATCTTCATTGTTTTTAGTAATTGGACAAAGTGTTTCCCAGCTTAACTTTTTAGCGAATGGCAGGAATCCCAGCAGCCGTGTCATGGGGCCAGGGTTTCAGTATTTCCAGAGACACGCATTTGTCTAGGATATTTATGTCATATTTATCTTGGTTGCTAAAAGAAGAATTCTAAGATTGGAAAAAAAAGATGTTTTTTTTTTCACAATGTAGATTTACTTCTTATAAGTGTGAGATTAAGTAGCTCAGGAGTGACGGGTTTGACTGCACAGCAAGGGGCTTAGGCCAAGGCTCTGGAAGCTGAACCTCAGCTAAAGCCAGTGGGTCTGGATGGGGGGTTTCATACAGGGTGGTAGCAGTGCAGTGTGAAATCCCTCTCCTCAAAATCCCTGGTATAGGAATGAGGCCTCACCAAACCATGAAACAGCTGGAAAAAGCCTTTTCTCACACCTACCCAGGCTGAGCTGAGGTCTATACTCAGAATCTATGCTTCAACCACCTCTACAGTGTCTGGATAGAAAAAAAAGGTTTACATGGGTCTTCCTTTATTTTTTCAGCCAAGGAACAAACAAATCAAACTCATATTATCACTTCCTACTGTATCATTACAGATTTGCAGGGCTTGAAGGGGAGGGGTCCCAGCTGACTGGAAGGTGGTGAACACTGTCCCAGCTTCCAAGAAGGGCAAAATGGAGAGCCCCAGAAAGTACAGGCCTGCCAGTCTCACTTCAGTGCCCAGTAAAATCATGGGAAAGATTATTCTGGGAAGAATAATGTCCTCAGTTGAAGGACAATGCAGTCATTGGTCACAGCCAGCACAGCTTCATGAGGAGGAAGTCCTGCTTGTGGAAACTGAACTCCTGTGACAGAGTAACCCACTTGGTTAATCTAGAAAAGCCAATTGATGTAATCCTTTTGGATTTCAGTAAAGCTTTTGATACTCTCTCACACAAGTTCCTTCTGGACAAAATATACGTCCCACAGCTGGATAAACACATCATGCCATGGGTGAGAACTGGGTCATGGCTCAGGCACAAAGAGCTACAGTGATTGGGGTGACACCAGACTGGTGACTTGTCACTAGTGGGGTTCCACAGGGCTCCATTCTTGGCTCGGTTCTCTTCAACATTCTCATTAACAACTTTGATACAGGGCTGGAAAGGATGGTGAGTGAGTTAGCCAACATTTTATTGTTGGAGGAGATGTTGACTGGCTTGAAGGCAAAGACGTCCTGCAGAGAGACATTGGCAAATTATTTAGAGAAATGGGCAGTCACCAACTGTATGACATTTAACAAGGGCAAGTGCTGGATTCTGCACCTGGGTTGGGCAAGCCTTATTGTGTGTATAAACCGGGGAAAAAGAGGCTACAGAGCAGCACTGAAGGGGACCTGGTGGTCCTGGTTGATGGCAAGTTGCATATGAGTCAGCAGTGCTGGGGGTGCCTCAGGCACAGCACCACCAGGCGGGCAAGGGAAGGGATTGTGCTGCTCTGCTGTGCACTGGGATGGCCTCAGCTTGGAAATTGTGTGTATTTTCAGATATCAGGCATGGAGGCTAACACATGAGTTCTTCAAGTTTCTGACAACCTTTGCTGCTCACTAAAGCTACAGGATTTTCTATCTGCTTCATAAGATCAGGCCCAAAAAGTTTTCAATACAGCCATCTTAGCAGCCTCTCTAAGGATATATGCAGTACAGTATGCCCCAAAATCCTTGCTGTCTCTGTGTCATTTTTTGTCAAAATTAATCCTTTGTACAAAACCAGGTGTGTTGTGCTGATGACTTATAAACCTCTATAATCCCTGTACAGTTGGGTGGTTCTCACTGGAACTGTGACCGCTATTTTACCTACATACAATTTTTCATTATCCACTTCTATACCTGTTAGAATCACCTACCATGACAACTAAAAATGCTTCTGCCTTGCCAAGAGGGAGCTCTAGGTGCTTTGACAGTGCACATGTGCAACACAGTCTGAATGAAATGGGATTTTTGTATGTGGAGTTCTTGTAGGATCCGCCTTTGGGTGGATGTTTTTGCATATACAGTATTCTCTACAGTAAATGTACTTGCAAAGTTCCTCATACCCTTTTTATCAAGAATAAATATTGATGAAGGGTACATATTCCTGATATCAAAATAATGATTACTTGCAAGAAGATGAAGGTTTCACTCACAAAATGAGATCACAAAGGGGAAAAGGATGTTCAAATTAAGACCAAGGCTTAATCTGGAGAATTGATAGACTTGAGAGGGTTTTGATGCTTCGAGGGTGGGTGTGTAGCCAGGTACCACACTGGCTTTATGTTGCAATAAAGCAGTTGAGGAGGTGGGGTAACCTCTGGTCAGAGACCCAGGATGCAAAATTTGGGACTAAGGACTATGTCCCAAATTGCTCTTTGGAGGAAAAGTGTACAGAAAGGACCACACAGAGTTCAGTCCTTTCTCAATCTAGTTTTGAAATATGAGACTTGACAGTGTCTGGGTAACTAAATCCTCCTGACACTTCAGATAGATAGTCAGATAGATATGGGTCTGACTTTTGGGATTTCCATTTTCCCTGGCAGCTTGAGGTACTTTTCTGCTTGAGTTCATCACTTCTCCAGCCTCAAGAGGATGATGCAGCTTTGCACCATGTTTATACCTGCCCCTGAACTCCTCAGACTAGACACTTCACCCCTCTGGGAAGATTATGTTGCTCAAAAAATGTTAATGGAAACTACCACTTATAATGCAACAACAGGGAAATTGTCCTCCCGTGCTTTCATGTTTGTGTTCTTATTTAATTTTTTTCCATGATGTGATGGAGTAACATTAAAGCAAAAAGTTCAGTTTTGGTTCTTTCAGTCTCTCCTAGCACACTTCTTATGAAGGTATCTTACTGAACAGGCCGAGATGGACATAATTCCTTCATCTTGTCCTGAGGCTGTGTCAATATGACAAAATTTCACTATACCTGTCTGACAGCACAGTTCTGTGACTTGAGATGATCAGAAAGAAGGCTGGAGCCATGAATTTTTGTCAAACAAGTGCTTTACATGAAACAAATGTTAGATAAAAGGCTGAAATAATGCAGGGGGACTGATGATTCATTCGAGGTAGCTGTTAACTCAGTGTGTTAACACTCAACAGCACTTTAGTTTCTGATCCTGTTTTGCTTAGCTTGCTCTGTGTTGAAAGCTGCTAGGTATGGCCAATACCTTGGGAATTTTGTTGTGGAAGCCATAAACCCTTGCATCTTCTAGGTTTAAAATACTCACCTATTTTATATGTTTCTTGATCCCTTCTGCCTGGCTTTGACCAAATCTGTATTATTGGCATATCTTTTTGTAAGGACATTATTTGTAGTAATAATATTCTAAACACGAAAAGTCTTAGCTGTTGTAAACTTACAAAATAGCACTGTGGCATGGGGATAAAGGGGAAAATAAGGAGCCTAGACAAGAGGCCTTTACCTTATTCCTGCCTCTGACTCTCCTCCGGCCTTTTCTAACATCATTGAGGAAGGCCATTTCCTTCTGGACTTTTCTTTATTCACTCATTAAAGAGGACAAGTCTTGCTCTACAGGGGCGTTGTGAGATTTAATTTGCATTCACTGGAAGCTCTCCAGTCCAAAAATATAGAAAGTGTGCATGAGCTATGCTCCACGGAGATTAAGACAAAACTGTTCTATTTCTTTTACATCTCTCTCCCCTTCCTGCTCATCTTTGACTCTGATCAAGGCTCCATTGGAAGCCAAAAGTACTTGTTAAGACAGAAGAAAACAAACACTATAAATAAAGCAAGTAGCATCTGCTGGATTTCTGAGTTGAACTGGCTTAATGTGCAGTTAATGTAAGACAGGAAAGGCTACAAGTGGGACTCCACAGCTAGGAGTAAGAGTGGGCAGAGGAATGAGTTGGGAAAGAAAAGGGAAGCAGACAAGGTGGATCTGGGCCTATCCCATCTAATGAGGTTATCATCCTGGCTATAAAATATTAGTCCTGGTCCAAAAATAGCAAAAAGATAATTCCAGACTTGATTCCTGCTTGTTTCTTCTATCTTTGTCTGGAGTGTGCTGGTCTTTAGCCATGGTCAGAGAGAGACACTACATTAGATGAATCAAGTGTCATACTGGAAAGTATGAACAGATGTATAAACTACCAGACAAGTGAAATAATCTTTTCTCGGTACTCAATACTGGTAGCCCTATGCCACACTTTGGGACAGACTACCCAGAAAAAATGGAACAAAAGGCATGTGGAATACTAGAGGTCTGTGAACCATGGATTAAGAGGAAACTTTGGAAGAGTGGTGCTGGATAGCCTCCTTTCAGCACATCTGCTTCCCCAGCCTGTAGCATTTCAAGAGGCTTCTCCTTCTGTGGTGTTGGATTCTGCATATGTTCCCTTTGAATTTAGTAAAGTTCCTGTTGGCCCATTTCTCCAGCCCATTTCTGTCCTTTAAAATGACAGCCTTGCCCTGAAGCCTGTCAGCTGCTCCCCCCAGCTTTGTGTCATCTGCAGGCATGATGAAGGTGCACTCCATCACTCACTCCAGGTCTTTGGCAAAGATGTAAAACAGAAAAAAGCTTCCAAACAATATATTTTTCCAGTTTCCTATAATTAGGACCACCTTGCAGTCAGCGCATTTATTTCCAGCAAGAAAAGGTGCCAGTTAAAAAGTGTCTATTGTACTCCAGACAGGTGGCAGCTGTGGAAAAATAAGAATCTTTTACTACTTAACCCATTATATTAAAATCTATGGAAAAATAGCTTTTGACCAAAGTAATCAACCTCTGTGGCAGCCTGGTAAACAGAACACATACACTCTGAATTGCATCTACAATATAAATTATACATTATTATCATATTACTTACTTACCATTGCTGATTAGGAGGCAGTTTTCTTATATAACATCACTAAAGAGTGCACTGCTTGGTCAATTATCCCTGGGTGAACTGAAATACAATAGCTGATAGCCCACATTTTTATGTTGTGACATTTATTTAATTTTGTGTGCATGTGTCTGTAGGCACATTGTGGTGGAAAGCCTCTAATGAGAACAGTTTGTTGATCCTCTGAATTCTGCATGTACTTGCTTGTTCTTATTAAGCAGGCATTCTGCTCTTTGGAAACAATCGAAACCACCTGCATTTCCTTTGAACCAGAGCCTTGCTTTCAACTGAGCATCCTCGTGTTGTAATACCTCATCATACGCACAGTAGGAAAAAGCACTCACACATTTCGGTCCCTCTGTGTGCATCCAGTGAAAATTTGCCAGGCACATAATCATGCATGTGTCATTACAAGCTAGCAAAACCCATTCAGGCAGTCTTTATTTATTTTTAAATGAGGCACTCCAAATGCGAGGCAGGGCCTGGGCAAGGAGCAAAGAGCTGTGTGGACATGGGAGTGACCCGAGGAGTTCTGTGCTGGCTGGTGAGAGAATTCTCCTTGGCATGGGCCAGCCCTGGTCAGAAGTACATGGAGCCAGACAGCCACACTGAGCCAGTGCAGGACTCCTGTTGATAACGGTCTAATCCCACCACGTGATAAAGGTCTAATCCCAGCACTTTGAAAAGGTCTAATCGCAGCACTCGATAAAGGTCTAATCTCACACTATGTGCCACAGTGCCCTGAGAAGTCTGAGTTTCCAGTGACTAGTGTGAAGCCTCAAGGAGTTTCCAGGATCCTCAGATGTTCGCTGGAAAACAAAGAATTGCCTATGGGAGCTCTAAGGTACCAGGAAAGAAAGGCATAGCATTTCAGCTGTGGACTCTGCCAGCCGAGTGGATCTTGAGGGTTTGGTGTCTTCCTCCTCCCTGCCCTAAAAGAAATGCATTGAAAATCACATTTTCAATCTTGTTTCAAGGGCACAAAGAAAGCACTTCAATTCTTGTCAGAATGTGCAATGTATGGGGGCTAGACACAATAAATATTTGCATCCTTAGGAGTTATGAGCCATACTTAGTGGCACTAATGAGTTTTACAAGGCAATCTAAGTAAGTAATGATAAAAACAGAAGTGGATCAGAGAGTGTATAAGAGATTTGGTCCTGATTCTGATCTCACTGTCTAGCAGCCTGAAATAAAAACCCTCAATGTTTTATGGTGTTATGGGGTGCTTTTGCCCTTATTACTCACACAATCGACTGTGTATGTTCAAGGCAGTTTAAATACCATTTTTATTTTTCTGCATATTTTTTTCAAAATCAATTTTCACCCTTTAACTGTCAGGCACCAGTAGGATTCTGTTTTGTGTTGCTTTCCTGTAACAAGGGAATAACAGTTTCCTGGAAAGATCTGTCTGTAAAGTTGGTCAGATAAGATTTTAAAAAATAATTAACTTCTTAAATACAATTGAAAAACAATTCTGAATTATTGTGTAATTGATTCTAATTCAACTATTTAAATAATATATTTACATGCAGTTTCTGGCAAAAAATGATAATGACAGCAAATTTGGAGTCTCTGGTGGGTCTCAGCTGCTTGGTGCTGATACTTTTGTGTCCATGTAAGAATAGCTCCACCACTGTGCTGTACATTTGCTTTACATGGCATGAAGAACTAGATGTGATAGAAGTTTTCACTTGTTCGAGCTTTTGGAGATTTCTGTTACAGCTGTGAGTTGTTGTCCCTCTCAACAGGTGTGACTACATGGTCCAGAGACAACATTCCCACAAGCAGGAATTTTAGTTTGGTCCAGTTCACTGGCGCAGTTGAGGGCAAAAAGAAGTAGTGTGCTTTGCGTACTTCTAATTTGAGTAATATGGAATTTTTCAGTCTTTCATTACTCAGCCTCACTGCAGGGACAATTTATCCATTTCTTTATTTATGGCTAGATTGACCTCTACCTAATCTTTGGCCCATGATCCCTACAGTCTCCAATCTCTTTTGTCCTCAGTGCTTAGCTCTGTTATCATGAGGTCTTTTGAAATCCTGCCTCTGAATTCATCTGGGCTGCACTTGCAGCTCTGGGTGATGATGGTGGTAGTGGTGTCATTGATTAGCTGCAGGCTTCTCTATCTGAACTCAGCTAATAAGAATTTCTCAATTTCAGCAGATGTCTGTGCTCCATTGCCAAATGGGGAGTTTTTGGACTAGTGATGTGAAAGTCTAGAAACTTGCCACTTCGTTCACCACCTGGGGAGCTTCTCTGATGGTGTTAGAGCAGTTCAACAGAATACACTTTTATGAAATGCTGCATGTTCTTTTTTATTCTATCCATCTGAAAAATGTTTTTAAAGCCCAAATTAAAAAAAAAAAACAAAACCAAAACATATAAACACAGGCATTAAAAAAGTATCTTCACATATGCTTATCTGCATGTCTGCATCCCCACTAATATAGAAGCAGTCCCATTACTACAGAGTCTCTAGATGAAGTACTGAGTCCTGTGCAGTCCAGATTCCTGATTCCCAGGTGCAGAATCTGGAATCTTCCCTTGCTGTACTTCCTACCGTTGGTGATTGCCCAAGCCCTCTAATTTCACAGAATCACAGAATCACAGAAATTCTAGACTGGAAGAGACCTGTAAGATCATTGAGTCCAACCCATGTTCTAACACCTTAACTAGATCATGGCACCAAGTGCCACATCCAGTCTTTTTTTAATTTGTTGAGGTCGCTGCAAGACTTCCTTATCTTCGAGGGCGTAACAGCTCCTCCCAGTTTCGTATTCCCTGGGAACTTGCTTAGTACCCCTTCCAGTCCTGTATGCAAGTGATTTGTGGAGATTTGAAGAGAACTGGGATGAGGATGGAGCCCTGTGGAACCCCACTAGTGACAGGTCACCAGTCTGGTGGCCCCCCATTCACTATAATCCTTTGCATTTGACACAGGAGCCAGTTGCTCACCCGTGGCATGATGTGCTTATCCAGCTGGAATGGATATTTTGTCCAGAAGGGTCCTGTGAGAGAGAGTATTGAAAGTGTTACTGAAATCCAAAAGGATTACATCAACTGGCTTCCCTTGATCAGCTAGGTGGGTTATATTGTCATAAAAGGTTTTATCAGCAGGACTTTCCTCTCAAGAAACCATGCTGGCTGTGACCAGTGGCTGTGTTGTCCTTGAGGTGTTTTTGAACACCTCCCAGAATAATCTTCTCCAAAAATTTACGAGGAAATGAAGCGGGACTAATAAACTTGTCATTTGCAAGTTCCTTCTTTTGTCCTTCTTGAAAATTGGGACAATCCCATCTTGCAATCAGCCGGGACCTCTCTGGAATCCCAAAACCACACAGCAGTGTCAAATGCAGAGAATAAAAGAGATGGTCCCATCACTGTGAGGCAAATAAAGCTGCAGGAGAGTGGTGGTGCTGCCACAAATACAGAGATCAGACACAGATGGGAGGTCTGGATTTAGGTATTGCTGAGCATTTTCTGTGGTTGAGATGGCTTAACCTTTATGCTCCCAGATCTCCAGCTGAATTTTTTGAGGCCTGTCTTGTCTCCTTTTAGAGAAAGAGAAATCCAGCCTAGGGGTTTCCTATGTGCTGTGTCAAATTTTAGTTCAAAGGATGAGACAAAATGAATGCAAAACTTTGAGGGCCACAGGGAAAACTAAAATATGCACCAAGTTGAAATCTTAAGTCAAAGGAGATTCATCCTGGCTTGGGATTCAAGGTATGACTTTGCTTTCTGAAATGTTTTCTAAGATTGAGCATAGGGATTCCTAAATGAACACAACCAAACAGGAAAAGGGCATGTGGTGCAAACATCAAGGTGCAATACAGGGGGCATTTACTTCAGTTTTAAATACTTGTCTAGGCAATAACAGGCAATGTGCTGAAAATATGGCCTGACATAAGGATCCTTTCATTTTATAAGCCCACTTAAAGTTTCCATCTTTATAGTGTACTTTAAAAGAAGCAGTAATCTTAATCCCTACAATCTTGACCTCAAATTACATTTTAGTGTTTTCTCCATAGTGAAAGAGATGTGATGCAGATGGCATTACCTCATGTAAATCCTTGTGGCAAATTAGGTTCCATTGCTACATGCACACCAACTCTGGAAAATGCACAATACATCTTTTAGTGAAAATCTCTCTTCTTGAAAGAAATTCTGAAATCTGAGATAGGAAACCAGATAGGCCAAGAACCCCTATATTTTATGGAAATCTCACAGTATGTATTGGGCCAGATCTTTAGACAATGTAACTGAGATACAGCCTTCTTTTCTTTTGTGGTTAGCAGTGCTGGATTATTACTCAGGAAGTGAAGGCTGAACTGGGAATTCTGCAGCAAGCATGATGCAGCTGTGGGCAATCCAGGGCTGCCTTGGCTTCTGTGTGCAAAATGCAGCCAGCTTACTTCCCTGGCTTACCTGGGCACACGTGGGTATGCTGCTACGGCAGTAGGATCAGTACGGGTGTCCACAAAGATCACACACATCTAGTTAAGATATTTTTATTTTCTGACATATTTAAGACCAGATTTGTAGGTTTCACTTTGGTCTAGGAGTGCTTTTGTACAAAATCCTAGGAGCTCCTGGTTATCTGGAGGAAAACAAACCTGTTGAAAATTAGCCTTTTTTTTTTTTTTTTCTTTTTTTGAGGCAAAGAATGCTAATGATGGAAAACACCAAGCCTTGGTCAAATAAGAAAAATAACATCTTTGAGGCAAGCCTCTTTCCCATAAATTGAAACCTCTGAATGAAGTGCCTGCCAAATAATGCTCTCTTCCTGGAACACAGGGAACAGAAAGCCAGCAACTTGCTTTGAATGTGTTGAACCAAATTTTAACAGCTATATCTACTTCTAGACTGACCCCGAGCCTGGCTTTTTTCTTTTCCTCACAAACACTACTACTGCTTCTTCCAATTCATTGGTATATTCCTTAAGGATTGCACATAAACTTGGAGATTTCTGGAAGAAAATATCTTGAAAATGAAGCTGATCATAAAGCTACCAAACCCCTAATAATACTCCCTGCCCATTCTTGTGGTATAAAAATATAACTAATGTTAGTCCAGTGAACAGCAAGTGAGACCCTGGAGGGCTCTCTGGAAGTCTGTTTTGGCTATAGTATTACTTTTCCCTGTTTAACTTTGTAAACCTGTAATTGGCAATAAAGGAGACCGCACTTTTGCTTTTTTAACTAATATTTATTTAAACCTTACCATAAGGTGCACATAGTGGTTTCTTTTGTTTCCAGCAGCATAAAATTCATAAGCAGAGACCAATTTATCATTCAAAAATTATTTTGTGTTTTTAACCTAAAATGTCCAGCTTCACAATGTGTTTTTAAGAGACCTAGCCAGCTTCACAATGTGTTTTTAAGAGACCAAGCCAGCTTTTTTTCACAGCCTTTCAGTGCACTCTTGTATATGAGGGCTACTGTGTGGGATCTCATACTGGAAATAAAGACCCCTTTGGACAGAGACTTGTTCTCAGGACTTATATCTGTGATGGAGTCAGCCAGGCAAACCTGCCTGGTCTTGACTGTGCTGCCATGAATCAGAAGTTACTTAATATGGTTATTTTTACAAATATAGACTGAACAGAGCATGGTGTTTGGAGCAATGTGTCTATGTATCCTGATCATGCATGTTTTCTGAGTGGCTGTTTGTGGCAAACAGGGAATTTGCCTTTTATTTTTAGTGAAGCAGCAAGAAGATAGCTCTTCTAAGGTAAATTAAATAGGACAAGAGACACAGAACTGAAAAGACAAAGGGTAAACATTTTTGTAGAGATATACATAACATTGGGATTGAAGGAGTAATATTTACAGTGAAAGCTAAAGCTTTTAACATTTCAAGTAATCTATTTTTTTTTGGAGAACAATCTTGTCTTCTGGTACCAGTTTTAATTGTAAAAAATAATATTTTTTGGTAAAATATTCATACACATGGAATTTAGGTTTGCATGTGTTTCAATGTTTGTGGTAAGTAATTTTCACTTAATCCACTCATCCAAGATGCATATTCTTTTAATTATACTGAATCTTGCCTAGCATGCAGTGCTAATGCTCTGCAAAAAGGACAATCATTTTAAGTAGAAAACACACCAGAATCCAGGAGGATAAACTAGGCAAAGAACCCTGGTGTACTTGCCATGTTTTATACACTTTCTAAAACACCCTAAACTGTACTCTTTTGAAGTTGGGACATTAGACTAGATGCATCTTTAACTTGACCTTGTTACAAGAGTTCTTATGTTTCATGTTACAAAGAGAAGAACATCTGGAAATAAAAGCTTTGTCTGAGGCTGGGCTGAGATTCTTGGTTGCCTTTTAAGAAAAATATCATGTTGATTGCTTTCCTCATATAAATATGAACAACAGGAAAAATCTGTCAGCATTTGGTGAGATGTTGTGTCATAGCAGATAAAGTTTTTCTCAGCTCTGATTTCAGACTTTAATAGTGAAACCATCTGTTGAGGACCTCATTTGTTTTAGTTTATTTATCACAGCGGATTATCTCTTCAGATAATATTTCACAAGATCCAAGGGAAAAGCAGTGATAGATTTGGCTGCCTAAAACTAGGAACATGCTCCTTTGCTGTCTTACAAGTGTCATTTAGGAGACTTGGACCATCATTGTAGCAGAAACCCAAGGGAGCGTAATGACTGCCTCCTTAGCTGGCACTGGTGCTCAGGGACACGACTGAAGACTTCCAGAGGCAGAATATGAGGTTAGGCTGTGATAAAGGGCCAGAGCAGCCTGGCTGAGCAGCTGTGGGTAGCACACCGTGCAAGCCATTGCATTACATAATGGGAAGTGCTCTGGTTTACACACAGAATATTGCTGTGCTCTGTAATCATCCCCTTCTTTTCTGAGTTCAGTGGCAGCTTTGAACTTGCTGATTGCTTTGGCAGGAGTAAACAGGAGAGAAAAGAAGGGATTACAGAGCAACTCCACCATTGTGGTGGTAAGCAGCTTTCCCAGTCGTGGGAGGCTGACATTCCCCTAACATCTGGAGATCATCCCTCACATCTGGTGGCTGTTGACCCTTCTCCACTGTAGCAGCATTTCCTCAGCTCCTTGGCACAGCAGGTGCTCCCAGCAGGAGCTGCCTCTCTCCTAGCTGTGTCCCACTGGCTCTCTGGCTGCTGCCCCCAGTGCAGCACGGGAGGGACAGGGCAGACAGGAGGGGTCTGCTGACACAAATTCTGTGGCTGTGGGCCCTGGGGCAGGGACTGTGCAAGGGTTGGTGGTGCTCAGGTCATGTTGGCTCAAAGGTCTGTCCCCCAAGATGATGGCAGTGCATCCCCCCTGCCACCAAGGGACAGCATGGGAGGGATCCCTTGGCTCTGTGGAGTGTACTCAGGAGGCAATTTTATGTCACTCTTGAAGTGAGTACATGTGCAATGTAGATAAATTTATTTAGGGTCTATTTGGTGGCTCATGATACAAGCAAAGTGATACAGGCAGGCTGGAGTCATGTAAGAAACTCTTAATCCATTACAGGTGTCATCAACAAAGTATTTGCATGAACTAGAGCAACAAGGCAAGGACCTACCTGCCTGGAAATTCTGACATAGGCAGGATTCCCCAGGGATGACAGGCAAGGGTAACCCACTGCTCTCCTGGAGAAGGAACAGAGTCAAGTCCCAAAGTAACCCAGAAAGAGAACATCCCCCACTATCTCAGCCATTGCAGTCCATGCCCTGGCCCAAGTGGATGAAGCCTTAGTGGGTGACACCAGCAGGTTGGCAAGTTCTCCTGTCAGGAAAAACAAAGAGTTGAGAGAGTCCAGAGAGGCACAGCCTTTTGCCTCCTGGGAGCAGGTGATTTTAGAGGACTTCCTGTCCTGGAAGGCTCTTTCTGTTGAAATTTTCACCAATTTAATGAAGTGCAGGACCATGTTTCCAAGAGGCAGCTCCCTGCTGAAACACGTTTTTGTGTCCCCCAGCATTTTTGTGTCTCTGCTATGATTCTCTTAATCTTCTGATTTAGATGTTCAAGTGTAGCTTCTATTTCTCTTAGGCTTGCCCAACATGAAGGTTTTAATTGACATCTGCCTCTTTGACTAACATAGTCCTTGTTCCAAGTGCTTAAGTGATATCTTAGGGAATTTCAATGTTTCCGACAAAAACATTTTCATACTGTTTATCTGTATTTTCTATTTTTTTTCGCTTGCGTGCCATTCTCTTCTATTTATTTTAGCTATCGTCAGGCACCACAATTTTAGTATAACTGATATTCAGTAGTGTTTTGATCCAAGGCTTTAAGTCATATATTACTCCATGGGATTAGCCCTGCATGAAACCGCATAGTCCTGGATTAGACATTAAGAATATGTATCATGCTTTAAAAATTCATTTATGCAACTATTGGGTAAAATTAGACTCAGACAAGCTGTTCTTGTCACAAACCCATGAAAGTTCTCAAGACCTTCCCCCCTTAACCAAAGTTATTTGCCTGTAGGCATGAAGTTTCCACAATAGTACAATGGGAAAAACTCTTTTGTGGTCAGTTAGTAACGTGTAGTTTTGCGAGCAGATTACGAGGTTGGTTATCACCACTTTGTATTATTAGCAGCATTTCAGAAATACTCAATTAAGTTGAAGTAACTTTTGTTGGTGTCATACTTCTGCACTGACAATAAATTTCTGGTCTCGAGTGTCAGATGTCTCCTGCCCCATGAGCACCCCAGGCAGTAAGTCCCAGACATCTGGACAGCATCCTCGTGGAAGAGATGGTCTCCACGGGTGTGTAATGGAGCCTGCGCAGGGCATGAAAGTGGTTCCAGATTAAAGGATGAGAAATGCATGTTCCTGGGAAATGATACCACAGGGCTCAAGTGCAGAGACAGCAGTTAGAAAGGGACCATAATTTTGCAGTCTGTGCTGTCAATTATAATTCACAGCCTTTTCCACAATGTCACACACATAAAGAGACTCAGAAGCTCCTGAGAGATTTCAGTTTCTTGCTGCTCAAAAGAATGCTCTCCTTCTCCTTACTCCTGGAATTATTTGCCTTTGGAAAGGCTATAAATATGCTAATATTTTCAGATTTGAAAAAATGAAGGGTTGTCTACCTGGATGACTAGAATTTCTTGCTATATTGTAATATATCTAAGAATTTAGGTCCAGATCCACAGACATATTTAAATCTCTAAACAGACACAACTCCTTCTGCAGCTCCATTGCAGAAATAATTACTGTGATGAGAGTTCCCTCAGACTAATGAGCCAACAAGCAATAGAGAGGCAGTGAAAGAGATTCAGCTACAAAAGAAATTATGCAGTCAAGTTGTCTGAGCTCAGACTTGTGTCTGAAGTCCCTCTCCTAATGGCTTCTTCAGTCACAATCTAATGTGCACTGGGATCCTCGGCCTTGTCAGCTGTACAGACTCTGTAATTGACTCTTTCTTAGTGGACTGTTCTAGAATGGGCAGATTCAAGATTAAAAAAAAAAAAAAAAATTAAATTAAATATGCATGTTGAATTCAGTGGCTGTAAAACATGTCTGAATCACAGTCCTGGAGATCAAAATCCTCTGCCTTTCCACAGAAGTGCTCCAGTTCCCCTGTGCTGCCCTACAGAGGTGTGGTAGTCCAAACCTGAAAGGAAAAACACTGGAGGAGTTGAAGGGTGTAGTGTGTATATCTGTTTAATCATCATTTGCATCCAAATGTGAGACTGTCAGCAGAGCAGCACATAAATACCACAGTTGCTACCTTTGCTTATTTAATTTATGCAGTTATTCACTGTACAGGAAGCAAGACCACTGAACTTATAGCTCAGCCATCAAAGAGCATTCAGTGATAGCCATTATCAGGACCATTTCAACACCTCTCAAAGCTAATCTTGCAATATGACAAGAAGCAGTTATGGAAGGAAACTCTGACATTGCTTCCTCTAAAGTGCAATCTGTTCACATGGCTGCTGCTTTAACTGGGTGCCTCCTAAGGGTGTCCCCCTTTGAAACTGGTAGGGAAAATAAACTTCAAATGGTTTAGATTTTTAAGGCATTGTTTAGAGGAAGAGGTCAAGGATACATGTGAGTGATTTTCCTCTTGCACTGTGAAAATCAGCCTCAAACTCCCACCTTTTCTGCTCAGCTTTTGGCATTCTGTGCCAGTACCCATAGAGACCTGCTGTGAAAAAAGACCGCTTCTGCTGAAGGAAAGAGAATGTTCAGCTGCAAAGCTCCACTGTGCCTATCCTATTCTGCATCTTACATTTTCTCATGATGGTGAATCACAATCCTTTACTCATAATGACAGTAATTTGTTGTTGTGGAAAATAAAAGAATGGCTTCGGTTCAACATGCTGTCTTAATTTTAAAGGACATACAGGCTGCAAAGTACAAAGAAATAAGTAATACTTGTTAATAGCATAATTAGAAAATCCTGTAAGAAGAGCAGTGAGGAACATCTGAAAGACTAGTGGAATTTAGCATTCACTTGGCAAAGTTTATTTCATATAAAATTCTCTCATTAAGTGTTTCAGCTTCAAAACAGGCAGTTTTTCTGTGACGTTATTACATTATAAAAAAATTCCATGTTTAACTGCTTACAATTTAATAATAACTGTTGAGATACTAATTAATATTTTAGTAATATTTGACCACTAGCTGTACATAACAACAGTTTATGTAATATGGCCTTGTAAGGTAAATATTAAAATCTATAGACCTTCCTCTTTTCTTATTTGTATCAATGTAAGTAGTTTTTTTGTCTGATTTTTATCATTGTCAGAGAAATGTAAAGCTATTATGAAATAAGCCTATCTCCATGGAGATTACTAAGATTTATGCGGTCTTGTTTGATTTGATACATACGTGCATTAGAAATTTATTTTCCTCAATGTAGTTGAAAAACAAACAGTGGAATTAAACTTAGCAGTAGTGTCTGTTCCTGCTCTATATGTACGTAGGAATAAAAAAAGACTGTTCATGTCTATACCAATGAACTATAAGTGGGGTTTATGACTTACCTTTCTTTTTTTCTCTCCTAAAATTTCTTTCCCAAATCTTTTTATCATGGGCTGCAGTCAAACTTTGCAAATTTCAAGATGATTTTTTCTTCACTGAATCCTTTTGGGTTGAAATAAAAAGCTTAGATTTTTCAACTGTTCCAGATGTTTCACTACCTCAGACAGGGCAGATGCTCTGTCCTCTGTGCAAGACCACAGTCCTCTCTTCTATCAAGTTCAGTTCCTTGTACCACCACCATTCACTCTTTGCCATACCAAGATGACTGGGCAATCTCATCTGAAATTATTTGAAACAGCCAAAACATCTCCTTAGCAAACTGTTTTTAATTTAATTCACTCAGACTTGTAAAAACCTGAATTACTCTTACACAAATGGAGACAAAAAATTAAATTTTACACTTTCATGTAAAACTTTACATTTACACCCATTTGGTATTTTTTGTTGGCTATTCCCCCATACCCTCCTCTCCCTCCCCCCACATTTTGGTTGGTACAGCTTAGTTTTAAAGCAGCACACAAATAAGTTAGAACACTTGGAGATGCTGATTTCTGAAAGGGATCAGAAGTGATAGCCAAATATGGTCTATGGTTTCCCTTTGCTCATGTCAAAAGATCAGAAGTCTGACAATGCTGGGAACTCCATACAAAAGCAATGGAGGTTCCAGAAGAATACAGGAATTGGGAGCTTGCCAGCAAAAGGAACAGGTTTGGGTTTTTTGTTTTCTTTTATATTTGGTAACTATTATAACTTGGTTAAAAAAAAAAAAGAAAAGAAAAAAAAAGGCAGCAGTCAGATATTTAAGGGGAATTTGAAGTTCCTCAAGAGTGGCCTGCTTTCCCTAGTCACATTAATGAATGCAGAAGACTTCTGCAGATCACACTGCTGCAAGGGCTGTTGAGGGTTTGGGAGCAGTCTCTGGCTAAATGAACTGCACAACACGGTAGGAGCAAAGAGGCAATCCAGCCTCTCAATACTTTAGTTCCTCAGTGCAGTTCATAAACAGTACGTGCAACTCATGCTTCTGTGAATATATACAGATGAATGAAAAGTTCAATGAGCTATTTCTCACCTTTTTACATACAGGAATCAGGAGTTTCTTCCTTTCCTGGCTCCTCGGGTGGATTTGCCATTATACACTTGAAAGTAAGATTGTAACTTTGCAGCATTGACATCACTGTTCAATTGTTTTCTTTCACTACTGGGTAAATGATTTTTGTGCCACTCTCATTAGAGTAGGAACTGCATTTGCACCTCAGAATAAATGTTACAAGTCATATAAACAGTGCCATTCTTGTGTCAAAGTGTATGTTTAAGGTTAAGCTTCTTTTTTAATTACATTGATGAATGGCTTTTGAGTTATGAGGCACTGCTACAGGAAGCAGTTTTACAAACCTGATTTTACCATTCTTGCATTTTTCTACTTTAAGACTATGTAAACAGATGAGTGTACAAAGTGTCTACTGAAGCTTCATATAGGTATTTTGTATCACAGGAATACACCTTGTGTCTACTGCAGTGAAGCCTTTACAGATGGACAGGCTAGTGGAGAGACAAATGCGTATGAATGTGCATGAACTGTCTTAAATCCCAAGAATTCACCGGCAGAGGATTGGAGATTGCTACCTTAAACTTTGTTGTCAGTTGGAGAACTCTATGCTGGCATGGAGAGTGTTTTAGGAGCTGTCTTGCCTGCCCTTGGCTGCTTTATGCATTACTGTTTATTAATACCCCAGGAGAGGCAGAGCTAGGAGGGAGCAATTTTCTCCAGGCACACTTTGGCATGTGATCTGTGAGGTGAGAAGGGAGCCAGGCAGATTGGTCCTCATCACCTTGCCTTGTTAGCAGAGATGAAGCACCCCACTGGCCTGTGTGAAGGTGTTTGGTGCCTTGTGTCCATCCCTCACTGCGGATTCCTGCAGCTCCCTAACAGCATTAGCAGCAGGGGGAGGCCTAAGCCAAGCAGCCCTGGTTGGAAGCCTGGCAAGGAAGCTGAGACAAGCGGCCACACAATGTGAGAGAGATGTGGCCAGAAAAGCTTAAGCAAGTTTCTTGAAAAAAAAAAAAAAGGAAAGTGACTAGATGCAAGGAGAGAGGCTGGGTAGCCAAAACTCAAAAGCAGCCAGAAAGCTAAATACATGCAGCTGAAGAACTTAAAAAATTCTGGAGGAAGACATGAGAGGTGGCCAGTACAGCATTAACAAAACAGACTCTCCCTTTTCCTTCCCTGATCATCTTTCATTCCGCTACATACTTCTCTTCAGCTCTTGGCTCCTCATCCTTTCCTCCTCCCTCCTCCTAAACATTGTGGAGAATGGCAGCTTCAAAAAATTATCAGCTCAGCTTTGCACAGCAATAAGAGAGTGATACAATGGCCAGACTGATGAGTGAATTTAGGAAAACAGTTAATACAAGACTTAAACCAAGACTTAAGATATTTCTAAAAAATTTGAGGGCTTTTGCCATTCAATACATAAATATTTTTGTTTTAAGAAAGGGGCTATTACCAGTGGGTGTACAGAGTGTTGTGATTGTCTTGGCTTGTGAATGACGTGTTGTGTGTCCTGCTCTTGAGCAGTACCTAGGGCAACTTTCCTGAACAGAGTCAGTTGAAATGTGGTGCCTTGTAATCAGGCAGTGAGGAACGTGCCTTGATAGTCTCTCTGGTTGTGTGATGGCAAAAAAGGCAAGGAAAGCGTATTTGTTCATCTCCAACTTTTAGAATTTTGTTTCTTTAGTTATTTTTTTCCTTTTTTTGTTTATTCTCACACATCCAGTACAAAAGAGCAAGAGTTTTGGTAAACTCTTGCGAGTAGAGTAACAAATAGATGAATAGCAAAATGACATTTTCACAGTGAATTCCATTCTAAAGAAATCCTTTCCAAATTCAGTAGAACAGATTCTGGCAGGTAAGAGGAATTTCTGGCAGTGCATAGATGTTTCTGGAGGCATTTCTAGTGAAGACATTGGTTTGATTGAAAATACATCATCTTAGTCCTTTGTTTCTGTCACAGTACTGTGGAACAGGCTCTGTTGTGCTCTGCACTTTACAGGCTCAGGGCATACTTATTTAGTTCTTGGAGATCATAGTCCAGATGGAGGATTTATTTAAAAAGTGGGGAAAGTACTACAAGGTAAATGCAGAAATTTTACCCCTTGACTTTGGAAAGAATGTGGGATTGGGTTGCCCAAATACACTGAATACTAGTGGCAGTGTTGAGAAATGAGTGCAGACCTCCAACACCAGGAACCAGGTTTCTTGTATTAACCAAAAAGTTTTATTCTTGCTGGGTTTTTCTTAGGTAGTAGAAACTGAAATTGGCCAAGAGCTTTCTAGGAATATAATAGAGGCTAAACCCTGTGGATGTGACAGCCTGGTCAGAGAGCAAGAAAATGATATAAGTTTTCCCAGAATCACCTTGTGAGACTTTAGGGAGTTGAAGATAAATCATGATATCTTGTTATTATAAACAATATTCAGGTGTGGTTTTCCTACTCTTTGTTTTCCTGTTTTTCTCAAAGATTGTTTATAAGAAAGGGGTTTTGTTAACTAGCCAATCAAGTGAAATGTATTGATTAGTTGACCAATCTGGTCTATCTGTATCAGAACAGGGTATAAAAGAGAGAATTTTGAAGTAAAGTGAGATACTGTGGAAACCAGCCTTCTAGTGGGTCTGTGTAATTTCTTACTCAACAGTGACAAAACCCAAATATTGCATTTTGTTTTACTCCTAAGATCCTCAGGAAGCTGAGAAACTCCCTGTGCTGGTAAGCAGGTGTGTGTGCCACTCTTGGCAGCATCAGAGCCTTGAATGTTTTGTGACTATGCAGGTCCAATATCTGCATTTTGGGTATGTGCAAGTCTGACTTGCGTCATTTTTTCTGGAGTGATTTGGACTCAAGTTTATATTTTAGAGTAAATGGAAGTGTCAGTTCTGATTGCCTGATTTCCAGGGGAGCTTTGCTCACCACAGTCCAGCTCTGCGGGCATGGGTTCATCGAAGGCCTTTTGTCCTTTTGGGGATCCTAATGAATGAGGCTGCAGGTTCACCTCTTCTGAGGCTCAGGCTCTTCCCAGAATGCAAGGATTTTTTCATACACTTTATGTCATCTGGGAAGTCTTCCACACTTTCTTCTTTCTTCTAATTTGGAAACAACATATCTTGCATGTATCAAATTCAGAAGCAGTAGCTTCGCAGATAATTGTTATACACAGTTTTGTGTGTATCCCCTCAAAGGTAAACTAATTTGGAGTGTTCAAGAATTTGCAATTCTGAGAAAATACAGATGTTGTCTTGTCTTTCTTTCATGGATATTCATTACTCCCAGCTGTAGAGCAGAGTACGGGTTAATCCACCTTCATTTTTTCTCCACAGTTCTGCAAGGCTTGTTTTTCTGACTCAGCTCTGTGTGAAGAGGACTATTGCCACCCTGTAAAAGCTGATGTCAGATCTTCTCTCCTGACTCATTCCATATAAAATCCTCCTATAATAGCCTGTGTGTGGTCTTGCAACTGGTTGGACTTTCTGAAGATATCAGGGGTGACAAGTGGTGGGACTGGGGGGTAAGACTGCAGATAAGCAAGTTAACAACACAGCCTTGGAGTTAGAAGAAACAGGCAGAACAGGAAAGTGCGTTACTGAAGTTCTTGTGTCAGAGCAGCGCTGTGCAAGGTGAACGCCTCTGCTGGGATGCAGATGCTGCTGTCTCCTGAATGAGATGTAAAACCAGATACATCCCATTTGTGGTTGTAGGGGTCACACGGGACCTTTTGCAAGAGCAAGGATTAAGATCTCAGCATGCCAGCCAAGTCCAACTCTGGTAGTTGAATTTTGCCTATCTAAATTTTACAACAGTTTAATTTGGAAGACTTTGCTTCCCCTTCTGCAAACACAGCTGTGTAGAGTTGCTGGTGCAGAATGTGTGCTGCTTTCCACCTGAGAGTGTGTTTCAGCACTGGCTGTGCTTACCCATGAGCCAGTGAAGCACTTGAGTGTACTCGTGGTGACACTTCTATAAATGCATTATGAGCATTGTGTTTGCATACATACACACAGGTATGTGCACAGACATATTCTTCTACATATATTTCTTTTGGCTCCTCCTCCACACAAATTGTTAATGTATGGACACATGGAAGATATCTTAATTGGGCAAAAATATGTTTTTAACCAGAAAGGTTTATTTTTTTTTTAAAGTATATAAAATATGTAAGAGTATTTACCGTCAGAATTCATTGCATAGTAACATGAAACTAGCAGTGAGTGCCACAGCTATGTTTTTAATCCTTTCTCACTTTCAGCTAATAGCTGGTATTGCCAGAAATAGCAGGGTATTAGTCAGTGTTAAATCATGATAATAGGCAATATCACCACAGGTCTTGAGCATTAAATGCATGAGGTACTAACCAGTCCCCAAGCACTGCAGAGTGAGCTGAGAACAGGATTATAAATTGTAAGTCAATTGGTTAGTCTTTTGCAGCTATAACTGTGGTCCGGACAGAACACACTGGAAGTGGCTCACATATGTGTTAATGATAATTATGATTAACTTCAGTGCAGCAGTTTTCATTGCAAAGGCTCCCACAGTGCTCTACTTCTCACAGCGCAGCATTGCTGACACAAATCCATCCCCACAGCAGACGACAGAGAACGAACAGCATAAAACCCAGAAAGGGATGAATGGGAAACTTTGGCCCATGACACTGGAGCAGTCTTGTGGGCTCATGGAAAGTAAACAGGAAATTTTAATTTTCACATGAGTTCTGGGTTCTAAGGGCAGAGTTTAAAGCCCCCTGTTCAACAAACTGCCTACTAACAGTAGCTAGTAAAACAGAGCTACCATAGAAGAGTGAAGAACTTGCTCTGCTCTGCCAATATTTAAACCTTATTGGTTCCAGGATGCCTCTTCAGACAACAGGTTTATAAAATTATTCTCTCTGGCAACAACTGCACTGTACTGTAACAGGCAGCTCAAGGGCTGAATAAAACAGTGACATCATGACCTTACCTTTTGTCATCCTAGAAAAATCTCAGCTCAAGTACAACTTAGTTATTGTTGCAAGCATTTTTGTTCCAGTGGCTCATCATACTACAGGAAATTGGTATAAAAGAGAGAAAACACTCTACAAAATCAGAGCTCAAAGAACTTTTCAAAATGAATTAAGCTTCATTTTGCCAGTATACCCCTATGTGGAAATTAATTCATTCCTATATTCACCCAAAAATATTTCAAGATGACTCCTTAAGATAAAGTTTATCTATTTTTTAAAAATGACTATATAAGACAAACCTGCATTTTTTAAAAATTATATATAAAACCAAGCAACAACTCCTTGAATACCAGTTATTTTTAATGCTTTTTTCTTGTTGATAATGCTTTTACTTATGCTTTTTTACATTGTGCCTTTCTCTTTTTCCTCAGTCATTTGATGTCCTAAAATAACATGTATTTTTCAGCTCCTCTTTCAGCTCTTCCTTTAAACTTTCTACATACTGATACCTGGTTTTGTGACGTGCTCATTTAGAATGCATTTTAGAGAAGGTACTTTAAGTTTTGCTGATGGCAGCAACCTTCCTTCATCCATTGCCTTCAAAATTACTTTACTTACTTGAGGGAAACATTCTAAAATAGTGTCCAGGGGTTAGTATGAAAAGTGTCTGAAAAGACTTTTTCTGACTTTATTATAAAAGGCTGTGTGGCTTTTATCTGCATTTGTGGCATCAAGTAAAATACATTCATAATGACAATCAGAAAAACTAACAATAACAAATAGCAACATGGTAATATATGAGGATCAAGAGCTCAGGGAGGAATAAGTCATATCTTAATAGCTATTTAATAACAGGTGAATTTGCTAGTTTCTGTCTCAGATATTATTTTGAAGTTTAGGACAGAAAAAGTTATATTGCAAAAATATATATTCTGTGACAAAGCATAAAACTTTTCATATATTTGTTTGTATGACAGTATTTCATAATCTATGCTTTCAAAAAGTTCTTTTTTGTTTTGCTTTGGAAGTGAATACCTGTAACTGATACTAATATCATACTTAAAAGGAACTTAGTACTTAAAAGGAACACAGAAAAATGCAGTAAATGCACCTCTCCCTAAATTAAGTTTCATTTTGTATTCTTCTACAGTCTGGGAACTGACTTCCTATTTTGTATGAACTTTCCTGTATACTGTTAGCATGTTGCCTAAACCAATAAGGGACTCCCCTCTATGGGGTAGAGTGACTTTTGCCTCTTACAGATTAAGAAGGTGCTTTAGCAACTATGATGGCATCACTTTCTGCTACTATAGAATTTCATCCTTCTCAGATGCACTTCTAAGTTCTTGACTGGACTGAATAACATTTTTAGGCCTTTATACCTTTTTGGTTTTTATATCTTGAAACTACTTGAAGAAATTGGTCAATATATGAATTATTCTCATTTGATTAGCTTCTTGGTATCTGTTAGTGATGGGAAGGCCCACAATATTTTTTTTCTGCAAATACTTCAAAGCTCACTATATGTTCATGAAAACCTCTATTTGAAATTTTGCAGCATTTTGGCATTTTCATGAACTTTGAACAGGAGTCTGTGGCATGCCATTTGCTATACCACAAAGTAAAAAGTCATCCAGTCAATAATACCTCAGGACATGTGACACAGCACACATCTCATGTACAGTTTGGAAGCTGCTTCAAAATGGGTTTGAAAAATTATAAAGCATAAATCCACTTGCAAAAAACTGGGACAGTTTGGCTTCCAACCCTTCCCAAAATGGCCAAAATACGTCTTCTGTTTCACCAAGACAATTTGAACATTTGCACTGGTTGTGAAGCTGATGTCTATTTTCAGCTCCCAAGTAGATAATAAATGTACTGTTAGTTACCTGTGCTGCATCAAGGTGAATTCTGAATGCTAGGCTTTCTTGCAGTGCTTTATTCTCTAATAAATGCTAATGAACCAAAGATTCATGCTTGGCATGAGCAAAAGGAAATCTGTGTGTGTTTAATTGTCAGAACTGGATGAGAAAAGAGCTGGTGATGATGTTGGCTCAGAAGCCAAGCCCACACAGCCTGAGCCCTTTAGCCAAATGAGTGGGGACTTTTTTGTTGCAAACGTTGGCGAGACCAGCAGATGTGCATGGCTGTGAAGCAAAAGCACAACGTCCACATTGCTCTATTTCCAAGTACCTGGACATCACTCTGAAATTCCCACATAATCTTTAAGTATTAAAACTGGCTTTTCCCTGACACTTGCTGGCTCTTAATGAATGAGAGTTGTGCACACCTGGCACCTGCTAGGTGCAAATGCATTCATTCCATGTAAATTGTCTAGACTCCCTACCCCAATGTCTGCTGCCTTTTATCTCGTTGAAGTTGTTCTGATCCAATTTTATGTTCCTTGCCTAAGACTTTGCCTATCATTGCCTCCAAGTCCACATTCTAAACTCACTGGTGACTTCATCTCTCCTCACATCTACAGTCCCTCATTTACAGTCTTTTTTGCAATCTACATTTTTTAAATAGCAAATGCCATTTATCCCATTGCAACCCTCTCTGGGGTTGAACCTGTGCAGTGGTTTTTATTGTTCTCTGTCCTCAGAACCATAGAAATCTGAGATGGAAAAGGCTGATGAGGTCATCTTGTCCATTCCCCCTGCCAATACTGAATTGTTTCCTACAGTCTAATTTTAAAATTACTCATTTAGCTGGGCTTCCACCTCTTCTGTTAGAAGATTATTCCACAGTATTAAGCTGTGTATCACACTATTAGGAAGTTTTTCCTGACGGTTATCTTGAATTTTCCTTCCTGTGCTTTTGTTCCATAGTCCATAGCTGTGTCCCATTGGGCCACTCCAAATGTTTCACTCTTTTAGAACAGTCAGCCTTCAAAGCCCACCTGTCAATCCATTAAAAAGATTCTATTAAACATTATCAGCTACTGTCTGTTATTATCTCCACCCAAACACTGTGTAGTGACATATCTGATTGCCTCTCTTTGCTTTTGCTCTACAAGGAAAAGAACAGAAGGATGAGAAAGCTGGTGCTCTGTTCCAGCTCATACCATGGCAGGTGCCACGTGAGGACAAGAAGTCTGTATGTGAACAAGACTTTCTATTCTAGCCCTCCTTCATTAGAATTCATGCTGCCTTTAAAATTTTAACAATGTCAATTAATCCTACTTACACCATTCACACATCCAGGAGAAACACTGATGTCCTCCACCAAAATGAACTTAAGAGAAAATCCTAAATACAGGCATGCATACTGCCTTGAATCAGAGAGACTTTGAATTATGTTAGTGATCAACTCTGAACATGTGTTGGAAAGAGCTGAGCCCCTTTCACCTTTCCATACCCCATTGTTAAGTGTTTGAAACAAGAACATTTTAGCAGTGGTTTTTCACAGGACCTTGCACCTCTTTGGATATTTAGATGAGTGGCCACACAGTTAATGTTAAAATTACCTCAGCTGCTTGGGTTGATGTAGCCTAAAAGTACAACCCATTATTTAGAGACCTAGAAAATGTTTAGAATACCTGGCTTCTGCAGGGGAAACGGAGTTCTTGGAAATCTGGCCATGGGCAACTTTGACAATTTGTTCTCCTATTGTGTGTGCTGAATACTTCTGGACATGAGTGAACCTCTACATGATTTCTAAGATATCTTGAGTTCACCTTTGGGTCTGCTTATCAGCTTTTGTCAGCCTGATATGGACTGGCACAAGCATGGCCTCAGAGAGGCTAACATGCCTGGTGCTTACAGCTGTGTAAAAAGCCTTCATAAGAATCCAGGCTGCATGTTGGCAAAAACAATCACCTGCTGCTCACAGGAATTTGAGAATCTCTGGGATTCTTTTAACCAAATAAATATTCTTGGGAAGAGTTTTTCAAAACCAGTTCTAAATCTGACAATTATCTTGGTAGGTTTGGCTCCACAAAGTCCTGTGGAGCATCAACGATCTGGTCAGGATAGAAATAGACTGGCCATGAATAGTTTCTGTAGGAGGTAAATGAGAGGGGTGATTTAGATGAGCTCACCACTTAAGAAGCGTATGGGCAGGCTGGGAAGTACATATGCAGCATGGGCATGGTTCACTGGGACGCAATTACAGCAGGATATAAGATGTGGCACGTGGAAGTATAGTTATACCAGAACTAAGAGGGGCTGGGGTCTTTCCCCCACCATGAAGAGCTCTGCAGTTTGAAGTCCACACTCAGTGCTCTCTTTGGGACTCGGGCACAGGGCCGTATGTCGGAGCCCAGACTGTTTTCTCAATCACTTCTTCTGCAGCTTAGGGATGGTTATTTTTGGCAGTCCCTCTTTTACCCCTTCCCTGCACTCTTGCTCTCACTGCAGCTGTAATTGTTCCTGCTGTACCAAAGTACCTGGGGAGAGTTTGGAGGAACCAGACCTCTGAACTGTGCACCCAGTGTGCACCCAGGTTGCTTGCAGTTGCTCTCTTTTCAAGTGTAATTACCCAGACTCTGTTTTTTCCCTCCACTTTTCTCTCTGGGCAGTCAGGAATCATGTCTTTATCCTGTTGGGAGCAAGGTGTCCCTCTGAGGCTCAGATAGAAGGCTGTTTTCCTCCTTCCACCTCTAACTGGAGAATTGCTGTTGTCTGTCCTCATGTTGTCTCTCTCTAATTTATACCAAGCTGCTGTACTGGGAAAACTCACCCTGTAAAGGGACTGTTGTACTGTACAGTTCTCACTGCTATCTGTCCATGGATTTCATTATTAGAGAACAATGAGGCATTCCCCATGGGTGTAGAGGGACCATTTTTAGCTAGAAGGCTACTTATGGAAAAATGAAATATGTTTTAGATCCAAGTGTCTTCAGCTAACTTGTGCAATAAAAAATGAACCAAGGATCATCTCTTAGAAACATAATATTTTTGTCTTTCCCTAAAGAAAAGAAATAACTTTCTAGCAAGGCTGATGAAAGTACTCTTTCTCAAAAAAAATTCAAAGATTTTTTTTTTCCTTCCTCCACAGTATTTCTGGACACTTGCTTTAGATGGCTTAATGTGAAGTGATAAGCATTGTAGGAGACTTCACAAATATTTCCAACATTCACTCATGCTTTTGGTTGGTGGCACTCATTTTGGTTCCCATACTGTCTCAGTTGGCTGTTTTCAGCAAAATTGCCTTTTCTGCTAATTATAGCACCTCCTCTGTAGATACAGCAATTATATTTAGTTAGTATTTCTTAAATCTGTAGTTTCTTTCCTTATTCCTCCTTTTTGCCTTGACCACCTCCCAGAATCAAACTGCTCCTACCTTTTCTTTCTCCCATCCCATTTCAGAATTACTGGCCCACACTATCAAGAATGTGTTCCTGACAGAAGAGGAGAAATGCATTTAAATATGTGCTATCTCTCTCTCATATTTTTATGCACTTTTTTTCCCTAACTTGACTGAAGTAACTTTTGGCTCATCAAAAGGTATCTTAGAAAGCAGAGTAAAGTAAATTAATGGAAAGAAGGTAAGGGGTGAGGACACACTTCAGATGTTAAGGCTGATCCTGCTCAGGCACCTTCCTTCCCATCCAGAGTATTCCACAAGTGACCAGTGCCTGCCAGTCTCTGTGATTTTCTGATGACTGAGGAGAAACACTTGAGAAGGGCTGGGTTTTTGGAAAGGACTGAATATCTGCACTCAGGTTCCACAGCTATCCAGTCTGTGAAGGTGGAATGCATAAAATCCTTCCAATTCCTGAGGAAAAGCCAAGCTGATGGGGTTGGGTTGATGCTGCATGGCTGCATGTTCTTCAGAAGCAAAACCAGGGGAGGAGGCAGGGTATCCCATTTGATCTGGGCATCCCAGCAGCATCTCCTAAATGTCCCTGGCCAGGACAGCCAGACTCATCATCTGGTCCATATCTTGGTGATCCCTGGAATCTCATTGCACACTTCAGACAAAGAGCATGGGGGGTCTTCAGCTCTGGGTTATTGCTTCTGCAGACACAAGCACTTTTCTGTTTGGAATATTTATTTATTGATTTATAGACTGATGCCCGCATACTGAATTCCCAGGCTTTGCTTTCCAGGTTTCCTTCCCCTGTCGGGGAATCCATTAGTAATTTACACAGCAGGCCCATGGCCTGGATCACAAGCTGGGCTGTCTGTGCCAATGCAGTTGCAACATTTTTTCAGAGTTAAATATTTAACAGGTATAGATGTGAACCCTTATGGAGTGCTACTCTGGAATGCATTTCCTGTATTTTCATTCACATTAGTAGTTTCTCATGTTTCTTTTGCACGTCTAACATTATAGGGTGACACTAAGATTAATGGAAGATACTGGAGTGAAGATTAAATACCAGTTTTAAAGACACGTGAGCAATCTGGCTTGGGGCCAGTCTCAAGGATAATGAAGTTGTAACAACTTCTGAGAAAGCCAGTGGTTTAGGAAGGAGCTGGGGACATGACAGCACATGTGTAGAGTGCGAATTTTAGGAGCATGGTGGGAACTATAGGGAGTGTGGGAATTTGAGTGGTTGTTTTGGGGACCTGCAAGGGCAGCCATAGAGGATATGAGAATGGAGCTAAGGTTATCACAGCAGGGGATACAGGACAAAAACCCACAGGAAACAAGGTTTCATTAGTTCTGCTGCTTGCAGAACAACTTGTTTTAATTAAGCTTCCCTTCAATTTCTAAAGGGAAAATGCAGGAAGAATAAAAAAAAGGAAAGGGAAAACCTGAAAAAATAAAATAAAACCCATGAAACAACATTTTAAAGTATTTTGAGTTCTTTTCTCATTCTTTTTGTGGTTGGTTTTTTTTTTTTTTTGGTCAACTACTCCACCACTCCCTTTCACCCTAAGAACATCATTAATTACATATATATTCTTTTTCTACTAAAGCATTTTCAAAACATCATCTCTGTGACCTGATTGTTGCTCCCTCTTTGCTAGGCATTTTTTGTATGAAGGTGTTTGCAGTAGAAACTCATGGAAGTATAGGAAGAAGGAAGAAGTATAGAGGTAAAACCTTTTGCCTTTTGAACCCTGAATATTTTCCTGTCTACCTCTGGGGTCAAGATTTCAGCCTACAACTGTGATAACATAGCTCTTTTGGGGCATCCTTCTCAAGAAAATTGTCTCATAGCATTCCTTGCTGATGGAACTCTTCCACTCTACATTATTATTTTGCCTTTGGACGTGGGAGATTGTGCTCCTGAGGGCACAATCACATTGTGGGTCAGTGAAATGAATGAAGATCAGGGAAACTCTGCATTTGAATTATTTGTAGTGTCCACTGATGTTGGGGTAGTCATCTGAAAGTGGCAGTGACAACACCTGGCCAGTCCACACCTGAGCTGGCCTGGCCTCTTGGAAGTCAGGAGGTGACAACCACCAGCCGAGGGACACAGCACCTTGGATGTGCTGAACCTTTGCCCTGCCTTGCAGGGTTTGATTGCATTGCAATAGCATTGACACAAAAAGAAAAGCATTTTTTTGAGCTTGCAGGACTTCAGCTTCTCTGCTGGTGCTTGCCTTGCCCCAAGGCATCATAAAATGTTCTGTTGGCCCTACAGCCGGGCTGAGATGGATGGAGCTCTGACACTGCAGGAGCTTTAGGAAAGGCAAAGATTTCCCTGGTTTTTAAAGACAAGGTCAATTTAATCATACCTGTAGACGACTTGGAGCCACTTGGTTCATGGGCATAGCTGAAAGAAAAGTGAACAGAAAGTTATGAAGTCTCTTCTTGTTTATCGAGCAACATTTGCCTGGTTCAAGAGAAGCAGAAGTAAAAGCAAGAAAAAGAGCAAGAAAATAAAAATAAGAAAAGGAAGAGAAAGAAGAAAAATAATGTAAGCAAAGAAGCAAGCAAGAAAGAAAAAAGGCAAGAGAAAGAAGGAAAAAAAAAGCTTGGTACAATAAGAAGCAACAAAATCATAAAATATATGGTAAACCCACATGGAAAAAGAATATAGTTGATTTCCTGCATCTCTCTGAGTTATGTTTCGGTAAATGTATAGCACACATACAGTGTTTAAAGCAGATTTGACAACATATAAAACATTAAAAATATTATGACATTGGCCAATATTTATGATGCATATTTCCACACATAAAATACATTGTGTCATGTTATGGATTTTAAAAAACATGGAAGTTGGCCATGTAATAATATTTTAGAACTTTTTAATACATTGTCAGAGCTATTTTAAATATACGTGCTCAGCATTTTATGAAACTTCCAACACATGGACATACGGAAAATATCTACTGAGTTCACAGGAGACCAGCATTTCAAATGTAAAGTTTAGCTATTACACACTTTCTAGCACAAAACCCCCCTTTTTAGGGTATATTTCTTGAACTTCAACATATTCTTGCTGCACTTTGCATGGATTTATTCTAGTGGTGCTCAGTGTTTAGCAAATGAGAATTGCATTTGACCTGATGATTTGGGTTTAGTGTACATGAAATTCCCACTGAAGTTTTGCAAAATAGGACCATTTGGCAACTCACAGCTACAGAAAGCCTCACAAAAATATCAATGTGCAGCTGACAAAACCTCTTCAGTTTTACCAATTATTTGCACTTCCAACTAGAACATTTCAGTGCTAGCCCTCAAAGAACACTACTAGCATGGCTCAGGGACATTCAGAAATCCCTTCTGGAAGAGATTGAGGATAGGCAGGGCTAAAATGGGTTAGGTATTTTATCTGCGTGAAAGCTGGAAGTCAAGAGAGCTGGAAGGTTAAAGCACTTTATGAGGATCAGAGGGAAGTTTTGGCATTTTCTGGAAGCAGGCTTGTTTCCCACTCCTGTGATTTAGCAGCAAGACCACCCTTGATTTTTGAAATGTCTTAGAAGATAATGGCAACCATTCTGACAGCAGATATCAGGAGCAAATTTTTCCCTGTGAGGGTGGTAAGGCCCTGGCACATGTTTTCCAGAGAAGCTGTGGATTCCCCATCCCTGGAAGTGTTCAAAGACAGGTTTGAGGAACCCGGTCTAGTCAAAAGTGCCAGGGAGCTGAAAATAGATGATCTTGAAAGTTCCTTTCAACCCAGACCATTCTATGAGTTTCTGATTTATTCTCAGATGTGTTGTTCAAATCTGTGCTTTTAAATAATGCTGGATATGAATAGAAGCACTTTTAAAAAAAGTTTTTTAATTCTTCCTTTTATTTTTCCCCCAGCTGCAAATTCTCCTGCTGTAGCCTTTGCATGCTAAGCCGTACAACTTCCACATGGCATCGTGGAGTATTACCACGTTTAAAGGGCATGTTTGGTTTTCTTGCACTTGCCAGCATCTGTGTGGGGTTGCCACACACATGGTACTGGCAATATATATATATATTTTTTTAATTTCTTACTTTATATATCACCAGAAAGTGAATGGACACAAGCACAGGCTGCCAAGGGCACTACATATCTTAGCTTAAGGTCTTTAGAGGAAACTGAGAGGCAGTAGATATGCCACTTGAAGGATAATTCACCAAACACTGCAGGATAATTATCATTATAGGGGTCTCTGTGAATAAGGGTGGGTGGAACTGCGCAGAAGCCTGTGCTTGCTTCAGCAGCAATACAGACCTACCTATGAGGCTGTGGGGCTGTGTGACACTGCTCTAATTAGCTACTATAATGTTCTGGTTTTGGCTCCTGAGTGTTGGTATGGCAATTCCTCCAGCTAAATGCATACCAGATTGAAAGACAGCAGCACATTAAAAACAAATATTAGTTTGGAGAGTATTTAAAAAATCCCAGCTATGTTCTGTAAATAAGGTTGCCACACTGCCCCAGTTGGATTTTATTTTTTTTTTAATCTTTTGCTGGCTGGTAGAAAATGTTATTTCAGCACTTTCAGGAACACTGGGCTTTTCTAGGTGTTGTCCAACTGGTTTAATTTAGATTTACATTATTTGTTTGACTGATTTATCTGATTTAAGGGGTAGCATAAAGACATCAATTCACCAGAGCAAGTTATTGCTTTCACATATGCTTCATGTTGATCTCTGGGGTTTAGCAGGGGATTTGCTGTTGAGGGGGCTGGAGAAGGTGAGGGAAAGTTTGGGCAGCATGTGCACCATGGTCTTTTCTTGCTGGGTTTGTCATATACTCAGTGTCTTTTCCAGAGGATTACCCTTGAAATATTGTATCATTATATAGGAAAAGAGCAGCTTCTGCATAGTCCTAGGTATTCAAGACAAATACAAGAACAAAAACCATCTTTTGTTTCTTAGGAGCTAGGAGGACTATATTTGTCCAGTGCTGAGAAAAGTAGGAGCGAGAAAATGACCTAAACATTGAAACTTATTGCCAAGTAATTGAAAGCATGGTATGCAATTGCAATTAAAAACAAAGATTCCAATTTTTTCCTTCTGTGGACATCACTTAGTTAGAGACAGAAATGCAGATCAAGTATTTTCCTTATTTCTTGGGAAAACAGGCCAAACATAATGACAAATGAAAAGAGGGAGTTTTACATGTCTTGATGTCCAGAAGATGTCAGTCTCATGCCCCATTTGTTATGGTAGTAACATTAATGGTGAATTTAAAACGTAGGCCACTATAGTCAAAGTTAAAGCAACAAAGAAAAAAGTTGTATTATCAGGAAACATTAAGCACATTGTAGAGAGAGAGAGAGCTTATTAAGTGAACTGTGTCCAGCTGTTTAGGGGAAGCAACAAGACCATCACGACATGTTTTGAAATGTATATAGCAGGAACATGTTTGCTGTGGGTCCAGGAATTGTCCTGTTCAACTCTTCCATGGGAGAGAATTGCATTTATGTTTACCCTGCAAACTGTGATGTGCTTTCCCCACATTAAACAGACCCCAAGAGAGATTATGGTAAGGGAACAAGAGACTCGAGGATCTCAAACACAAAACAATATTTAAGAGGTACTCTGGCTGCAGTCAGGTCAGTCAGCAGGTCAATGCCCAGTTTGTTGCTTTATAGAAAACTTTTTTTTTCCTTAGACCTTTGAAGACTATGCTGAGCCTAAGATCTGAATCCCTGCATAGAAACATGGGTAGTGTTTCTTACTGCCCATATGACCCCCTGTAAGAAGGAAAAAGGCTGCTGAGGACGTGTGTGCTGCACAGCAGGATCTCACCTTCCATTCCTCAAACAGAACTTTAGTTCTTCAGCAGTGAGCAGAGGGCAGAGCCTGCTCTGCACAAATCCTGTGTTGCAGCACTCCTGCTCAGCCCACATCACTAACACCTTCTTGAATGTTATTTCTTACCTGGAAGAGTCAGCAAGTTTAGGTCTGAGAGGATCTGGCCATTAGCAGGAATGTTCAGCAACACTGTGGAAAGGACATGAAACACCTGGCATGGTCCCAGATACACACAGCCTGGAACATTAAATGGCACTCAAGGGATAAAACAACCAAACTGTAAACCTCTCTTCCCTCACCTCCTTCCTTTTTTATTTTTCATAAATGCACTTTTGAACATGCAGTGCATAGATGCTTTCTTTCTACCTTCCTTTGTCTCTCTGTTTCTTACTTGTGACTCCTTGGGGGCCAATTGAAAGAAAAAAGTGTTCTGCACCATTTAGTAAGGTTTTTGGCAGGATTTTTCTAGGAAAGAGTGAGGAATGTGCTGTTTCTACATCAACTCGCCCACAGGTCAATCCTTGTGCGCTGCACACACTTCAGGGATTAAAAATGTTAGGATTCCCAGTTTGTTTGCTCTGAGAAGACTGCACACACATTTTCTGTCTCTTTGTCACTTATTTATACACACACATGACCATGCACACATGCACAAACTCCTTAGTGAGAATGTCTGGTGTTGTGTCTGTAATGACAATGCACTATCAATGACATCATGCAAAGTTTAGATTGGTAGTAAACAAGCTCCTGATTTCAAAGGCAAGCAGGGATTTTGCTATTTCCCTAAGAACAAGGGAGAAGCCCAGCTGGTAAAATAACCTGAAGAAACTACAGGGTATGAATGCTACCAACTGAATAACTGTTTGCATATTTTATATATATATAATCAGTTTCTTGTCTCCATGCCTGTCTGGGCCTGGTTAACACTATAAAATATGTAAGTTGTTAGCAAGGTGATGAAGAAGAATAGCAAAACATGAAGGCTGTTGGTGCTTATTATAAATATGTCAGGACTCAGCTGTATTTCTGTCTGATGTTGCTAAGAAATTGTTTCTGATGGAGCAGAATGTATGGAATTAATGTAATTTAGTTAATCTAACAATTTATGTGCTTGCCATTTTTTGGGTTAACTTAAGTCTGCCATAAAATGAATACTTTACAGTGGTAGTCCCAGTAACACTTCTGTATATTGTCCTTTGCATTTTTGTTGGCTTGCTGACATCAGTGCTTTAATACTTAATATCCTGTGAACATTTCTGTGTTTTATAGTTCTGTATGTACTGGAATAAAGAGGGAGGGGATGACAGAGTCTCTCTAATAAGGAAGCAAGCCTTATTCTCTACTGATATGTTTTTGTTCCCTGCTAATATTTTTTTCCTTTTCACATAACCCTGAGGAAGAACTGCTGTCGGAGAAGAGCAGATGGTAATGTGCATGTGAAGTGTGGTTGTAATTATGTTATTACCTAGGCTCTGCATAAGGCTGTTTATGTGAAAGAAGGAGATTAATTCCTTTGGGTTAGTAGTGAATAGTCCCAGGCCTGTAACTGATTTCTCTGGAGAGCTACTGAATTCTTCAGCTCTATCCCTTTGTCAGGCTGTGCCTTCTATATGCCACCTCTAAATAAAATGAAATGAAAAAGTCCTGTAAAGAAGCTCTATGTCAAAGATAAGGACTCATCTCCCTGTTAAATTGTGGCAAGGGTAAAGGGAACATTCGAGTGGGACGGCCAAAACCCAGGAACCCAGGAAGTCTAGAGTCCAGGCTGCTTGGAGGCAGTGTGGCAGGGCTGAATTGCTCTCCAACAAACCCCACAGTGGCTGAGCAACTCCTTCCCTGCAGCTCGTGGTGCTCTTTGTGTGCAATTACTCACTCTGGGAATGTGGTTTAATCTGTTTTGGAGGTGGTGGAAGCAGTTAGAAAAGGATGGGTGCATTTTCCTCTAAGAACTCTGGTTACCATCACCCCACCTTAAAAAGCAACAAAGAAAACCTGTACAACAGGGAAGAACTGTAATTCATTTATAACACGGCATGAAACATTGTCTTTGAAATACTCAAAGTTGAAAGCATAGAATTATATGGATGAGGTGGGATGCAAACTTCTTGAAGATTCAGTGAGTTTTGAAAGACTGCAGTCCTCATGTTTTAATTTCCACTGTAACAGAGTAGGTTATAAAGGTGTGACCTTTCAAACTTAAAGATTCAGAACAACATCCTCCATGCTTTTCTTCAGGTTGAGATGGTTCAGGGAAGAAAGGGAGGAAACAACTGACAGAAATGTTTTAAACCTTATCTGTGACTCACGATGGCTGTCAAATCTGATACTGCAGAAACAGGATCACAGTCAGTTCCAAGGGACAGATGCAATTTCTCCAAAGTTACTGCCTGCTGGAGCATCTTCCCTGACTGTCTATCCAGATGGCTTGATCAGAGCTTACTGCCCTTGCTGGAAAAGCTACTGGCGGGCTTCAGTGGGTTCTGGATCACTTGCATGGGAGGCAGTCGCAAGGAAACTGAGGTATGTCCACCCACGGGGCCCTCTGTGCCAGAGCCCTCCCAGCCCACATGGAGCTGAAGCACTGCTGAGCCTTCACCCTGACACTTGCACAGGAAATTCAGGAAAGAAATCCCCTTTAAGGACAAAAACAAACACAGCCCTTGCTAGGCGCTGTTTATAATGTGAACAATTTGGAAGGAGCTGGGTCCATATTTACAGCGTTTTTAAAAATAGATCATATGGCTTAAATATGATGCTGTTCCCCACTTCAGGGAAAGTAAAACCTTTCCTCTGGGGTATAAAATATTTCCAAAATGGATGACTGTTAAAATTCAGAAAAAAAAACCTCAAAAAAACCAAACAGTTTATAAAACGCATGCTGACATTGTAAAAAATTAATAGTATGCTTGGAACCCTTTGAGTTTCCAAAATGGTCAGTTCAATAGAAAAAAAAGAGCACTTTCTTATTATAAATTTGAGTTGCCTGTCTTGGGTTTTCCTAATGAAAGAATTTTTGGAGTAAATAAAGCACACATTGAGTGTTCACAGCCCATCTCCCCCTCAGTGTGTAATTTAACCACCCAACCCTGTGGCCTGGAACACTTTCGATTACAGCTTTAATAGTTATTTTGGAAAAAGTTGGTAGCCAAATATTCAACCTTTAGAATATTATGTATGAGAGTTTTCTTCTCTTACATGTCATAGGAAATTATGATGACCATGTGTGTGTGAGTGTGTGTGTGTGTGTCTAAGCAAAATAAATGTAGTATTTCATGCTACTGGATTCCATTACTTGAAACTTTAACAACTGCAGCTTTGGGAGGGGCAAGGAAGTTGAGACAAATTCTCAGTCATTCTAAAATGGGTCATATTATTGCTGCTTCAAAGATCATCTCTATGAATAGCCCAGAAAACCAGGTGTTGGGTAGCACTGGGCTTACCGTGGCCTGGGTTCCATTACTCCAAGTAAGGGAGACATATTTATGTACTGGGGCTGCCTTTAAGTATCTGTTAAAAACCCCCAAAAAACCAGCTAGTGGTATTATACAGAAGTCATTTAATTCTCCTATGCTCACCCTTAGGTTGAGCAGAAATCACTGGTAAAATAAGAGCTGTGTATTATTAGCTTCCAAGAGCTGAGTTTGCTTACCACTCTTTGACGTTCCATTATTTTCTCAAATCAGGACCAAATATTTCAGCTGTAGAACACATGACATTCCTGATTAATTGGATCCTCAAATGAAGTGAGCTGGAGTTCACCATCAGATAAAGAGGTGATGGGTTTGAAAAAAAATTTGGTTCCTATTTCCTCTTTCTTTAAAGAAAAAGTTGGGACCTTTTAGTGGTAGCTTTTTATTTCCGCAGCTTGTATATCTATCCTTGCAGAACTTAAATGGCTTATGTGCCTATCTTACCTCAAATCCTAGGTAAAATGAAATTTCCATTTTAATGTTTTAAGTGCATTTTGATGGTTGTAAAAGGAATCAGATGCTAATCATTAGAGATCCGAATGTCTTCTGTAAGCAATTGATATGGACTTGGGTAAGCATCTTGTTGAGTTTAACTGCTAATAAATGGAAAATAAAAGAATGTTTTGTGATAATGTAGGTATTTTATGTTGCTGTCTCTTAGGCTGGATTATGTTCCACAGATCTTGTCATTTAGAATACTGTAGAAGAACTAAACATTAATTAATGACAGCTGTACTAGGCTGTAAAATGTCATAGCTCAGGAATAAAATCCCTGAAGAATAGAGGTAAAAAATATGTTTGTTGAAATATGAAAAGAGGGAAGGCCTTGAGAACAAGTCCTAATTTTTCAGGTTTGAGTCTAAACTGCCAAAAAAGAAAAGACTCTTCTAAAATCTTCTATCTCCTCTTTTTCTTTTAGTTACCTATACAGTTCAGGGAAATGGGAATATCCAAGCTCTACAGACAAGTTTATTTTGGTGAGTGCTGTATAAATGGTGGTAAAATAAAGGCAAGCAATCAAAGGTGTCCAATTATCTTTATTTGGAAGTTCTTCAGCTCCTCCTGCTCCCATTTCCCTATTTGTAATGTGAAGTTCCTGGGTGTCCCCACTGCAAAGAACACTTTGCTGTGTAGATGAACTGCAGAATGTACCTACTGGGTGTAGTTGCCATCACTATTGAATGTTCATGTTTTGGACCATCCAGTAGATGGTCACCAAGGACCAATGTTTATAATTATGAGTTACAATGTCATAGCCAAACATTTGCAGCTATAAAATGTCCTTGAAAGGTCCAGTTAAAATAAGCAAGTTAACCAGTTTCTCTTCTCCTCATTTTTGAAGAGAAAGCCTCTGTGTGTTGGAAGATAATAAATTCCACTAAGTCCCTGCAGAAGGAATAACATGCATTAAAGAATAAGCTTTTTGAAAGAAATTCATGTTCGTTTTCTCAACTAGCCAGTGCAGTATCTTTCCTACACCACCATGGGCCACACTGTTTCTTGCTGCTAACAAATCCATCTTTCTTTGTAGCTTTTATAAATACTGAAAAAGAAAGAAAGAAAGAAAGAAAGAAAGAAAGAAAGAAAGAAAGAAAGAAAGAAAGAAAGAAAGAAAGAAAGAAAGAAAAAGATGTTCCATCTCACTCTAGCAGCCTAACCGAAGTCCCCAGCCTTTTTCCCAACGCCTAATTATTTTAGCCTATCCTTTATTTATACGGAAAACCAGCTGGTGTTTGCCTGACCCTGTGTTATGGATGCATTTAAATTAAATAGAAGGAAGACAAGTAATGTAGCCCTGTATGCATATACAGAGATTACTGTCCCAAATATCACTCCCCTACTCCACTTATTTTCTGTTTTCATTTCTGGAACTGATCTTCTTATAGCACTTTAAGTGAAAATTTTTTACAAGGTAGTAACTGGCCTCCTGTACTCAAGTAGGTTTATCAAATAATTTGTCAAATCTTGTTCATTTTCTGTGTCAATTTGACTTTCCAAAAGAGTGTGTTAAAACCATCTCTAGGCAGTGAATGGCAACTTGCATAACCTCTTCCAGGTGATCCTAAATAGCTTCTTTTTCTAGCTGGGCAAACCTTACAATACCAGAATACTAGTAGAATATCACATTTCCTCATTTTTATCATAATTTCTACCAGAGTCTGCTTCCGAGATTGTAATCGAATTTCAGGTTATTTGCTATGATTAGTAAGGTGTTGCCTCTAAGCTTTAAATTTTTGTCATTTTTTTTGTTTGCCTCTGATGTTGCTCCTATAAAGAGGTGATATTATATTGTTTTGTCCCAGGGTCACTCTTCAGCAAGTGACTGATGTGGTTATAGAATATGCAGAGGAATGTGCATGTAACCTCTACTTCCACCTTTTCCAGGCCCTTTGTGAAACAATGTTTGCAACACATGAGTCTCATTTCATGGAAAAATAATCTTTGATATTTAGAAGCAGAGATTTATTTTAAGAAGGTATATTAAATCTTGGAAATTTTCTTTTTTTGGGTCTTTGTACAATCAGATCATACCAGGAAACTAATTTTAGAGCAAGCTCAATTGGGATGAAGATGTCCCTTTTACAAACCTCTGAAGTTTTTTGAGGTTGTACTGATCATTACAATTTATATACCCATATTATCATCAAGTGCAAATAGTAAGATTTTAGCTCACTTATTATGAGACAATATATAGATCATATAATTTTATATGAGTCAATATTATTACTCAAGCAAAATGAGTTTTCCACAGTATTTATGAACACTTTTGTAGTGCAGCAGATCTGAAAGCTGATATTTAGTAACTTTCTGCTGAAGAATATGATTATCACTATTTAGAGTTTTAGTGAGAAAATAAAAAGGAATTGTAAACATAACACAGGTCTACATGGAAAAAAGGTTCCTAACAGACCTAATAATTGTTAACAGATAGCATTGATTGTAGAGGATTCAAAAGAAATACTATGAGAGATTTATTATATTTATAACAACTTTCAGTAATTTTTGAAACACACTATATCTTCCTCTACTTTTTGAGTGAAAAAGTTTAAAACTTCTATTGTTAATATCTCTGACCCTGAAAAAGAAATAGTAAAAGAATTGGTGTGAACTGCTTACTTGTGAATGTATAGGGCTCCCTCAGGAAAGGAGGAGACTTAAAAATACAAGTTATGACCAACATTTCTGGACTTTCACCTGAACCCTAAAGGAAAGTGACTTTGTCTATCAATAACAGAGGTTCTGGGCCAATGGGACCCACAGGAAGTAAAAGAAACTCCTTCAAGAGCCTGTCAGGTTGCAGAAATGGAGAGGATTAGCAAATGGCAGAGACTAAATAAAAGTAGCAACTATCAGCCCTCAAAGCCAATGTGCTCTCATCATACATTTTATGGACATGACTAACAGAGGAATTAAATGTGCAGACTCATATATAGAAAAGGCTAAAACCCAAACCTGTCATCTAACTTATTTTACAATGAGAGATAAGAAAATCAAGGATCTAATGAATCCATTACTTATTTTCTTAGATAAGCTTTCCCTAGCTTTATTCCCATTTAAAAAGTACATTCAACTCAACACAAATGTTTTTGACTTCTTTTTTTGCAAGTTTAATGCCATAATGTCCAAGTTTAGCGACTTTCAGAGAAGAACACAAATATTGCTGAGACAAAAATGCTGACAGTTAGACTTCAAAAATAGTTTTGGATGAACTCAGATTAGGAGCAGTTCATACGCACTTTCCAAAAATGGACATAACAGCTGGAGAATTTTTTCCCCCCATCCAAGAGGTTACTGTGGTCTGTGGGTTTCTTTGTGTGGGAGCTTGCATCTTCATACAGAGAAATATAAGAAAACAGCCTGCAATAAGACACAAAAATAAACCAAAATGTAATATAAAAGTCTCTGAGGTCTTGGGAATTCTGGGTAAAGATAGTCAATAACATTATGGAAAATGAAGCTATGAAGTGTTCCTGAGGAGATTTTAGGCTCCAGAGAAGCAATCAATTTGAAGATGAGATATGTCAAACATACCAGAAACAGACCTTTACAGTGAGTTTAGCTGAAGTGAACTGTTCTTTTAGGAGTGAGGCTGAAATGCAAGCCAGAGATTTTAAAGAAATCCTGCAGTTTACAATGTGCAGGGTGGCAGATTAGATGAGCACAAGTACTGTTTTTTTTGCTGTAAATTATGAAGCCATGAACCTTTATTTCTTTTCTGTCATCGCTTCAGAAGCCACAGGAGATACATCTTTGTTTATTTGATGTGAACTCCCAGGAGATGCTCCAGCAGTGTTGGCATCAACAGGAGGATTTCTATTGCCTTTGGTTCCCATTAGCTCAGGAGCTGAATCTTAGCAAAAGCCATCAGCACAGGTACATGCATCTTCCATGGAAAATACTGTATCTGGGGACATAATGTATGTACCAGCTGGGTCTGATACAACACAAGCTCACCTTTCCCACTTCACCTCCCACTCCACCCAAAGGCAGGTGCTGCATCCTAAAAAGCTGCAGCAGTTCCAGCTGTCACTAATTCTACTCCTCTGCCACTCCAGGGGTTCTTTTTCTTCCAATTTTGCTTCTGGGTGTAACAGACCTGATCCTCAGCTCTCACTTCATTCTTAGCAATGTGCAAATCATCCCATCAGCATATAGATTGCATTTCAGATGACTGAACATGCCAGCACTGTAGTCAGTTTTTCAGTGGTGCATGCAGTCACCTGAGAACACCAGAGGTGAAATTTAAGCTTGGTTCTACACATCCTCTCTGTGCAAGACATGGAGGACCAAGATGAGCCCCTTCCAAGTCCATCTTGAACTGATTAAGAATAGGGATCACTGTGTGCCAACTTGCACTTTTAGTCTCAAAACTGCAGTAGAAATTTATCATCCTGTCAACTCCAGTTCCCTGAAGTACTTTTCAGATAGAAATTCAAAGGAGGCCAAAATATCTTTTCCATTGGCAACTACTCTTCGGCATATTAGCATTTTCCTGTAGGTAGCATTTTCATCCAATGCAACACCTCCCTGAAAATCATGGGAAATGATGGAACAGCAGGAATCTTCCCTTTGCAGGTATCAAAGCACAAACATGTCTTTCCCAATTATCCCCCCCCCCCCCCCCCCTCCCCACCCCCCTCAGTATTTTCTGCTATAAGGATTTTCTTGAAATAGAAAACCAAAAGCCATGGTGATATTGACCATTCATTTTACAGGTAGCAAGACAAATGAGGGACACACATTTCCTGCTTTAGCTCTTCACCTTTCATTCTTGCCCACTCTGAGAAAAGAGGAAGCATGTGGAGCTGCTGCTGTTGGGCTTTGGCTAGGAGCAGGAGATCTGGTGGAAATCCCAGAGCTGACCCAGAGCTGCAGGATGCTGCTCTGGGCTGAAAACCTCTCTGATTGGTAAAAACTCTTTGGCCCCAGCACTTTGGCTCTGGTTGTTCAGTCCCTTGCCCAGAGTGCTCTGTATCACCTTTCCCCACAATTCCTTCGGAAAGTTTCTGCGAGAGAGCTTGTGTGCTGAAAGACAAGCAAGGGCTCTGCAATTTCAGCACATAAATCCAAAAATAGGAAGTGCAGGCAGAATCTCTGTGCTCTGGAGAGAAGCAGTGTGCAGGCACACATGGCTCTGCCAGCACGAGCTAACAGGAGATGATGTTTCCTCTTTATAAACCACATCTATGGGATGCTTTCTCAAATGACTGTAGAGAGGCCTATGGAAAAATATAGCAGATTCTTTACTTATCTTCACCAAAGTGACTGATGAAAAGACACAAAAATTGAAAATGAGATACTATTCAGCTCCTCCTTAACAAATCGAATAAGTATATTGCTTTATACAAACAGATTGTATACACGCACTGTTGTGACTGATCTGATGAAGCAGATTATTTTTTAACTCATCTCAATTTAATGAGATCTACCTTTTCCAGACATCTAAAAAAACCTAACTGGTGTTTACATGGAGATAGACATTAAAGGGGTAGGCTGCTTTTGAAAACATATTTTCTGGAGAATCATTCTGTATCTTCAGCTTTCATCTTTCACTGAATTACTTGACCTGATGACCACCAGCAGGCAGGATGTACCAGACACATAGGAAGAACATAATCTGTTTTTTTCCCATTTTCAGCACTATCATCTTCCCTGACTTTTATTTTTTGTTCTTCCTTTCTGCTGGAAGAGCAGAAACCCTCCCCTTCTTTGAGTTTCCCTACTTTTTTGCCACCAAGAAACATACCAGAAAAATTGGATCCATGTTTTTCAACTTGACTTTTACACATGTCAACTCTCATGTGCTTCTCATATGTTGTCGAAATTAATCCCATTGTGGTCAGCAGTGAGAGGAAGTCAAATGAGAGCATGGTCAACTACTCCTTGAGCTGGACTCTCAGGAATCTGGCCATATAGCAGGGCTCACAATGACAAACAAAGTGAGTTGCAAGTTGTCTAAAACCATTCCCAACAAGGCGGGATGCAAAGGGATGGTGTTTGCATCCCAACCAGCTTCTGACCTATTCTCCTACCTCTGGATGCAGGTAGTATCTTCCATCACTTAGTATTTACACTCTTGATTCTTTGGAATCAGTAACCAAGTAATTTGAATTCTCTAAATTGAATGTGATTTCAGCAGGTTGTTTTCTTCCTTTTTTTCCAAATCAGTTTGTTCCAATTTTTCCCACTTTTTTACAGCCGTAAAGCATCCAGTGGGAGTTGACAGAAATGGGATGATCTCTTCAGCCTGATGTACATCAGTATTCTCAACATAGATAAAACAAATGTCAGGGCGGGCCACTTAATTTTCTGGAGCAACAGGGACACTGATGACAGCTCTCAGTAGCTTTTGCAGAGTTTGCATCTTCTTGTTCAGGCCTTGCAATCAAAGCAGGTTTCAGAATAACCCTCAGGGACTTCCCTCAAAAGCAAATATCCTTCTAATGACTCCAGAAGGGATGTCCAAGTCAAAGGGATGATTTTCTGGCTTCTGATAAAAAGTAGGGAATAAAATCTGCTCCAGGAAAAGTCTGATTGGTCTTCATCCCATACAGAAACAGGGGTAGAGGGGAAAGAAAGAACATGATTTTTCTCTGCTGTCTTTTTTTCATCAGAACAACATGAAGAGAATATTTTAAACCTCAGACCTTTCTCTGCCAGTTTCTCTCCTCCTTTCTCACAGTGACTATTTCAGAGGCACAAAGGTATTTCTTTTTCTGTTGGGTGTGTATCAGAGCATGGTGCTGCTCAGTCTAACACTATGAGGCAACTGCAGATGCATGCCTGAGCTGCACATGTGCCGCAAGCACTGAAAGAGCATTACAGCATTAGGAAGAGTGAAAAATCTGGTTTTGATTACTGATAATTATAGATAAGCTGTAGCTGACAGTCATTTTCTGACCGCAAACTCAAATCAATCAATTAAAGACTGCATGCAGCAGCACCCTGTTTAATCATTTCCAGGCTCTTTAAGATGATCCATTACTCTGATAGCATGTCAGAGCTGCTGTGCACTGTTTGTTGTTGCTGCTGTGGGTCAAACACACAGCTGCTTTCAGGATAATTTCAAGAATGCAATTCACTATTAAAAAAAAAGAAAAAGAAAAAGATCTATTTATAGATTAGACATAACTATTAAATTACCTTATTGGGTTAATTAAATAAATATTGCAGCTCATCATGTAAGTATCCTTTTGATATCTGGACATATGGATAAGTGCATTTTTTAATAGAATGTATCAATGTTTCATTATGGTGGAAAAGATTACGAAATAATGCAATTTCAACTCTATTCCTCCCTAGTTTCTATTCTTAAAGGTTTTTCACATGGAATTTCAAATACAGGAGAGAATTTTGCAATGGTACCTGGACAAAGAGTTGCTGCCAAACTGTAACACTCTTCACTGGAACCACTATTAACAACTGAGTTGTCTTTTGCTGAAATATGTTTTGTTCCCAAGCTTTGAAAAGAGAAGAAATGTTCTGATGATTTAGTAATTATCAGCTAACATTTTCAAAATGTTCTATTTCCTTTATTTGCTTTGGGATAATTTTAAAATCAGATGTTTTAAAATATTGAGATATTTCATGTCACATGAACAAAAAAAGCTAAGTCAATCAAGTTATTATGATTTTATCAAAATGAAATATTGTGAATGACATAAGATTATTTTTCATAGGATTTTCCTTCAGGGAGAAATTTTCCATTTTAGAGTCATTTTTTAAAGATACCTTTTTTTTCTGTAAAAAAGCTGGTTTAAATAAATTAATATTTGCAGTGGAAATAATTTCATCAGTAATTTTTCAGTCAAATTCCAAATAGAGGTGGAGAATACCTTATACTTTTCAGGTGGTATCAGCCAGCATGGCACCAATTAGTGACATGAATAGATTTATCCGAAAGGCTCAGACTCATCCATGGAGCAATAATGGTGATTGCAATTTAAGTATATGCTCCAGTTAGACACAGATATTAAAATAAATTAAATCTCTGAGAAAATAGCTCAGCATAATGCTGATATGCAGGACTTTGGGTCTCTATCATCAGCCTTGTTATTCTGTGTTTCCTAAACTATATTCCGTTCACATATTTTTAATGTTTGTAGAATCTGAGCTGCTTCATTTCAGTTAAAAAATTTAATTCCTAAGATAAATTGACTGAAACCAGATAAACCTACTTCTTTGTAAGAAAGGGTAATTTTACCAAGCAAGGATATCTGTACCAGGATCCAAAACATTTTAATAAATACATTTTAAAATAAGTATGGACTGTTCCTGATTTTCTTTGTATTCCAGTATTTCCAGACTAAAATGGATCTCCACACCACTGTCTACATTACTCAAAAAAAATTACATGAGTAGGAAACATTGAACATCTCCAGCATTATAAAGTCAAAGCTGGTTTCTGTCAAGCGCTGCAAGTGCGTCTCAGCTTGGTTACCTTCCAGCACAGTCCCCTTATACAAATCCCATGGGCCCTGGAGATCAGTAGGGCCTCCCAGGACACAGCTCATCTCATCCCCAAGCACGAGGCCTTTAATTGCCAACATGTCCCCAGAGTCACCAAGGGGAGCTGAAGGTGACCAGCTTGGCTGCAGACATGTGGCCTCGTAAAGCTCCTGCACAGAATCACAACTCCCCAAAGAACTGGGATACCTGACTGGTTTTCTTCCTTCTCCACAGGGCTCTAGGGAGACTGGTATTAGGAACTCACTGCCACCATGACAACTAAATCCCACCCATTTTAGTTTGCAATGATTTTGGGCTAGGGTTGATGTTGGCGACTCTCCCCCTGTCTCAGGAGCAGAAAATGTCTTCTGTGCACAGGCTGTTCCATCACTGAAGCATGTACTCATCCTGCTGGCATGTACAAGCTCCTGGGTAGGCACACTTACCAGAGCCCCCCTTCCACCCCACAAAGAAAAACATTTCTTTAATTCAGTAGAGATGCTTTAAGAGTCTTTCCTTTTGTTTGTTTATGTGAACTTGCTGTTGATCTCCTTGAGTATTTTGCCTGTCTAAGGACTTTCAGCAGGACCCAATGCCAGCAAAAACTTTTTGTCCCTTCCCTGGAATATTTTCAGCTGATCTGAATGCACTCTTTTGAGATTGTTTATTTACAATATTCCTCTTGGAGCAATTACACTCCACTGATGACTTGAAATTTAAGCAGTTATTTATAATCGTTTTAAATAAGACCACATTTTTATTCCACTCACAAGTGAAGTTAGTTATCAGATTACATGTCTGTTTCATTCCTTTTATCTCTTATACAATGCCCCGCTCTCAACAATGGCATCAAATGAACTTACATGTCCGACTATAAATCATGCACATGTCGAAACAATAATGCTGAAAGGATTATGATCCCCCTCTGTAATTACAATAATGGAAAACAGATACTGAAAGGACATTTTTCTAATCCTTGAAAAATCCCTGAGGAGGTCAATTTACTTTTCTTTGGGGAATATTTAACACAATAAAATTATTGGTTTATACATCTGTTGAAAGAACTGAGCTTTAATAAGCAGAATGTCACAATATAAATTTAAAGTATATTTTATTGTACCATAATGGTGGGGATCTCCAGATGGTCCTGATATACATAGTTTTCTAGGGAAGTGTTTTTTTGACTGAGAACACTGATGATTGTCTGATGAAATCCTTTGTCATAGCTGAGGTACATTACTGTTTGTGGGAACCTGTTGCAAGTAGCAGGAGAAAATATCATCCTCCAAGATATAACAGGCATTTCGTCTGGGAGCTGCCTTGTAGTGGAGCTGGGTGTGGTGGTTTGCTAGGGATTATGGAAGAGAAGAATTTCTTGCATCTCTTTGACCAACTCCATTTAAGAATGGATCTATGTGGTACAGTAAAAGAAAACAAACAGTAAGAAAAAGAAACCACTACATACCATCTTTTTTTATTTTATTGCAAGAAGAGTGCATCCACCTCTTAAGTCCTGAATTTTAAACTCTGAAGTCTAAATTGAGTCATATGTTTTAGGGCTTGAGTAAGTCTTGGTGGATACATAGGCTTTTCTTGTCTTCATGGTGGTTAATTCTATACCACAGAATCAGATTTCTTAATCCAATATTTGAAGGTAAAAATTGACTACTGTAGCAGATAAATACCACATCTCTTGGTGTTTGCCTCTAGTGTTGTTTCTCTGCCATCCAGCAAATCATTTTTAAGGTAACGTTATTCTGACTATGGAGAAATTAACCTTCCACTTGGTTACTGTAGTGATGGGACAGGAGCTCAGATTTGAATGATAAGTCTTTGCCCATCCAGCACATTTTGACTTTTACAGGGTAAGATGCACTCATATGTGCAGTTTGTCAGCTGTGGTGGCAGCAATCCCCAGCAGGCAGAAGCAGTAACCTTTTCCACGGACATGGTAAAAGCCAGAAGTCCACAGCCTCAGCCACGGGGTTTTGGTTTCAGGAGTAGCCCACCTGCTGCCTAAAGAAGGCAGCCACAACAGAACCACACCAAAATGTTCAAATCACATCTGCATGGCTGTTTGCTGCTCAACCTTCTTCTCTGGTCACTCTTGCCACCAGGATTGTCTAGCATGTTCTGGCAGTTTTGTTCAGCTGCTGCAGTGGGGAAGGCACAGGTCTGGCCTCTGAATTTCCAGATGGACACCGAGAGGAGGCAGAAATTAAAAGGAGTGCAGAAGAATAAAAGAATAGCTTATGAAGAAGCACTGTTAAAAACCTTACTGGACCACATTGGGTCTAATTCCATACAGCGTGGTTTGTGTTTATGCTCTTGGAATAACAGTTCACAGAGATAGTGAATATCCCTGAAACAAATGCTTTATTGTAGAGTTGTTCAGCAGAGGTGCTTGTGAAAGATTCCACCTGGATTTCTGCCTCAGCAAGCCCATCTCACCCTTCAGCGTGTCCCTACCACGTGCTTGGGGAAGAAGCACTCCCCCTGCTCGTGGTTAGGAAAGGGCTCTCTCCATTTGAAGAGGGTTTGCTTTCTCTCCTGCCTACTTGTTTGTCTCCTGGTAGAGCTGTGGAAGCTCTTGCGAAATGTGTGGGTTGCCTGAAGAAAACATTGCTCTGCCTTTTTTACAGAACCCAGCTCCCTTAAAACAAACCAATAATGGTTAAAGTGAGTACCTTGTGTCCTTCTTCAAAGGATGGCCAGCACACAGATGGCTGACCCAGGGCACAGGCTGAATGCAGCTTTTGAGAAACACAATTTGGTCTTTTCTTCTCATTTGGTAAGAGAAGAGTAAATTGCATCTTTCCTGAACGGGATCACCCCTTTTCAGATGCCTTGGAGGAGTCAGTCCTGCAAAGCCAAAGCAGTGAACATGATTTGTCCGTGCACAACTGTCAGTATGAAAAGGAAATATGGGCTCGATGAAGGTACATTTACAAACCTAGGCCAAATCTGGAGTCAATCTGCTATAAGCTGGGAAGTAAACATTTGTAATCCATCCCTGAACACAGGTCCCAACTCCTTTGTCTTCTCTTCAGATGATCTGCTAGGTCTTCTGGAGCTATCCATTTTCAAAATTTGAATATATGGTCAGAGGCTGGGATTTGTCTTCCCCACTGTTATATGCAAAATAAACATATAAATCTAAGCTTGTTACTGAGACTCCTTTCACAGTCAATAGAGGCTCCTCAAAATAGACAATAGAGTCTGGGAACAGGTGGGCTCAGACTTCCACTGTTAAACTAAGTGGGCCCCAGAGAACTCTAAGGTGTGATTACCTGACTAGATCTAGTTTAGACACCTGCAATGTAGCCCTCTAAAATTGGGAAAGATGGGTCCCAGTGAAGGAAATGAGCATGAGCAGATCTTGTAAAACTTTACTCACTCTATAGGTACAGAACATGAGATTTTTTAGTTTTTCCATTCTTTACTGGACTATTGCAAAGAATTTTACCTTAGATAAGAATTTCTTTCACATAAGATTTTGCAGGGGTAACTCCTCCTTGTCAGTGTAGCCAAAGTTCCTGTTGGAGAGCCAGAGGCACTCTTCTGAGAGCTGACAAGTATGGACTGATGGAACAGTCCATCATGCCCTCACCACTAAAAGAAAGTCCGTACAAAATCAGTCCTAGATCTAGGAGAATCACAAATTTCCTGGGCAGCCTCTTCTCTGAGGGTGAATATGAATCACGTGGGAATGGTTGTGCAGGAGACCTTCACAAGGACTGGAAACTCGCCCTTCAAGTCAATAATATTTTGCTTAAAACCTGCGAAGGCCTCTATAGACACAGTCACCTTGGGCACTTACTCTGTACTTTCTTGTGCCCCCACAAATACAAACAGGGCCTTAGCAAAGAGCTTTTTGCCAGCTCTCAGACCTTCCAGTCACCTCCCAGACCTCCACCCACTCATTTCCTGAATGGCACCTTTCAGAGTCCTTACCACACCACCAAAGGAGCAGGTGCTAATCCTAACTCTAAATAAATATTTCCTGTGTCCTTATGGTCAAATCTGAACCATAGTAGCCTTCTTAAAATTTCCTGCCAACTCATCCCAGGGAAAGAGTGAGAGTTCATGTTTTCTTTGTATATTGTCACCACTAGATAAGATCACTGTTACTACAAGGTGCAGCTACAACTAAGAGCAGAGCTGGTGTTTGTGTTCAGGGTGCAGTGTGAGGGACTCAGACTGCAGTTCTACAAAAAAAAAAAAAAGCAATATATATAATCCCCATGAATCTTGCATTTGAAGAAGACTTTAAATCTGCCGCTGAGACAAGATTGAATATTGGCTGCCCTTCATCTCAGAACATTATTACACTAGGTGCCGTAGTCAGCTTACAGTCATTCAAATGCCTGCAAAGATATATAAACACAAATACCTCACATTTAATTTCTGCTTCATTGGGCTTAACAGAGAAAGCCAATGTCCAGATCATTTCTGATCCCTCCTCCTTTTCCCCAGTAATGCTCAGATGGGATACAGTGAGAGGAACATAGTGCAGAGCACTCTGATGTATCACCCTGACCCTAAGGCCTAAACCATCAGACAATAGGACTCAGTTAAATTATATTCAGCTCTGTACAAACATCTAAAATAGATGAGCCTGGAAGAAGAAATGCTGCCCCCAGATATTTCAAAGGCATTTGCAAAAAGATACGACTCAGGATTTTAGGGCTCTTGTTTTCATTACTCTGCGCTCAAGTATTGGCCAAGTATCAAAGCTCCTGAAAGCAACAAGACAATTGGGATATGCGAAGAATGGAAAAAGAGCCCTCAAACTGTCCCTTAAAAGAAAAACTTCTTTTCTCTGAAGTCTTAGTCTCTCCTGCAAGATTTCATTTTTACTATATTTTTAAATCAATCTCAGTGATTCTTTAATTTCAGTGCTATCAATACAGCAACAATATATCCTAAAAACATTATAAATTCATACTGAAATTAATCTGCCTAGACCCCAGGGTTCAGACTACCATGTGCAGTCTCAACATACAATGCTCTTTTGTTTTACCCTTCTAATTTAGCCTTTGGAAAGTCCTCTGTGACAGCCAAATCAAGTGGTTTCAGAGAGTGGCAATTCTTGCAGCAACTTTTCATCAATCAATTTCACTTTCTTCTCTTTTTAAAAAAGTGTGTTCAGTTTCCACTTTAATTAAGAAGCTGAAAACACAAGGTGAGGCGTAAATATTACAGAAAGACTGTAGAAAATACAGTCACCATCAGAGCTGACTATCTCCAGAAATGAAATGGACTTTTCCAGGTGATTGAAACACTGCTTTTAATAGCATCAAATGTTGACTACTGTATATCTCAGGGATCTAAATTGAGTCAAATAAAACTTTGTCCTTATCATCGGGAAAATAAATAAACACAATAGAAATGTGACACCTTCCTGTGAAGCTGTACCAGCCTGATACTTAGAGCTGTAGGACACTGTAATTCTTTTCTCTTCTCACATGAATCTTTCTTAAAAAAGAAAAGTAGGATTTTACCAAATGAGAAATTCTGTGAGATGTCATAACTTCCCTTTTGTAGGACTTTGTCATTTTGGTTATTTTTTCCCTAGAATTTTGGAAGACAAGACACATCCGTACTGAAATTAAAAAAAAAAAAAGACATCAAAGGACCAGCAGTGGTGAAGTGGTGAAAATGTCTCAACTTTTTTTTTATTTTTTAATTGAAATGAAATAGTATTATTTTTTTCAGCAGCTATGGCCCACAGAATGCCTGAGGTCTAGTGTGTCAGAGCCAGAAGCTTTTTCTGAGCACTGTTTTCACCAGCTGCCTTATTTCTCTTTTGCTATATATGTGCCTTCTACAAAGAGATCTGCTGAACAACATCTTTCCAGAATTTTTATTTATAGGCTAAGGTATGGTGTGGTTGCCTGTGTCAGCAAAGCTGATGATTCAGGAGGTCCAGCCCTGTGTGTTTGGTTTCACAGATTTATGGCACTGGCCAAGGAGAGGAACTTGCCCGAGTCTCAGGTATCCTTGCACAGCTCAGGAAATGGTGGGATCAAGCCCAGCAGGAAGTTTCTGCTCCCCATAGGTGGATTGCTAGTTACAGCAAACCAATATTGCTTCTCTATCCCCTCTCAGCCCCCATTTTTTTTTTTTTTTTTTTTTTTGTAATCAACATTTTCCCACAAGACTTCCTTGGCATTTATTATTTCAGTGTGATCTAAGCTTGGACAGTGTAACCTAGGACATGATGTACCTTTTCAGAACTCTGTGGAATAGGCTCTCTGCCTTCAGTGGTTTAGGGATAAGGGCAGAGGAAGATACTAAGTCAGTGGAGAAGAAGGGAAAATTTGGGTTGCTGCACTTACAGGAGGGAGCAGAAGGTGGCCAAGCTGCTGTGCCAGGGAAGCACCAGCATGCACTGATGGTGGGGTCAGAGGATGCAGATTATTTCACCAGGGAGTCTAGGAAGGCAATTACCTAAAGCCACTGGACAATGGAGAGTTAGAGGTGGAGTAAAACAACAGATGACTTGGCTCTGAATGGCAGAGCTTCTATTAGCCTTGCTGTGCTAATTCCCTCACCTATAACTCAGAAGCAATAATAAGAATACTGATCTCCAGGTCTTTGTAGGCTTTTTACCATGTAATTTATAAATGCTATTTGTGCAGCACTGACTTCAACTGTGCTACTTAATGTGAATAGGCACTTAGGAAGGAGGCACACAGCGAGTGATGCCTGAACCTTAACAGTGCAGACAGCAACTCTGCAAAGAAAAATGCAATGACCTCTTCAGGGTATTTTTCTCCTTCTTCATGCACAGACTGCAGATTTTCAGCCAGGGGTCCCAGTGAGAGAGGAAGGTGCTGCTGTGAGACCCATGCACACCCTGCTCCATGCCAGGCTTTCTCCCTGGCAGTGCCCCAGGGCCAGGTGGGCTCCCTTGGCCACAGAGGCTCCTGACTCTGGATCTCCTGCTCAGGCTCAGGGAGAGGCAAAAGTCTGAAGTGGCAGAAAAAAACACCTACAACTTAAAATTATTCTGGTTTCAATAACCAGAGTCCGGCAGAGAGAGGAGTGTGTGTGTAAGCATATTTGCAGAGCAGAGCACCGTTGCCTAGTGAAAGAAGCAAAAGTTACTCAGGTGGTTGGGCTAAAGAATGACAGTGCATACTGGCAGCTGTGAGTGAATATCTGCTTTACAGGTGTGACCCCTTGATCAAGCAACTAAAAACTTTCAAAATGTTATGTTTGAGAGAATGAAGTTCAATACAGTATGCTATAGAAATGAAATTATCACAGAATCCTTCTGAAGCTGGTAGGTGAGGCCATCATGTTACTTTCACCACCCTGAGTACTGATGAAACCTCAGTTACTGAAAAAAGTAACCATACATCTGAGCAGAGAAGACCAAAGTTCTGTTCCCAGAACGGAAAGATAAAGTATAAGCTCTGTAGTTTTTCAGAACTCTTTTCCCAGTTCTCTTGATATTTTCAAAGGACGAAATTAATCTGCCCAGAAACAAAATACACTTTATTTCAGAAAGATGTGGTCAAATTTTGTCAATCACATTTTACTGTGCCTGTTAAGAGCTCAATTAAACCTGAGAAAGGTTTACAAAGTGATTTTTTTTTTGTAGCTGCCTTGATTACACCCTGTTCCTGGTCTGAACCGTGTGCCCTCCCTCACCACAGTACATGCTATAAACAGCTGCCCTGAGGGGGGAGAATAGGAAGTGGGAGAATATTTCATCAGGTAGTTATTACTATTAAATATATATCTATATACCTCTATATAGATATGTACCTATATTTAAATGCTACAAAAGCTTGGCAGGATGCAGCATGGATCTATGTCTGACACACAAACATAAAAGTTGGGCCCCATTTTTTATTGCAAAATATTTATGTAGGGAAAATTGGTTAAAATTGTTCTGCATCCATGCAGACTGAGCATAATCCAAAGCACCACAAAGCCAAGTGATTCTACAACATACAAGAACTGTTCTTGCAAAAATTTAGTTTTTAATGCTATAATTATTCTCTGAGCTGGACTGGAATGTAGAAATATTTTGTAAAGTCAAATTTTATTTATACAAAACAAACTGGGAAATCTACTATAAGACTGTGCTACCATAAGATATTTCTGAAGTAAGAAGGATGGTTTCTGAGAAACAAGTCATTGTTTCTCAGACTTTGCTATTTCATTATAGAATGTAAAGCTGTGGACATTCAGCACTTTAATTTCCACTCTGGTAAGTACTTGTCATCTTGAAAAGTTTCATTTTAATGGCAGTTTTGGAAGGCAAATGTCTATGGGCCTTCAGGATACGGTTTGCCTGCTTTTTCTGACAAACTATTATTGCATTTCCCAACATACTCATTTTTTTTCCTGTTTACAGTCACAGGGATCAAGTTTTTATAATACTGTTACTAAAGGGAAAGAAAAAGCCCAAGCAACTCTTGGAGTCCTCCTACAGAAACAAAACCCCTCCTAAAGGTTTTGCCAACGATCAGAAAAACTAATGACAAAATAATAAAAGGAAAGTGCTCAAAGCTTTGCTCTATAGTATTTAACTATAAATATAGATTGTCTTATTTATGAAAAAATAAAAAAAAGAAACAACTCTAATTCCATTTGTCAGCTCACTTCAAAAAGGTGTTTTGAGTGACTGATAAACATAGATCCTCTAATTAAGTAATCAATGATGTTGCTCTCCTGCCAGGCACCAAGCAAACAGCAGATTTTAGGCAGGAGGACCTGGGTGTGTTGGGGACCCAAGAAATGGAGCTGCCTTGACATAGTGGCTCTTAGAAATTAACTACAACTCTTTTGACTGTATGTCTCAAGGATCTTTAGGGAGGCAGCCAGATTTTCAGTACCAGAGGAGGCTGAAGCATATGTGCAAAACCAGACTCAAAGATGTTCTCTGAGTCAATGGCAAAAAAGGAATGAGCCCCTGTCGCTGTGCTCTTGCCCTACTGTCTTCCCTGCACTTAGGGAAACCAATCAGGGCTGGACAGCTGATGGCTTGCAGAACAGCACAGAGCACTGTGGAGTTTCTTTTTTCCACAAAAAAAGTGAAGAGCTCCTATGCCAGCGTCTGGAAACATCTCCTCTCAAAACTGTCTTAACTTCCAGAAGCAAAGACAGAGCCCTCCCCATCTCCTGGCCCACCACAGGTTAATTGGCACTCACACAAATGACCACAGCTGTTTGCAAGATGTTGTTGGGTCCCCTCTGAGACTATCATTACCTGCCTAGCGTCAGTGCAACGCTGATATGTAATTTATTCCTTTGGAAGGGCTCCATCATCATATAACAAAATGCCATAAATCTCCCCACGAATGTCATTGCCTTGGGATAAGCCAGGCCTGAAAGGCTGGAGGGGTTGCTTTACATCAGCTGAGTTTGCTGTTGGTCTTGCTGTGAGATAATGAATTCTATAAAGTGTTTTTCTGGCACATTTGTTAGGACAGTGCCTCAGACACAGTAGATGGGAAACCAAACTGATGAGCACTAATAAAAGTTCACATGTGCAAGTGCTATTTAGCTATGGAACAGAACAGACATTTTTGATTTTTTTTCCCCCTACTAGGTTAGGAGACAACACTAGGTGCTGCTTTTTGTCTGGATGACTGCACGGTCTTTCCCTGGACGTGGATATTGTAGGATCAAGCCAAGAGGTGGCAGTACTCCTCCACCATTCCCAGCCCAGGAGATGCGTCATCCCTCTTCAAGGTTCGTCTTTGCAGCACCAGTATCATCAGCTTCATTTCTGATTTATTTGTAATTACAGCAGAGGAGAAATAAATACTCCATTTTACTCCTGTGCTGGGAGGGCTTTCCTTTTGCAGGGGAGCTACCATGGATTTTGGCATCCTGCAGCAACAGGGGGCACCTCTGCCACCTCACCTCACCCATGCAGCTGCAACAGGTCCCCAGTGGTGGACAAGGTTTAATTTTGTTGAGGAGCATGGTTCTTAAAATGCCATAAACTGGGAACACACAGCTGGAGCAGTTTATGAACTGCGAAGAAACTCTGAGTATTTTATCCTGAGTATTAATTCAAAGGGCATGCTTTGTTATTTCCTGTTTCATTGTTGTTTGTAAAATGGTTTAATAGGTAGTGAGCAGTAAGTTGTTTAAAATCTGCTGCGCACATTGATGCGGTTTTATATTGCTAGAGAGGGAAGGATTTCACTGCTTGGGTGTGAGGGAGAGAGCAAGATTATCCTGATAATGAAAACCACAGCCAATGCATTTACTTTGGAACAATTGCTTCAATGACATTACCGTGTAGATATTTTAATCAGAAATAAAAGTGCTAATCCCCAAATGCAGACCTAACAACAATCGAAACAGCTGCATACTTTCAAGGAAAAAAAAAGGAATCTTAGCTATTAGTAATGAGGTTTACATGCAGCCAAGGAGAGCTTTTTTCTGTCAAACAAAAGTGACCCTATTTAAAATATTAAAGGCAATGTTTATTAAGAACTGGTAATGACCTAATAACAGAATTAGTATGGATCACTACCTCACATTATCTAGGGTGTTATGCCGGTGAAATTTTCTCTTGGATAATAAAAACATCCACCACATAGCAGAGGCAGTGAGAACGAGAGCAAAGGGACTGGCTTGCATCCATATGGCTAAACTCTCATTAACTCTCCTCAACATCGTGGACTCATCTATCCTGACTTCTGGGAACATTCCCTGCCTTATGCTCTCCCTTGAACAGTGCCCAGGAATGCTAGCTAGCCCATGACACCCTAACAATATGGATATAGAGAGACTGTATTTACTACATGGTTTCCTGAGCAGTGCAGCATTCCAGCAGTCAATCAGCAGAGGTGGCTGTGCCACGGTGCCCGTGTCTGTGTGCTGGCACTGCTTGGGTTGCTGGCATGGGTGTAGCCAAGGAGGTTCTGTGTGAGCTGGGAGTCCCTGCCCACTGACCAGACACCCCCAGGACAGCAGTCCCTTTGTGCCTGGCAGAGCTGCTGTCCCAGGCCAGGCTATTGCCACATGCATGCATGTGTAGCTGGTTCTGTGTGCTCCTCACCCAGCTTCCTCTGCAAAGCTGAAACTCTTAAAAAAATATCAATTTTCACTATGGGTCTTTTTTTGCACTTTACAACATGATCTATGACTTCTCAATATATCATGGCTGGGGTGAATCAGAGTTTGAGCTCATTTCTGATCCTTCTCCATGACAGTACTGCCTCTTCCTTGTGGCTTTTCTGATTTGCCTCAGTGTCAAACAGATCAGAATCAGTCCCTGAGCCTGGTTTCAAAATAAACAAAAGGCAATAGGAATTTTAGTTCCTGCAGAAGGCCAAATACTGAAAGGGAAACTCACAAGAAGAGATCCTCATGCAGCCAGAAAATCCTCTGATCTCTATGGAGGCAACATAAACAGGTTGAACAAGAGTTACAGGGAGTCCTTCTCAAAGCAGTTGTGTACCTGACTAGAGAACCAGGTATCTTGGCAAAAGGAACCCTTTGAGCTAAATAGAAAGTCCCTAAAAGGGGTGATTCTCATGTTTTGGACAGATATGGCAAAACCATTTTTCTTCAGCTTCTAAAGTATTCAGCCTTCAAGGGTAGTGACAAACCCTATTTTACTATCTTTTTGGAATAAAAATGAAGGAAAAGGCTATTACAGAGGGGTTAACTTCCATTATAAATGGGATCATATAAAGAACTATAGTTATCCTTCTTCAGTTTCTGTACATTTACTGAAACACCTGAGGCAAAAAGGAAAAGGTTTCTTCTCACAGTAGTTAGGAGCAGTGAGGTGACTTCCCTGGGTTGGCCACCAATAAGTCTTTGGGCTAGACCCATGAGGAGTTTTGGATTTTGATTCAGCATCAGCACTGGCCTGCCAAATGGCCATGAGTGAACCATCTTCTTGCTAGTTGTTGGTCTTGACTGCTTAAAATGCAAGCTCTCAAAGCAGGAAATATCATTCTTCTTTCCATCTTCTGCAGAGTCATCTAGGCTTCAGCTGAGGGGTGCAAGTGCTGAGGTAAAAAGCCTCGTTCATCCATCTATTTTTTCCAGTTTTTAATGTGGAGCTTATGAGTGTACAGCTGTTATCAGGAGGAATATGTTTGGTGTAGGGTTATCAAACACATTAAGTTATATTCTAATTTTGCACACTTTGAAAGCATTAGCAATTTTATGTCAATCTTCACCAAGAACGGAACTAAGTCATTGTAGAAAAGTTTTTTATAAATGCTACCTTACCTTTTGCTAACAGGGTGTTAAGGGGTTTTTGAGACTGTTTTTTTTTTTTTTTAATTAGTTTTTTACATAGAGGCAACCTACCAATGTACCACTGCTTCCTTATGAGAGAAGTTGGGAATGGCCAAACAGGTTGCACAGCTGGCCCTACCAACTACCAAATACATATCACAGGAAAAACATTTATTCTTTTTACAAAACCTTCAGGCAAAGTTAAGTGTATTAATTCAGTAAAGTTTCTCAAGATTTGTAACCATTCTAAACAAGGTAAAAAATTATTGACAGACTTGTTACAAAGGCCGGTAACAAACCTCTCCAGGTTTACCCACAGGCTTTCTAGTACTCACTGTTTCTCTCTGGTCCAAAAAATTCTCTGAGGATGAACTTCTTTCCAGTGTCTTCTGCCACTTTTGCTCTCATCCAAACCAGAAGAGCAGAAAGCTGTAGCAAATAATCAACTAATACATCCCTAAGCCATAATTAGAGTTGTGGACAAAGACACACCCTTAAACTTCACTGCTGTGTGGAGGCTGCTGTAAGAGGCTTAGTAAGACTTTGCTTTGTAAAATAAGGAAAGGTCAGAGCTGTGTTTGTGGTGGGACAGTGCTGGAGGGAAGCTAAATAAACACCTGAAAAAGAACCTTTCCCTGTTCCTGATGGACCTGTTTATCTCTGCTCATTCCCAGAGTTTTGAGGAAGCAGAGGTGAACAAGGCAAGCACTGGAGCCCAGTTGCATTTATGGGGGATGGCACCACCACTCTCCCCATGGGATCAGTGTCTCAGATCCAGGCTGTCAGGGGCATAAGTCTGCAGGCGTCCAGAGAAGATTCAGATGCTCTCTAACCCACACAAAATCTTTGTCTGAGGCTCACAGGGGACAATCTGCCCACTGGAATATCTGTAGCTTAAATGCCGCAATGCCAAAACAATCCGCTGGAGCAGCACAGCAACTCAAAGTAGAAGAGGTGGGGGTCCAAGCTTCCTAAAGATTCAGTAGGGAGTCCTTGGTATCGCTGGAGTGTGATCCCAATGGCAAATAGTAAATGTTTCCCAGAAGAGGGTACTGCTGGAGAAGGGTGTTTTTTCTCCCTGGAGCTCAGATTGCTGTCTGTGGGCCGCACTTTTGCAACTGTTGAGAATTTGGTAAGGGATAAATACCTGTCCATGGAGAGCTTGTTCTCCAGAATTGAAGTGGGGATGGGACTCCTGAGGGCAGAGTATCTTCAGCAGGAAGCAGTTTCTACTGACTCTTCCAGCCAAAGCCTCATAACTCTCTTAGAAACACTGCCTGACCCAAAAGAGTCCTCAAGAGTTCAAAGTTTGCTTTGTGGTTCTTTAGTGGAGCCCAGAGAGACCTTGAACTTAAAACCAAATATTTAAAACTGTGTATGCACTTATTTACAGAACAAGGGACAATTCTTCCTTTTCATTGCCAAACCTTCATTATGTTTGCCATGAAGCAGACAAGAGCAGGGCCTGTCCCCTGGCACTGGTCACTTCTAGTCACCATTAATTTTTGCAGTGGACACATGAAATGGGCTTTTCTGACATAGTTGGGAGGAGTAACTTAGCTATGGCAATAGTTTAATCCCTTTTTCTGTCCATGGCTTGCATAAAGACATAAATAATGGTGTCAGTGCTTTTCACATTAAATCCCTGCACCTATAGGATATCTCAGAAGGGTTACAATAGGGCTGACTTGTCTTGACAGCATAAGGCTCAGCAGAGATGGCCCCATATCAAGTACACCACTAACATGGAAGTGGCTGGCAGCATCCTCTTGTAGGCCCTTTTCCTTCATTCTTTCTGTGACCAGGTGAAATTCTCTGTTCAAACTTGGGATGACACAGACTGACACCTCTCTTCTACCCTCATCCTGACCAAGACTGATTTCTCCTCAACTTGTTTAGAATGAGACTAGGACCACCTGTGCATGAGCTGTCAGGAAACGTGGTGCTTTCATTTAAACAGCAGGCAGCTATCAAAACAGCAATAAGAGAGGCTATCAGGCTTAATAATGGCATGCATTAAAAGTAAAACAACTCTCTGAGGTCCAGTAATGTTGCTTTTACCATTTGTCAGGTGTATAATCACTCTGGAGAATAAGAATAGTGAGGTCTTTGTAAAATCATGAATCAACATTCCCAACAATTCAACTGCTGTGAGTAGGTCAGGTCAATACCCTCATGTCTCAAAAAACTACTTAAGCCCCCTGTCTCCTGAGACCATTACATCAATGGATGCCTCCACCACTACAGAAAATGACAACTAGCAATGCAATACCAGGAGATCCCCCTTAACAGCTCCTCTATATTAACAGCTGCTGGGCTCTGCTCTGGGTGTTTGTCCTTGTTTCCAAAACCAGGCCATATATATTCCTCTGGCTTTCTGTGAGAAAAGCTTTTATTGTTCTCAGGAAGATAATTTTTCTTTTAAAAGACAAATAATGGAATGAAGTAGGTAATTCTTAAGAAAGGACAATCAGAGTAGGAATCCTAAAATGGTTAAATAGGTTGTTTCCAAGAACTTGATGTAGTTTGCTTAATATTCAAAGCTATGCCCTTCTCATTCATTGAGATTTGTTTTCATCTTAGTGGTCTTTACATCAGACAAAATCCCATGTATACTGTAGTTCATGGCAAAATCCATTGCTTCACTACACCTAGATTTTACCCACACAGTTCATATAATGATCTGTGCTCTCACACCTTGTAGGGCTGCATTCTCTTGTTGTGCTTGCCATTTCCCACCTCAGAAAAGAAGACTCCTCTTTGCCTTAAACCTTATTTTATGACTTTTACATATGTTTCTAAAATGCAACGAGTGCTGGCAATGACTGAAATGTTACTGCCTCAAATTATTTCCACAAGAGACCTTGGGGAAAGACAAATTGAATGGAAAGATTTTTTTTGCAGTCTTTTTTTTCTTTAAATAGTGTCATATTCCAGTAACTCAAGCACTGCTCTGAATGTCTGTGATGCATCTCTAGCCACAAGACAAGGACACTGAAGTTAGTCCTGAAGTCTGCAGTGACCATTCCCTGCCCTGGCTTTTCCTGGGCAGAAAATGCAACACCTGAAGAATGCCTGATCATCTCTCCACCAGTGAGACTCAGTACAGACTTGGTATCTCCTCTACTAAATTGACCGTTTTCACTAAAACTCTAGGTTTTTAGTTATCTTTAAGCCTTTTACCACATTTTAAATTTTGTTTGGAATTGACTGATGTGTGGAACAGATTCAAAGTGATAAATACATCCCCTGCTTTCAACACACCTCTCAGGCCCCCATTAAAGCAAGAAGGACAAACTGTGTATGAGCTGTCTTTCCTGTGATGCTTACTAATATTTGGACATCTTGTCTTATGATAGAAGCCAGAAGAAGGAAGTAAAAGGTTGGATGAAGTAATTTCTAGCGATTCTGTTTCTTTGCTGATAATTATACAGGGTAGTTCCTATATTATATCTGGATGAAGAAGAGATGAAATTGTGTTTGAAATATCTTAGACCATGAAGAAGGGGGCTACTTCCAACTCCAACATCTTTCAATTTCGAAATATTGAAAGTTTTTGAGTATGAATGGAAACATGATTTTACAAGAAGTTCACAGCATGATAAATCACTCTGCCTAGTCCAGCAAGGCACAGTTAAAAAGAAAATATATGAGAATGGAGTTTGACTGATACATCTTTAATGTATTTATGCTCATAACAACTCTGTTCTCTTCCTGACCTCTTGTTTCAGTTATTTATTTCTGATGTTAAAAGTTCAGGCAGCAAATGCTCCTTGAGAGCTGTAATCAGTTTTCTGAATGGCGAAAGAGAACAATAAGATTTTGTAGCAACTGAGATGCATCTTAGCCTTTGCTGGTGAAAAATGTAAGCTATAGAAAGTCCTTTTCATCTTTTAGTAAGGGTCCATTATTTCTGTATATCTCTTTTCTGTGCCTTATGAAAAGGTTTGTACAGTAAAGAATGACTGACTATGTAGTAGTTCTTTCTTCTTTTGCCAAGCTCTTTTTAGCTTTGGCAGCAATTCTATTTTCCCTGTCATCATCTAATGTCTATTTATTTTACATTGCTACAAAGTCAGTGCAATTCCCTCATAAATCCCAGGTTGAGAAGATGAAGAAACATTTCGATTCATTTTATTAAAATTCTCCAGTGTCCTCTTTATGATTCCTACCATCTAATTAGGTTTGGAAAGGTCATCAGTTTGAAAAACTCTTGGAAAAGAATCAATTGAATTAGGAGATCAGAGGTTGCCAAATGCCTTGCATTTCTGCGCTCTAAAATACCCGATCAATCTTCATTGTCACAGGTGCCACAAGAGTGCTTGTCACTAATTGTTGATGTAACTAACCTCATAACCTCACTCCCTTTCTTTCACCTTCGCCCTCCTGTCCTCCCTGGCTTTTGTGTGCATGCAAATGTATGAGGGGGCACACAGACACACACAGACACAGAGCCCACATTAAGCTCCTGGGAAAGTGAAGATATTACCTGTACTTTGAATGCTATTTCAACAATTCTACGTTCTCCACAGCTGCCAAAAGAGAAGGTGGGAATAATGACAATGGGAAGCTGTATTGGCTTAATGCCGTTGTCAACGCAAAGTTGTGAATATTTTGTAGAATCAGGTTGGGACAATGTAGAACTATATATTACATTAATCAGAAAAATGGCAACTTTTTTTTTTTCTCATTTTGTAGCCTGTTAGAAATACAAGAAGTTTTAAATTATTGCCCTTGTAGTGTGGGGAGAGAGAAAGTCTTCTTCTTGATCATATTACCTCTCACAGTACAATACCAGATCTTTCATGTCCCAAAGGTGTGAGTCTTGGTTCCAATTTTAGGAAAAATTTTTAGAAACAGTCAGCCTCAGAGGATGCTGTGATATTTTCTGAACTTGCATGGTGTGGATGCTGTCTCACAGCTACTTGGTCACTAATGAGCTTGCTGTCAAGGTGCTCTTAGACTGAAGTTGGAGCTGCTAATTAACATGCAGATTCCAAAGACACCGTGCAATAAAAGTGAAAGATTAGAAGTGTTGCACTGAAACAGCTGCAGAAAAAATACACCCCCCTGGAGTGTTTAGAAGTTAAGGTCTTGGACAGAAGTAATCCCACCTTCATGCCTCTCCCTGCATCCACACTCCTGCAGGGAGAGCTGATTTTCTCATTCTGTCACCTCATGCATACCACAGAGATGCACAAAATTCAGCAAATCTGGTCTGCTAAAAATGATGAGTAATACACCTTCTGTGAACACAACTTTCCAACTCACCGTCTAAAGAGATTGCAGCAGGGCTGAATTTACCTTTCATTGATATTTTTCAGGATTTCCTTTTCATTCACTTGTAAGGAGTGAAGTGGTAGTTTGTTTTTCCCTACTTTTATTAGTTCCATCTCAGTTTTGAGTTACTAACTATGAGGTAATAACTTCTTACATATCCACAAAATGATCGAGATATGCACAGAAATGTGTACTATTAAGCATTTATTTTTGCAGCTTTTATTCTTTAGTCCCCAGAAGGCCATGGATGTGCTCCATTTAACAGCCACTGTCTCTACTGTGCGTCTTGAGCTCTGAAACTCAATTGTGTTAAAATATAAGGCTTGCATGTTTTATATCACATTTTAGTATTAAATATGATGCAAGCAGGACCAAAAATCTGAAATATCTAGGCTTTTAATTTTTTTGCTGTGTCTTCTTCAACAGAAAAAAAATGTTGAACTCTTCATGCCCTCCTTGTACTAATGCATCCTGTAAGAGGACATTAAAAACACATGAGTTCACTCAAGAAGAGGTTGGGAAAATGTCTTTTGATACAACTGTATTTTATGAATAATTAATTAAACATGCGAAGATGGAGTGATTTGGAATTCTGTATTTTGAACCTATGTGTCTTTAAAGGAATGTGTCACACAGACGAGGGTGCACAAGTGAAATCTTCACCATTTGCATGCAGAGAGTATTTTGCCTTTCCACATGACATGATCCCTCTGGAGCAGTGAACGGAGACCAAATGTGAGGGTGTGTGCATGAGCACACCTCATCCCAAATATCCATCAGGGGAAGCTGGTGGGGAGTTGCATGTGAGAACATGAACTCTGGCTTTTGTCCCTTGCCTTCCTGTTGTCGCTCCAGAGCTTCCTTTGCCTTGTGCCTGGCACCGGTATAACTCAGGCCTTGCCTTTGTAAAAACAATAACTACTCCCATCTTTCACGTTGTGCTAGTTTTCAGCAACCCTTATCAAGTGGATTGGACACCCTGCTCTCCCCAAAAAGGGAGGACAATTTACCAAGTGCTCAGATTCTCTCTTGGCAGAGAAGTGTTAAATAAATATTCCCAATACAAATGCGATGGTCAGCCACACATCCTCAGTGTCTATAAAGACTGGTCTGTGCTCTTGCAACTAAGTGGAGCAATGACCAGAAACTCCTGGGAATAAAAAACCCCCTGTGTTTCTGAACTTTCCTCCTTTCTAACAATTAAAGAACTAAGGAAAAAGCAATCAAATTTACGAGGCCTGAGAAAAAAATTAAATATTATCTACCTCATAAAATGAACTTTTAAACCTGAAGTAATATTTCTTCAAGCCTAATACTTTAGTTTATCTTTGATCATTATAAATTATCCTCTGTAAAGAGCAATGCTTGGGAAAGTAGTTGGCAGCATGTACAATTGGAGTTCATTCTGCTTTATTTATTGAAAAATGCTAAAAAGTAAAACACTGAAGTACTTCACATTAAAATGGTATGAACCCACCAAGATAACTGCTTGTAACTGTCTGTGTAAAATTATGGTCACAGTAACCACCTCTGGCTCCAGAATAAACTTTCCATGGACGTGAGAGCCAAATGCATTTGCTTACTCAGATTTTCACTTGAATGATTTTCTTCTTTCTTCCTTTTTTTTCTTCATATACATGAGAACCTTTAAAGAAGAAGGATGGAAAAAGGCATCAAATACCTGTCACCTTAGGAGATGATGAATCATTACAAAGAAGAATCCAGACAACCTTCAGCGAACAGTTAATTTCTCTCCTTCACTGACACCAGTAGCATGTGAATACATACATAATTGCACAGGGCAGACTAATTCCCAAGAGAGATTTCATTCCTTCCAGAAAGTTATTTTCCATTGCCAAAACCTCAGTCCTCCAATAAAGGGGTCATAATAGCTAAAAATCAGTATGCATTCCCCCAGCACTGAGTTTTACACCACCAGATTTTGCAGTGGTGTCCTGACTTGCTGGCAGCCAGAACAGATCCGTTCACTGGAAGCCAGATTCCCATTTTGTAGTCATTGACTGCCTTTCACTATATTAATATTATTTTTCAGAATATTAGACAACTCACAGGTAACTAGCTACTTATTGTATAGCCAGAACAAAGCTCTTACATTTTTACTGTCACACTGCTTTTCATTCTTGCTAAAAAAAATTAAAAATTAGAAAAACTGCAAATTTTTGAACTTCTGGCCATTTTTCTCCAGAAAAACAACCATACCTTGCGCTGGGGGTACTCTTACCTCTAGACTTAAGCAAATTTCCTGAGAATCTGATGTTGTTGGCCCTTGAAGAGTGACTCAGCAGAGGAACAGTGCTCACACAGAGCAGTACTGAGGGTGCACTGAGAGGCTGGGAGCTGCTGCCCTGCCAGGCACCATGAAAGGAGGGCTTTCCATGGCCTACGGTGATTTGGAAGGAGTTGGAATCTGCTCCCATCGTGGAAACGAGGTGCCACCACAGGCTGGACTTGTTTTCCTGCATGTGGCCTTGCTCTCCTGCTCCTGTGAGACAGCAGTTTCTTGTGCCTTCAGAAGCACAGCTGCTCCTTCCATCTCACCCCATACTCTGCCCAGAGCTTCCAAGCCATATAGATGGCATTGAAGGATGCCTGAAATCCTTGTTTGAGACAGGACACAGTTCTGGGAATGCACACCTCCTCCTGCATCCCACGTTTACTTTGGTAAGTACTGACGGAATGAACCTGGGTGGCCTCGCATTAGTACTTGGGCTCTTTTTATTGGTTTACTTGTCCATTCCCAAAGCTTTGCAGCTGGTCTTTAAATTTATGGTAATACTATTATAAATATTAGAAAAAACCCTACTGTACAGGCTCTTGCAGCCTGAAATACAATTAATTTCTAAACCCCTCATCTCTTTGCTTATTTATTTGGTCACCCCTCACTGAAGGGAGCTCCCAAGATCTGAGATGGCCTGTGCTTTGATGCTCCCAAGAACCTTTCCAGAATCACTAGGATTCACCAACTTTTGGATCTTTGATATGAGAGCCTGTGAACAGACCTTTGTTTTGAGCTGAATTGGGTGTTTTTGGAGAAAATATGTCCAAGTGTGATAAGAAGAACAAGCACTTCTGAGGGCCACTATATTGGACCCATTGAGAAGTTCTTTTCTTGCAAACCTTTGCCAATCTCCAAGCTGACACAGAAGAGTTCATGCCTTAGAGTTTTCCAGGGTTTAAGCACAAAATTCTCTATTTTCAAAGAGCCAGGGCAGACATTGTTTGGATTTCATTAGAAAGTCATCAGACATGCTGGATCTGAAATAACTGCTGCCCATGGCCAGCTGGAAAATACCCACTTGTTGCAAGGAAACTCTAGCCCACTAATTACCCTAAAAAATTCATGTAGGAACTTTCTTGACCCATTTTTTCCCCCCTGTTCCTTTTTTCCCCCTTGAAGACATGGATCAATTGCTTTCTTAGAAAAAATTAGCTGATTTCAATGTCATCTTTTGAGAGGTTTAATCATCAAAAAATGTACAGTGCTAAGTCATGTAGAATAGCAGCCACAAATTAGCAATAAAGACTATACTGGGAGCCTTTATGGCAGGGAGAAACATACGAGTTTTGAAAAAAAAAAAAAAAAAAGCCCAAACCCAAGAGGTAACTAAATTACATCTAATTTTTAAATCTGAACATTAGTCAAACGTTTAGAATATTAAATATTCAGTTTAGCTATATTATTCACTATTTCTCATTTTAACATGCATCTGCACTTTTGGTTTCCAGCTAGAACAAGAAACAAGGGAAGCCAAAATACCTAGACAGGAACAGATAAAAGCCAAAATACCGAGACTGGAACAGGCAAAGGCCAAAATATTAGCCAGAAACAGGAAGTACTGGACATCTTACAAGAAAACCTCCATATTCTTGTGAGATCTCCAGCCAGGGGTGTTGACTGAATAGATTCAAATTATTTGGACAAGCTTTGAGTAACTATCTAAATCTTTAGGTATTTAGCTGAAGCACACTTAAAGTCTGAGTCTCTCACAATTGGCTTGTCACTTGAATAAATGACCATTTCTCAGAGAGTAAGGCAAACTTGGAATGGGAAAAAACCCAGCTAAGATATCAAGGAATGGCTTCATAGTAGATGTTTCTATCTGCTTTCTAGGGCTTTAGGGAAAACGGATTTTTCCAAATAGTGATTAATTCATTAATTATTATAGTTGCACATTTACTGCTTGGAATTTTTTTCTTTTGTTTGGAGCTGTTGATCAGAAAGAAGCAGCAAAAAGGACTCCAAGCCAGTGTTCAGCAGACAAGAATGGCCAAAGGGCTGATGAGTTTCCTCCTGCTCTTGCTGTCGCTCACCTCTGTATGTCTGACAGAGCACAGACCAGCACAACACACCATGGTGTAGCATGTGTTCTCTTGGTGTTCTCAGTGTGCTGCCTGGACAGAATGTCATATTGGATCCCAAACTGTTGTTGCTGTTGTTGTTGTTATCATCATTATCATCATCATTATCATCATCATCGTCATCATCACTACTGCTATTATATTTGCTAACATTTGCCTTGTAAAGAGAAGCCTTGCTCCATTCCTGATCTTTGCAGTCTTTCAGTACATAATGGGAGCTTATATAAAAGAAGGAGAGGAACTTTTTCCCAGGCAGATAGTGATGGAACAAGAGGGACAGCATTAATCTAAAAGAGGAGAGATTTAGATTAGATATTTGGAAGAAATTATTGATTGTGAAGGTGGTGAGACACTGGAACTGGTTGCTCAGAGAAGTTGTGGATGCTCCATCCCTGGAAGTGTTGGCTGGAGCTCTGAACAACCTGATCTAGAGAAAGGTGTCCCTGCCCATGGCATGGGGTTGGAACGAGATGATCTCTAAGATCTTATGATTTTTTGATTCTATGATTATCCTCTGATCCAGATGGCACCTCTCCCTAGGTGTAGAATAGGCATAATGTGAATACTACTACCACTGCAAAAATTATCTTAAGAGAAGAAATTACACTGGGAAAATGAGGTTTTAAGTTTGTTAAATTTCTCATGATTTAAATATTTTCACTGCATGTGGAGAGAATCACATTTTGAAATCAATTTTTCCACCGGGTCTTTTACCAGGATAGGAACAACAGAAAATACTGGTTTGTGTTTGCTGTATTCTGATAAAATACAGGAATGTTATAAACTTTACTTAGCTTAGTATCCATCAACCCTTGTTTTCTCCACTCTTTGAAAGTTTTATGATAATGAAATGTAGTAAATGTCATTATAATGGGCCAATGTTGATAAGATGATCATTTATTGAAAAAGGGTTTTAAAAGAACTCAGCTTCTCCAGTAAATTAAAACCTTTAGATAACATACCCCTTAAAATGACAAACAAAACCCCATACTGAAATCTTTGTAGTAACAACATGACCAACTTGAGAACATGTTTGGAATGGAGATGGGGAATAAGAGGGTAAAGGAAACAGCTGGTGGAGTGGTTTTCCTTAAAAAAGTTTATGCTGTTTCTGCTACAAAACTAAATTATTTCCATGGTGTGTCCTTGATTCACACGCAAGAGATGGCAAAGAAATTCTTTGGTTTGAGTCAGGTTTGCATCAAATCTTATTTCAGGTTAGTCACTTGTCATGTTGAAGTTTTGTGAGATGAAACAAGCAGATTTTGGTTTTGGACTTGAAAAATCTCGGATTCATTACAGAGGCTTTATGAAGAGGCAAACACTGTACAAATAAGCCATACAAACTGATTCATGAGGAACATCATGAGAAGCACTCTGTTTTGCATAGCCCAGAAAAAGAGACTGAACAGAACAGCTATTGTATAATGGGAGGTTGAAGGCAGGAACAACACAGGAGCAATATTCAAATACAGAATAGCCTCCTGTGAAGAGAACAACTGAAACTTTTACATACTGAAAGTGAGTTATAATGTACTCATGGTGTAGCAGCAGAGATACTCACTTACATGGTATGAAAAGGCTCATCAGTGTGAGGACAGAGCAGAGATGTGATAGACTGCTTGTTGACTCTGATTGTTACTGAAGATTTTTGAAAATAGTCTAGACAAAGGTTTTTAAGAAATGATGAACACAGCTGACTCTGTTCTGGTGGCATACACATTCTTCAGTAAGAATGCTCTTTGTTCACTGTGTCAGGACATACAGGTCAAGAGCAGTCGAACTGTGTCCTGAGTGTTTCTTTATGAATACTTAATTCTCCTATCACAACTGTAACGCTTGAACCAAACCAAGAGTTTACAGTCATTTCACTAGCCGGGCAAATAGCCTTTCATAATCTTAGGAACTTCTAGCCTCCATGACGACTTGTGGTGATGCGTTTTCTAGGAGGAAACACTCATAAAGAAAGTATAATCTTATTTACATTTTACATTTGTTTTACATTTGTTCCTTTTCAATCAAGTTTACCACTGCATCAAGTCATCCATGGCTCCCTTTTAGGATTAAAAGAGAAAGAGTTAAAAAGAAGACCTAGGAGAGTCTCTAAACTCATGATGATGTAATTTTCCATTTTGTATTTCTTTGCCATTTCATCTAGATTGTTTTATTCTTGTTCAGAAGAAGACAAAACTGTTTTCACATTTTAGTAGAATTAATGGAAGTCCAGTCAATCTGCCCTGTGAGCTTCTTTGAGGTCAGGTATGAGGCTACTCCTGCTGTGTATTCCTAACTCCTGACCTAGGAAGACTTCTAGGGAGCCTGTCAGGGGATGAGCCTGCAAGTTGTAGCTCTTTCCTCAAAGCAGTATGGCCAAAAATAATGAATTAATTTAAGTAATAAAATTAGTGGCATGATTGATACAGCTAGTATAGAAGCCAAAAAAACCATTCATCTGAAATTCTGAGGTTATATTGATTTACATGGGTTTTACAGACCATGATGATACAGAAAATGTAATAGGAATTCACCCTACAGAGCAGAAATGGTCTTATTTGCTTAAGAATTAGGGAAGTTTTCAGTCTGAATTTCAGTGTAGATATGAATTGAATAATTGATGTGAATTTCAGGATTAAGCCTTCATCAGGTTCCTCTCTAGAGCAGTTCTTTACAAGTCATGTGAGACTGCTAAGTTTCAGTGGAAGAGTCTAAATACACATACATGTAAATTGAATTAAAAAACCACACTATTGATTTCAAATCCTCAGGCAAGAGTATGGAAGTAACTACACTCTGTTTTTTCAAGTTATCAGAAATATCATCTTCTGGCTCATAGAGCTCTCTCCCATGCTGAAAGTTTAAAAGCCAAATGTATATTTTTAAGATGTGATGGATTCACACCAGCTACAAATTATGATAAATATCCTCTACCTTGCTGAACATATACAGTCCAACACATTAGTGGGATTTAAGATGGAGCTAAATATGGAATCATAACAACATACTCTCACTTGAGGAAACTGCTCTCCAAATTCAAATGCAGAATTTATTCAGACCCTTTTGGCCTTTGCTTTTATTGGACAAAACCAAACCAGAAAAAAACCCCCCAAACAAAGCACCTTTGCTTATTTCTTTGTATGAAAAATGTAACATTACTTATACTTTGAAATAACACTATTGCAGTAAAAATCTGGGAGTAAACTGTGTTTCTGTTTCCAGTCAGAAAATATGGTTCCATTTTATTTGTTTTTTACAGTGGCCTCTCATGCTAAGTCTCCATGTGATCATGACATTTCCTCCCCAGTGAGTGAGACCAGAAATCCAAGCGATCACCCAGAGAATTTGTGTGCCTTGGCAGCTGCTATCGGTGTGTGAATGCACGTCCTGCTCGCGCCAAGGTCCAATCTGCTGAGATGTGTGCAGCTTGCACTGAGGGCCTGAGCACACTGGGACCCTTCAAAGAAGTCCTAAGTGAATCCTTAATCATGGTGTGTCCACTGGAAAAAAAGCAGACTGTGCACCTAGAAAATTCAGTTTCGCCCGCCAGATATCTAACTTCCCACAGCTCTTTCTGCTCTCCAAAAATCAGCAGCGACTTTGAACAGCTGACAGCGCTTTCAGTGGTGCATCTGGAGAAGCAAAACCACCACAAAACATCTGTTTTTGTTGTTGAATAAAAATAAACAGTACAGAGCTGAAAGCTGAGCAGAGAAAAGCTTTTCGGATACAGGGAACGTTTTGTTTATTGCACAACCCTGGTCATAGGAGCTGGTCTCGTGCTGGTGGGTGTATCAGAGCACTGCTGCTACGTGCTGGAAAGGTGCAGGTATCACTGAGGGGGCCATGCCAGTGCTCAGGGAGACATCCATGGAGAGGTGGGAGTGGGGCTCGGGGAGGCACAGCAGCTGTGAGCGTTTGGGCACCAGTGGGATTGCTGCACATGAACCCAGGGAAGGCTCACCTGGACCCACTCATACTGCAACCCAGAGCAGGGTCACCCTATGCAGGAGGGGGGCTGTAGGGCTCTTGTCCTGCATGGCTGATGGGGAAAGATGAACACCATGTGGGCATTCGAGTCATATTTTGAATTCCAGAGGAGCATTTCCATCCACACATGCCTCTACCTCTGTTTCACCTCCATAAACACCATGACCCACAAAGTTTTTAAAAGAAAGCTGGAAAGAGATGCTGCAACATTGCTCCTGAGACCTTACTTGTGGTTTAGAAGATTCCCTAGAAAATTTCAGGACAAGTTGCAGTTTCTGGAGAGATCTGAACTGACCTCCTACCACTCCGAAAGAGGTGTCCCCAAAGCTGTGCTGATGCTGTGCCACTGATCGCGATCCTACTTAAACAGGAGTGATCCCTGACCTCAGAGGTGTTGCTCTATACTCAAAGCACTGTAGTTCAGTTCTAGAGAAGTTCAGTATCAATGAACTGATAGATACTGAAGTTGATATCCCATGAAGGATATCATGGGGAGATAATAGATCAGCTGCCTGGACACAATCCCGAGTAATGTGTTTTAGGGGACTCAGCTTGAGCAGGGATGTTGAACTAGATGAACCCCAATGGTAGCTCCCAACCTTAACCATTCTATCATTTTGTGATACCTTTAACTGTGCCAGAAATAACTGCTGAGTCATCAACTTTTCATTCGTAATTGCTCTAAAATAGTTTCATTTGTAATAAAAATGACTGGGCTCTCGTCAGTCCAGAATAAGACTTAAATACATTTGTGCTGAAATGGAGATATGAATTGTTTAGAGAGAATTTTGAAAATAGGAGGCCCATTAATTATTGATACACTCCACCTTTAAGGTGCTAGATTTGTGGATCCTTCTTTTTTCTTTGAAGGGGTCTGCATTCATTGGCTACATTATCCCTAGGAAGCACAGAAAATACAATACACATTGTAAAACACTCTCTGAGGAACAAATTCCATAAAAGTTCTGCCCTTTTTTCATTGGACCATCTAGTGATTGAGTCAAGAAAAGTTTCTTTTTCTCATTTATCTTAGGTCACTGAAAGCAGCCGTAGGGTCTACTCAGTAATCTAACTATGACACTGGATTGGAAGTGGCAGAAGGTACTTTTGTTTTGGATTCAGAAGAGAAATTTTAGATTGTGCATCTGCCACTTATATAAAATCTGGCTAGATATGTAAAAGTTTGAAAATTCTGCTGAATAATGGTCATCAATTCTTTATTGGTTTGCTTCTTTTTAATGTTTTAATTTTTTTTTATCTCTCAATTTTCCCAGTGTTCTGGTGTTTGAATTAGATTGTTTCAGAGAACAATTAAAAAAAATACTTTGAAAGTGATAGGCTATTTTGAAAAGTTTTACTGAAAAGGTTTTTCTCCTCAACTTCTTCATAAGTGAAAATTCCTTAAACCTGACTCCTCCTCTTCTTTCAACTCCAATTTTTGGCAACCTGGCATTTTTTTTTTTAGTGAAATTATTTCCATGACATGATATGTGGCACAAGAAAAATCAGTATTTTCCACTGAAGATATTTTTCACTGACTATACAGACTGGAAAGATTTTTTTTGCAGTGTTCAGGGAAATAGATTGAGAAAAATGAGATTTGTGCTTGGGAAAAATGAAATCAACTAAGAAGAGGCAACAAAGCCATAGATATGAGTCCAATAGTGTAATAGATGTTCTTCAACATCTTCAGCTTCTGTGTACAATACTTAAATCACCTGAACAAGAGATACACAGAGAAATTGCAGTACCTCAGGTACAACAATTGAGTACCTGAGCCAAAGTCGAATAGTAATTAAAAAAATAGAGAGCTCTTGAGCAAGATAAGAGTACCAAGACCATTGGCATAAAACAGCCTAAAACACAGGAAACCTGCAGGAAACCCTTCCTTCATTGTGATGACAAAGGACTGGTTTGATCTATCTGTATCTTAATCATTTCTTGCTTTACACTGCCAGTAGTGTGATGGCACAAGGCTGCCATCAAAGCAGCACAAGTCCAGCCTTTGCAGTGCTTTTCACATTTAATGGTTTTCTTCAACTTCCCATGTACATAAAAGTCACCTTTTAAAAAATGCCTAAGACAGTGTTGATGTTGCTGAGGTCTATCTGAACACATGGTGGCCTCCTCTCTCCCTGGAGAAGCAGCCCTGGCGCTGGGGTGACAGGAGCAGCAGGACATGCTGATGCCTTACACTGGTGCTTTAACATCTCACAGATCCCACCTATCCATCCTATCCATCCCATCAACACAGCAGCCACCTCTACTGCATGACAGAAAATGTGATATTTGACCAAATTTGATCTTCTTCACCAGAATGCAGCCTGGAAGGCCTGAGGCTGTGCCGACCCTGCATTCATATGATTCCTACTCCCTAGAATTGGCCTTACATCAACAGCAGGGATGACAAAATGAGTGATAATCAAAAAAAAATGAAGTGATATTTTAAAATTTTAAAGCAGTGAGTTTAACATAATGGGAATTTGTCATTAGAGGAAATGGACATCAGAATCTAAATGGAATTTTGCTCTTTTGATTATTGTCTTGATCTTGTTTGGTTTCCAGGTAGTATTTCCACAGTTCATCTGTGTCTCTGTGCAATGCTGCAGTCACATTTTCTTATGGTTCTACCTAGCATTACAGCTAGTTTCAACAGGAGTGATGAGAAGGATTTACCCTTCCTGTCTATCCTGATCAGTTGTCTGGTGAAGAATGGTGCAAGCTCACAGCAATGAGGCATGATGACAGAGCACCTGCTCTATGTCTCAGAGCAGCAACACCGAGTGCTGAGGTTTGTTCCCCTGCTAACACACCCTTTGCAATGCCAGCCAGTGCCTTTGTTAGCCTGCTAAACTGTGCATCCTTTAGGGAGAATGGAAAAATGATCTTCATTGTGAATGTAGAGCCAATATTACTCAGGGAACCAGGTTGTAGGGCTGAATTGCAGCTGACCAGGAGATGTGCAGAGCTATGAAGATATTGTGTTAATTCATTTCTTTAAGTGGCAACTTTTGAGGAAAAGAACATGGCAAAAAAAAAGAAGTAACTGAGGTGACACAGAATCTGGGAGAATTATGTGTCTAAGTGGCCTTGAGACAATTTTTATAGCTTAGTTGATGGGTCCCAGCTTCTTGGATGGGTCCCAGCTTCTACAAGCTGCTGATTCAGAATAGAAGATGGCTGATCTTTTTCTCCAGCAAAGTAAATAAATAGAGCTTTAGAAAGGCAGAAAAAAAACCTCTCCCTTCTGCTTTCCAGCACTTCTGCGGGGCTCCTGGGGTTGTGGGGATGTTAATTCAAATGACTGAGAAAACATGATCCAGTTCACTGATAGGTTTTAAAAACAGAAGTTTTTAATGCAATGGAAACAAAGGCTGACATGAAAGATTCAAAATAGAAGAGAACAGCTTCTTCTTAAATCAGTATAAATTGTCTGTGTGTCATGGCAGCGAACATGTTTCTTTTTTTTTTTTTCTTTCAGGAACTACGTAACCACAGAGTTCCTGTTTACTGTATTTCTTAAGGATAAAGTTTTCTGTGGTAAGAGACACCTAAGACCATTAGGCACGCACACTACAGATCTAAAGAAAGTCTATTTACCAGAGCTTCCAGGAAAAATATTGACAGGGCAGTAAAAATACTTTCCTTGATTACTCAGGCTCATATTTTAAACCTAAAATTACAGGAACTTTTCTCTTTTACCAATTTATTTTTAGCATCTTTATTTTTTTTTCCTTTTCTTTTTCTATGTTTTTTTTTTGCTTACCTTTTAAAGCATACCAAATTTTCATTGATTTTGCAAACCAGGGTCAAATTTGGTAAATTCTTCTAATAGTCTTCATCCCTTTTTACCAGTATTTTCACTAAGTCAGTAGGAAATGATCAATAGAAGGTAAATTTACCTTTCTTCAGTAACTGACAGATGAAGCTACAGTGTATTTCAAAGAATATGACCTCTCCTTCAAACTATTTTTAATAACATATGGGTAGTGATACCTATGTAATGAAACTAAGCTGTCTACATATTTATGTAGTGCATATTACAGAAAAATCTGAACACCAAGCAAACAGTGATGAATTATTCCGGAAACTTCTTGGGAAGAAAAATATTTCCTTTTCAAGCTATTAAGGTGCACAGATAAGTTAAAATGAATGTCAGGCTATTTGCAATTTATGGACTCAGGTTCCTTCAGTCTGAGATAGAGGGGGAACTCCAAACTTGTGGAAGTGCTTTTCACTGCAGAAGGAGGCAAACACATGGAGCTCTCCTCTGGCACACGGGTGCGGATATCGAAGGTCAGCATCTCGGGTGTGCTTCTGCTCAGCCCCAGAAATTCAGAGTTTCAGGGCCCTGGGACATGAGAGGGAAAACGGGCCTGGTTTGTTCAGGCAGTGCTAGTCAAGCCTTCAGATTTGCCTCTCAGGCAAGCAATTTCCCTGCTGTCATACTGATACAATGGAAAACTTTAAAAAAGAAGAGATGACTGTTTCCCAGGTTGTGGCAGGCAGAAAAGAAGTATATACATTGCAGGGTGAAGTGAAGCAGTTCTTGAAGTCCACCAGGAGGAAAACTACCTCTTTCAAAATGAATGAAGATTGTTTGATTAATTTTGGCTCTGTCCTCTCAGCACTCTGCAAGTCCTGCTGATGGAACTGTCTGGAGTTAGACTTCCAATTTGCATCCATCACTTTCTGTTCCCAGGAAAATGGCCTATAAACTGCTCTGATCAGATAAAGTTTTGGCATCTTGCTCAGAATGGGAACTTTCAAGTGCTTCAAGCATGAATTCCTTAATTCAGCATCCATGCAGAAAGATAACACAGCAAGGAGACTGCCATTAATTTCAGATGCTCATCCTATTTATAAACACAGAATTTGTCAAGAACTAGTATTGCCCCTGCTGCGACAGTGAATATTTTTCTTCAGATCAGTCCCTTTTTAATATTTCAGAATGTCACGGATTAGATAAGGGTTGTGTGTTCTTACAAGGGAAAGAACATATCTGGACAGCAACTTAAAAAAAATAGAGATGAGCAGGGGAGTGAGGAAACAAAATGGATAAAGAGTTTTATCATGTAATCAAAGCATAGAGACAAATCACAGTAAAACATTATCTCTAGAAGGGATTAGCTCGTTTTGGAAGGACAGAGAATAAAAAATTCTGTGCGTGTGTTTTGGTTCAAGGATGTGTATATTTTCTATGATTATCAAGAGGCTGCCATTGCCAAGGTAATTCATGGTGCCTTTTTAGTCTCTTGCTCATGTTCTATGAAACACAGCTGAGCCTTTACTAGAGGTATTTGTTCTAGTATATATACATATATTTGCACACATACATCTGTACACACATTACCTGTGGTATACTCGAATCCCACAATATGTTTTGTGGACTGCTGCAAGAGTTGTATTTTGTTGTTATTTCCTGTGACTGCAAGGACTGGATTGGACAAATCAAAGTGTTTTTGGGAAAACGTGATAAATTAATTTTCTGTGTGCCTGTAAGTGTGAACATATCTAAGAATAAGAAGAGAAAAAACAGAACACTACTAAAGCTAGTGGGTGAGGTGGGAGCTGAAATCTTTATGACAAATGTACCGAAAATGTTTTCTCTCAAAGACAGAAGAGAGCTACTATATCAGTGGCTGATTTACACTCAACACTGATCAGTAAGGAAGAACAGGCTGAGGGCTTAGAAGAGAAATGTGATTTGAAAGAAAGTATTTATTAAATGTTTCATATTCTCACAATGGTAAGCGAGCAAGAAAAGAACAGCAAACAAAGAATACAGAAACTGCAGGAGAGATGGCAATTATTTCAAGCAGTTGCTCTAAAAAGACACTTGCAGACTACACCGTACGGGAAAATATGAAGCAGAAATGGATAAAGCTGAAAGGACTAAACTGGGAAATCCTTTCCCATCTTCAGTCTTCCCTCAGAGAAGGTAAATTTAGAGACATGAAACAATTCATTTTAAGAAGAACAGGTTGCACAAGCAACCCAGAGATGTCCCACTTAATTTTGAAGACATTTCCCTCTACAAGTGCCCAAGATCATTCAGTGGTACCACACGAAGTTATTACTGGTTTACAGGTAGGAGGGAATTCAATTATCTTTTCCCAGATAGGTCTTATTTTTTTTTTTTTGGGAGGTGGGAAGGAAATGACCATAGACAGTCACGGAGTTCCTGGAGTATCTGGAGTCAGGACAAACACAGACATGTGGTGCCAGGAAAGTCAGTCATGGGCTGAGCTATGGATGAATACAATTAGATACAAGGTCTCATCTCAGAAAAATGTTAACAGAAGGTGGTTATAATGGGAAACAAATGGTATCCCCTGAAAGAAAAATAAGTCTTCCTGAAGCCTGCTGGGAATTCTGAGTTCATACACAGACACGCTTCACTGATCTGGAGCTCATATTATACCTTTATATCCAGAAAATCTGGGCTTTGCACATCTAATGAAAAAGGAAGAATCAAATATTTTATTTTTCCTGATTTAGTTGAGAAAATATCACCAAAAATAAAGAACATAGAACCTCAGTTCTTCAAACAGGAAGTTTTCCATTTTATCAACCCCATCCTGATCGTGACTGTCCAATGATTCCTTACAGAAGCTGGAAAAATAGCCTTGAGAAAAATGTTTCTACAGTGAGCAGAGTATGTTTCCCATCTACAGAGTCAGTGTCCAAGAGGGGAGGGACAGACATGTGTCTTCTCACCAAAGGCACACGAACCTGGCAGTGTTCGGATGTTTCCAGCAGCAGGCTGCATTGGGTCTGACTGAGATAATACTGCACCTTCAAGGCCTCTGCTCTTGCAAAATCTTTCCAGACAAATCTTGCCACTGGACTGAAACACACCCTAAAGATACTCAGAAAATAGGTTTGACTGTCTAGTGTGGACTCTGTAATTTAACTGCTATTTAAAAACCAAATAGACTTCAGTTCTTCCCAGAAGACACTATGGTGGGTGTCAAAGGCTGTCCAAACAAGAAGGTCAGATGTTAGCATGTTAAAGAAAAAGTGTTTTTTTGCAATCCCAGTGCACTTTTTCGTTTTTCCCCCTTAGAACATCAGCTCTATTCTAATCCAAGTAGTCCCAGAGCATGGCCTTCCACCCCTTACAGCATCATCCAGATTAAAGCATTTTAGGAAGACTGTTGTGCTTCCTTTCTATTAGAGCATGTCTCCTTACCATTGCCATGACTATCAAGGAATATGATGGATATATAGAGATCAGGAGATAGAAATGTTTATCTACATTTAAGGACATTCTGGCAAAAGAAAAAAGAAAAAGAAAAGGAAAAAAAAAAAGGTAGAAGCAAAATACGTTACTGCTAACCCAAAAATGTGTATCAAACATTTTTACCTGGTGAAAATTGGGATACCTTGGAAAGGTCATACTTTTAATTCTTCATATACTTAATCTAGTCTACAATTCTCAAAATTTCATTTGAGATATTCTGTCCATGCAAACTGGATCAGCAAGTGGGATCCCAAGGATGTGGGGCAGCCATGTTTTATTAGTGGTTGAAAATTCTTTTCTTTTACCTCCAAATAGCGAGCATGAACACAGCAAAGCATTTGTTCTTTAAAAAAAGAGATACCACAGGGGCATTTTCCTCAGGTGCTCACTGTACACCTGACACGAAATGATTAAAGGGGAAATTCTGCTCCAGCTCAAGAATTCTCACTGATCCATGCTGGAACAAGATTTACTTGTGAGTCACTTCCTTCAGCTAGGTAACAAGAAAAAAAGCTGAAATAGTGATAAGGGCAAAAACTGAGATTTTGAATTCCTGTCCAAACCATAACAGTGGAAGTCTCCCACTTCATATATGAGAATTAGTTATGGAGTAAAAATCACATTCAGTTTTCTCCATTAAAAGATGACGTCTAATTAGTATTACCGAAATTATACCCAACATCCTGCAACTATTACTCTATTTTAATATATTCCATTAAGGAATCTGAAGCATCCTATATATATATCATCACTTCCCATCTTTTTGGAATCTGGAAGTTCTCATCACAGTATTATGGACAAAATGGACAGTATTTAATTTCAGATAAATGATGTACTTCAGATATTTATCTTACTGCTTGTCAGACTAAAAATGCAGGATTTGGAAAGCAATCTTTCCCAGGCTTCCCACCTGGCCTGCTCTTAGTTCAGAAGACTCATGGAAGAAAAGGCCTTAAAATCATGGCATTTTTATGTTTAGGAAAGTGATTTGAGATTCCTATCTGAAGTTTTAATGTCTTTTGTTGAGTCCCAGTTAGCTGGAGTCAGTAGCTAAAGCACCTGGTCTCTTAAGCATGGACCATATATAAGGAAATGGTCTGAAATCTGAACAGATCTTGTATAGTGGAGTTCTTAAACTGTGTTTTCTGTAAATTACTGGGTGAATCATTCAGTCTAAGAACATGATGATATGATCTGAAACACAGGTTTTAGTGGCATCATTTTGGGATGACTGTATTATAAGTGGTGAAAACATGAGAGAATTATGTACATCATTCCAAATGAGTGCCAATAAATCTTTATGTCTTCTGTCTCTCCTCATGCATTCGTGCTGCATAGCTAGATGAACACATGTAAGCAAAATGTTTAAGTCAATGCAGATCCTTTTTTTGGATCAGTTTTGATCAGATTTTGATTTTGATTAGTTTTTTTTTTTTGAAAAAGCATAGATTTATCTAAAACAGATGATCCAGAAGGTAGTTCAATAGCATTTTGCCATCATTTCTTTCTTGAATGTACATGGACTGAAACAAAGGTTTTGTATAGGATAGCATGTGATCATGTAACTAAAGACCCAGATGTATGCAGGGAGTTCCAGGAGGGAGAGGATCAGAAGAGAGTAAAAGCAGAGCACATTAGGTCATTAGGAGGGTCTCTTACCTTTTGAACATCTGAATTCGAAATTTAGGAATCATCTTTTTATTTATTTCTTCTGTATGAAATATGCCATATTTTCATTCATATGGTTTGTGCCATATGTGCATATAAAAGAGATAAATCTTTATATTTCTGCAGAAGTGCATGATATATGCCTGTGTAAGTAACATTAGAAGGACTTTCCCCAGAGCCCGCTTTATATCCACTAACTCTGCTGCCTCTGCCTTCTCCCTGGCTTTGCCTCCCTGTTTGTGGGTTATTTGAAGATTTATTTTCAAAAGTGAACTCATATGGTGAATGCAAGTGGAGCGTTATATCTGCTTTGAAAGGCATGTTCTGCTCTTGATAACATTGTATATCATGATATACTATTCCTAGTGAAAATATTGTTTCTACTTCAGCCTACAAAAGGGCTGAAATAGAAACAAATCTAAGTAAGGTATTGAAGAATAGTTCTGGTGAAAATGTATTTTTGTTGGCTGCTAAAGCAATAACTCTTCGTATCATTAGGAATGATAGTAGTAAACTGAGTAAGTTTTATCCTTGATATCTTTGTCTTAATAAAAAGTATCTTATTGTCTTCAGGTGGTGCATGCGACGTTCAGTTTTTAATTCCCAAAGGTGTCTCCAGCTCTAAATAGGTTTATTAGCAACAGGTGTACAAGGCAAAAATGACCTGTCATGCGAGGTGCATTGTATTTTGAATGCAAATGCAGCTCTGAACACCTCCTTGAATGGAAGTTCAAGCTCACGGTAAAACCCTTGCAAAAAGTTGCTTCTTTCCTGTCCCTTAGATTTTGTATGTACAGTATATTATATATTTGTTGTAGTAACTCTGCAAGGTATCTGCTATCCTGCTGTCCTGTAAAAATATTAAATGCTGATCTTTGTTGTATACATCTGCTCAGTCCCACCTTGGTGTACATGTGTCCCAGAAAATGTTACAAGACACAGGCAACCTGAATGCGAATTTCCTGACACCTGGGGAATTTTAGAAGTCCAAAATGGTTTTGTGTAGAATTGGACTTTATCTCAATAAATAATTATTTTGAAGAAATGTCATAATATTTAGGGAAAGACTACTTTCAGACTTGCATGCGCTTAATGTGAATGTTGACATTTTGTTGTGCTGAAATAAAGCCTTCTGTGTAAGTTATTTTTTAATCCATACCTGCCTGTTGAGTTGCATGGCCACTAAAAAAAAAAAAACAAAGTAATGATTTTGTGGCTGAGCTCCTCCTTGGATGAGATACATCTTCCACAATGCACTTCTTCACAATGCACTTTTTTAGGCACCTAGCAAACTACACAGTATGTCAAGTGGGAGTTGCACAATGGAAAGCTATGAGAGATATCCTAGGAGAAAACCTACCTAGCAAGGATGAGACAGGACAGAATAATCTTTATTAGTGCTGCTGTACTGCAGAACCATTGTTGAACCCTCTGATCTCTCCTCCCACCCAAGAAAAAACCACAAACAAACAAAAAACCCCAAAACACTGAAATGAAGACATCTGTTTTTTCAGTATTTTGTAAAAAAAAAAAAATTAAAAATCAGAGAAACATTGCAAGTTCTAGAATTTCCATTAATGACTTTGAATTAATGTATAATAGATTTTTATTTGGGAGAATAATACTTTTACATATGTTATTACAACTATTAACAACTTTCTGACTTAGAATTCTGTGTGTGTGTAGGGATCCTCTAGATACTATCCAAAAGCCTTTTTTTTTGAAATAAACTGCTTGCTTTCATTTCCAATTCAGAGCTTAGCAGCTCTGCTCATATGAGAAGTGAAAAATAAAGACTGGAATTATGGTCATCATGGATGACCATATTTTAATGCAAAATAAAGAGTGACAAATACTTTAACAATGCTTTGAAAGTTTCAAGGGCTTATAGCAAAACAGTAAAAATGGTAAATAAACAAGAAATCTTCGAAAATAAATTAAGAAAATAGCTGAATTAGCAAAAGAAATCTAAAATTATGACTGTTTTTCAAAATTGTATTTTAATTTGAATATAATTTAAAGCTGCTTCCATTGTACGCAGAAAATTCTTGCTAAGTCATACGAAGGAGCAATTAGAAGAGAAAAAAGTACTATGTTAAAACTCCCAAAGCTTTTTTCTTGAGACTAAGGCTTGGTCTGGACTTACTATATGAGAAGCAAAAATCAGAAAATTTGAACTCCTCATAATCACTAAAATATGACTTTCTTTTTCTGTCATTGACACCAATTTTATAGTAGTTCATTAAAAGTACATGACAACAGTAAAAAGCCATGGGGGGGATATCTACAAAGAGTGAAATTAATTTTTCCTTAAGTCAAATTTGTGAAAATGTAAGGTATAGGTTTAAGTGCAATTTTAGATACAAATAATTGTCAGCATGAGAAATAAGGGTCTCATCCCAAAAAATGGCAATTATAATGCAAAATTACTATGTCAAAACAGATAAAATTACAAATTGCTTTAGTGTGTCAGAGAAGTGTCTTCCCTTTTATTTTAAATTAATAAAATTACTTGAACAGATGTAACCATACTTGCTTTAGAGAATTTAGAGATCAAGAGGAAAATTTGGGGATCAGAGCTATAAAACCTTGCAGCCATCAGATTCCTTATTTCCTGCATTTGTGCTACCTTTCCATGGGAGGCAAAACATAGAATGGGAGGGGGTAGGGTTTCACAAATCTGTTTTCATTTTGTCTGGGCTTTTAAACACTGATTTCAAGATATTCTAGTTCATGGTCCTGATCCAAACCCTGCTGAGCACAGCGGGATAATTCCCAGTGACCTCAATGGGCTTTGAATTTGACTTTACGTACAAAATTTCTAAATACTAAATAATAAAGTTTGGCCTTTCCAAAGCACACGTCTGCCATGTGCTCTGTGCACCTTTCTCGTAAAACTGAAAGAGCAAACATGCAGGAGACATCTGCACTGCAGACCAAGGAAGAGGTTGTGCCAGGGAGAGGGAAACATAAGAAGTTGATACCTTTTCTTTCCGCTGGGAGACTGGGTTTGGCTCTGGGGTCTGCAGATTTTCCAGGTGGCTTTTCTTAAAGGAGCACAATGCTTCCCAGGCTTGTTGGAAGGAGGGTGCATCCCAGATTTACAGTGGCACGCAGAGATCTGAAAGGGACAACTCCACTCCTGATGTTTAAACTAAACTGTGGGTTTTTGAGGCACCATTTAAAAAAGGAATCCATGGGACAGTGGGGTGAGAAGAGCTGGCTGCTCTACACTTTCATTTGCCTTACTGTGCCTTAAGGGGTCAGAAAACTTGTAGAAAGAAGTCTTTTTTGAGAAGATTCATAAAAAGATAAGCTTATGAATCCTGAAGAAGTTAAATGGACTTATGCAAGACTATTAAAGCTCTAGCACAGTGTGCCAAACTCAGTGATAGAGAATAACATGAGTCCCACGCCCTTGGTCTGGTTGTCATGTTGGTTTTTCTTCCCAGCAAGTGACAGAGTTTCTAGGGGAGATTGGTGTGGGGAAGGGGCAGACTGATGGGCACCAGGTAAAGGTTTATTAGAGCCACAAAGAAAAAACATGTTGGTTTTTCAGTTTTCTGCAAGGGTTGAGACTCTAAAGTGCAGTGTAGGAAAAAAATCTGATTATCAGACTCAATATTCACACAGGACATTTGCAGTTTGGTCTGATCTTTGGGTGTGTACAGGGTTTCAGTGTTCCCTAGTAAATTACCTCTTCTTGTACCAATTAACCCCCTTCCGTGAGGGTTCAGTGTTTACTTGGGGCTGTGCCAGTGCTAACAGCTATGGCTTAACATTCTTTTTAATGGCTTGCAATTACTACTGAGAGCGAAGGCTGCATAAAATATTAACACTTAAGCATCTTTTACACTCCTTTGAACATTAGGTTGTGTGTATAATAGAAGCGAGTTTTCATTCTTACAAATCTCCTATTTGCTTAGAATTCCTCTGGATCCATGAAAATGCTGCAGTTAAGTGGTTTCTGTTGATTTATAAACTTCCCTCAAGGTCCGATGGAAGTCACTCCCTGAAAATATTAAGTGCATTTTGTTCTTTAAACTGTTCCATCTTATTGCCAGAAGAATAAGGGTTTCCACATTTTAAAGAGGTAAAGTAAATTTGATAGTAACTCTTAAAGCATACTTGATTTTTTGCCCTGCTATGCTACCACTTTGAGAGCATCATCCAGAGAACAGCTGCTGTGGCTGCAGAATCAGTGCCATGGCTGCTGGCTGTGGGCAGAGGATAAGGGAGCAGGAAGGTTACAGACACAGCTGCCACCCTGGAGCTCAACTTCAACACAGGTTCCCATCTTGAGAATAAAAGCAGTGGAGGCTGGGGATGTAGATATCCCATCTGTGGCCAGATTTGTGTTTCTGTACTGCATGGATTGTGTGGGTCTCCAGTTGAGGTGCAGATCTGAGCAAGTATCCCATTCCTTCCAGTTCTCCCATTGTCCTCATCAGCTGTTCTATGTTTTGGGGGCAAACAGGCTTAATTCATCACTTCATGTTCAGTGGTCCATTAAGACAAGTGAGAGACAAATTTTTAAAATCTTGGAATTGATTTTGGATAAGGCCTCAAATATTTGCAGCTTACATAAATCATTAAAACATCTGGCATCTACAAATTTGTCGATAAATCTCAAGCAATATGGGTTTCTTGTGAGTTTCTTTCCACCTCTAGCTTCTGTTAAGTCCAGAACAATTTGAAATGAATCTTCCTCACAGTATTTTGGCACACCTACATTTATTCCTGGCTGGACTTCAGAATTGCACAATACTGGAATTTGAAAAAATAAGGACATAACTACATGCTTGTGAACCCTGAAAGAATTTCACTAGTGGATTGTTTTCTAGTCTTCTTCTAAATTGTAGTGCCTTCAATTTTCTGGCAGAGGTTAACAAGGACACTCTACATCAAATCCTTTCTTTTTCTTTTTTATCTTGCTTGCTTGTTTTCTCCCCACAAGGCACATTGCACCTCTCTATTCTGTTGTCCTACTTCCTTATATAATTTAAATTCATCTGGAACAGTCCTTGCTTTTCACAGGCAGGCCTTCAACTTGGAAGACGTGAATAACTTAAAGGAGTAAGCCAGGTGAATGCAAAGGACAGTGCATGGGAGAATTAAAATTTCTGAATATTCTGATTATCAGTGAGTCTGCAATATCTTCTGGGTTTATCTTTTAGATTAACATGGAAGAAGCATTACTGCATGGAGCTTGTAGGCATTCTAGAGCTAAGGTGACAATCTGAAATAAAGTAGCTGTAGGATCTGGTGATTTCAGCTTTGTGGAAAAAAACCCCTGGGTCTTTCCTTCAGCAGTTTGAGGAACCTTTTCAGCTAAATCTCTTTTTTTTGAAGAGCAAAGTTCTCAGATAATATTTTTTATAGAATAAATAGGTTGTGCTTTACAGCAAATGCTGGAGTGGGAGGTGGTGCGGGGGGAACACCATTCCTTTGAGAGAGAAGTGACAGATGAACTTCACTGTACCATGGAACAGTATTTTGAGATACTTTATCACCTGCATGTTGTGTACATGACCCTGCACACAGATTGTCCTTTCAGCCCACTGAGTCTGTTTGGTGACTGAAAAGGGAAGTTGGAAAACCCATGCGATGAGTGCACAGTGATCTAAACCTGTCCAGTAGGACAACCCAAATGAGCTGATTTTGAAACATGATTTTTATCTCAAGTTTAAGCTTCTCAAGGGATGTGTCTGCTTACTTGAGATTCAAGGTTGAGAAGACTCTCCAGAGCCTAGCCATTCTTCCAAAGCACTCAGCAGACACAGCTTTCTTGTTTTTGGTGATCCTTCATCATCCATACAGTTGTGAGGCCCGAGAGAAAGAGGCCCCCACTCCTCTCTGTGCTGCCTCTCTGTGAGACTCCATCTCGCTGCTCTGCCCGGGTGCAGCTCCCCAAGGTGCTCTCCACACACAAATGCAAGTTCAAGGGACCAGAAAGAGAGACTCAGGATTGAAAATGACAACAAATGTCAGAGCGAAGAGGGTCTGAGTTTGGTACATCTCCAGATAAAATTATTGTACAATTAAGAAAAGCCTCAGCACTGTACACATGCTTAATTTCATACACTAAGCCTATTCACCACGTGGAGCTGAACAAATGCACAAGTGTTGTCAGAGCTGAGGTCCGTCACACTGCTAGGAGATATGCGTGCCGTTTCCATAAGCCACAGCAGCAAAGGCATAATTTAATAAAAAAGACTTTTGTTCGTGTCTATTAAAAGAAACCTATAAATCCTCCAAATGGTACACTTAGGATTTGGTCCAAAAGTTACTTAAGCCGATGGAAAAGCTGTTATTGATTTTAATAGGTATTTATTATATTTGGCTATTCCTTCAGCCGTCACTCTTTCCCTCTCTGTCATCTCAGCTGAGTTCCAGTCCTGTCTCCTGTATCTTACCAATATGTGGACAGCATATGTTGGTTAAATGAGAGACTTGTTCATTAGTTTATATTTGAACCATGCCAAGCACGTCCCAATCCTAACTGGATGCTAAGATGATGGTAATAGATGACATAATTACAGTAATAATAAAATCCTGTGTTCAGCCATGTTATATGTTCTTTTATTCCACAAACAACAAAGAAAAGGATTCAACATACACACAATAGGGAAATACACATCTAAGCAAAAGCACTAGTGTGAATAAACTCTCCCTGTTTCTTCGTAACCTACTCTGTTGACAAGAGCAACTCCAAGTGTTATTTGATTTGTGTTCATTTATTATTTCTTTACCTTTGGAAGGAGCTGCTTGAGTAAATCACTTTTCTGAATGGTTCTTCTATTTCCAAGGGACCATGTAAGCACAAACAGGGGATTATAAAGACTTGACAAGGCAGATAAAAGTTTATATTCTATTTTTTCATAATTTTTTTTTTATAAAATGACATCAAAGCTGACAAAAAAGCTTGTGAAACTTTTGCTAATGCTTAGTCTGTGGTGGTTGAGGCTTACAAACAAAGCAATTGACAGACATTTTTATTTTTCAGTCACACTAAGTATAGACTTCTGATGACCAGAGAGTTCAAGTTTTGGTTCAGCAGTCCTTAGCTAGATTTCAAGCAAAGATATGTATTTAAGTCACTTTAAATTACCCTATTTTCTTAAGTGTTTGTACCGAGCAGATCTAAATAACATTTCCTGGAGCATCAGCTTCAAATTCTTGTCAGTGAGTAACTTCCAGGAGGTTTTGATTGCGCCTTGCCCTTCAGTGACCATTCTATTCTGCTCCAAAGAAGCACTCCAAAACAACCTGCATGCTGACCAGGAAATTTCCTTCTTATTCGTACAAATAAGACACTGAGAAGAGGATATGGACTGAACTCAGGTTTTCTCTGAAGCTTTTGTGTCAAAGGGAGATTAACTGTGTCTTTGTCTGAAAGGAATGCTGTTTGCCCTTTCCAAGGCAAAGTAGAGTCTTGTTTTGTTCTAAAATAACATCCAGGAGCTACAGGATTCCCAGGAATACAGGAGATCTCACTCAGCTCCCACTTTTGTCTGAAGTTACTGCAGTTGGCACCTATCAGTACCTTGGGGCTCCTGGGTCCCTGCTCCTGTGAGGCTGGAGAGATTCTCCTGTATCTGCCTCTCTGTGGTACTCAGTGGGAAAAAGAGACCCAGGTGCCAATTTCTGCTTCATAGTTTGCTTTGCATTTAGCATCCAGAGGATAAAATATCATCCATACCCCCTTGGGAACTGTGATTTCTCTCCTACCACAGAGAATGGCATTACCAGTAGCTTAACATTTCCCTCTTCGGACTGATGTCACAGGCATTTCATGTTGTGCTAATGAAGCTAAAAGATCTCTACAGAGAAGTAGAAACTGAGCAGGTGTTTTCAGGATCAGAGTTTTGGATTACCATCAGCCACTTTTCTTTCAGTCTTACTCAATTGGATCTTTCAGCTCCCATTGACATAAAAATAGACTAAAAATAATAATTTTCACCTAGGACTGAAACTTATATGGCCCAAGATTTCAAGAGAAGATAAACATAATTAATTTGTGAGGAAATGAATTAAAGTAGCTGAAGAGAGAAAGAAAAGAAAAGAGAAAAGCATTAGGACTTCTCCCTCCTCCTGAATTTGGCAGGTTGGATTTACTTTGTGATGCCAGACAGATTTTTTGTCCAAAATACATTTGCTGAAAAGTCTGTTGCAATCCATAAAATGGCTCTAAAGTATAAAGGAAGTACTTCCAGAGAGATCAGAAAAACTAGGGGAAAAGAGAGGTGATGTTGATATTTTAACGAGCTTTCTCCTCATTGAGAGAGCATTCTTCTCATTGAGAGAATATCTGCCATGTACCGTTCCTTTACTGAGAGCACAGAACAATTATTGTCATTTGATCACTATTTTTCCCACAGCCAGGATGAAAGAGAAATTACACACACAAACACACACGTGCACCACATGCAGGTCCTCTTTCTCTCTCTCCCTCTCTCTCTCTGATAGTTCCCTAGAGAGTTCCATCATACCTGAGTTTATGAGCCTTGGATCATCTATGGCCGGTGGATTTAGTAATAAACAGAGTGGAAATGTTCTTCATCAGAGTTCAAAGGAAATTTCAACCAGCCCCTGCCAGACATTGCTTCCCCTTGGCCCCTCAGCATTTTACTGTAATGACTCCCTTTGAGTGGAAAGAAAATGGGAAGGAAGGCAGCTTGTACATCTTTAAAATGTGCCTTTAAATATAGGAAGTTCTGTAAATGAAGGGCATCGGGGTGGTTTTATAGTCCAGCTTTTCAGGGTCTTTTTGCCATGCTGGAAGCATGGTTCCTGGGAAGCACACGCAACATCTTGAGGAGTGAGCCTAAGGGCTGAGGGAAGGAGCTGTATTGCTACATTTAAAACAAAAAATTGTACCTTTGAATTCCCTCTTATAGCCTTTGACCATTGAAAATCTGCCTTTGTTGGGCAAAATCTGAAGACACACCTTCTCTTTCCATAAAATGCTGTGCAGTCCCACTATAAATCCCACTGGACACAGAACACCTTTACATATGAGAAGAAAGGGTTGCCAACACTGTTAGCTCAATCTACTTCACTATATACTGATATTCAGAGCTTCTAAGAGCTCCCCACCCTCTTGGATGTCAAGAGGTTTAAAGTCCCCATTTTCAAATACTAGAAATTAATTATGGACTTTATTTCTGTAGACTGTGTGGTGAAACCATAGCACTTGGAAGGACAAACATTTTAAAACACTGGATGGACCCAAAGGACTGCCCTGATTACTTTTATCCAAGGCATAAAAAAACCAGACGTGTATTTTTATCTTGCTTTGAAGGTATCCATGGACTGGAGGTAGGTTATAATACTTTCAAAGAAGCTTGAGAAGTGAGAATTATAGGCCCTTCAGAGAATTGCCTATATCCCTCTAATAAATTCTCAGGAGGTTTATCTGAAGATGGTGGTGATAGCTCAGAGAAGGTTGTAAATTGCCTGGGGGACATCATAGAAACACAATTTCCCCTGTGACAAGCAAGGGGATAGCGGGGAGCACAACAGAAACAGCACACATTAGGTAATGCCCCCCATCAGACCACAGATGTGTGAACTAGTTTAAAACTTTTATTGAGGCTTTTATTAGGCTGTGATACAGTCCCAGGCTCTTTGCAGTTGCCAGAGTAGCCAGTTGCTCACAAGTTAAGTATAACAAATTAAAAATACCTAATGCTCAAGCTATTCTACACTTAGGGGTGGGGAGTCCCAAACAGATAATATTTTGGGTGGCTAAGTGGCCAGCTTCCTTCTGTGCCTTGTCATCCTACTTGTGAGAGCCATGGCATTAACCATAACCGTTTCACTTGATTTGAAACAGCAGCAGAGGTCCAACCTAGGCAGCAGTCTTGTAAATCCTTGCTGATGCAGTAAATGCTCTTTAAACCATTGATAAACTAATGGTTATGTAGAGTTTTTGGTTTGGTTTGGTATGGTTTGGTTTGGTTTTTTTTAACCCCAATTACCTACTTAAGTTAATGTAATTGATAGCTTTGGTACACAAAATTTTCTTTAAACCTAAACCACATGAAAATTTATAACTTTATTACCAAAAGTTGTCTTGGTCATGTGTCTTGCTTCTGCCAAAGTGACTCAGCCCTAACAGAAGTTGTCATGTCTCTGTGAGATGGTTTGGTCTCAGTGACTTCATTGTCAGCAGGAGAGCTGAGCTGAAGCAACAGGGGTTTAGTGAGAGTGGGGACATGGGGACGATCTTCCAAGTGGCAGTGAGTGGGGGCCAGTGGTTCATCATCTCTCACAGCACAGGAGCTAAAGGAACCCAAGGAACTGGTCAGATGGTAGGTTCTCAAATAAGCGAAAATGCACAATTATTTGTTCACTCGGCACGCGGCTATTAAGTGATGAAACTCTTTGCAATAGAATGCCATAATTTTGCAATAGAATGCCAAGATTTTACATAAGTTCAAAAAACATTAGACAAATTATTGAGATAAAGAACTATTGAAGAGAGTGAAAAACACCAGCATACAATCTCAGGCTCAAAAAAATTATAAACCCCAGTCTGATAGAAGTTATTAGGATATACTGGAGAAGCATCATGGCAACTTCTCCATGTAACCACAAGCTCCTGCAGGAAATGAGAGAGCAGAGTAGATGAACCACTAGGTTAATAAATGTATTAAATTATTATCTTCTAGATATTAACAACTGAGCTAAGCACAATCCAGTCTGAGAGTCCTTGGATGACTATGACTTCATGCACAAATATTAAAGCTTTGCTAGAAAAGAATTCCAGAAAAATCTCCTGGAGTCTCCAGATGTTCATAAATTGAATAATTCTATATGGTTCACTTTAGACAGATGAATATGTCTTTCCATGTGGAAACTTTAAAGGAAGCACAGAAGGACAGTTAGAGAGCATCATAGCAGACAGGAAAAGATGGTGAGAAGAAGAGAGAAGGTGGAAACTCTTGCAGAAATCATGAGCAGGAGATGGATTCTTTGGTCTCTTCAGGCCCTTTCCTGTGCCTGAGGAGAACTAGTTGCTCCAAGCATCCATCTCTTTCCAACCCTATCGTTGGCCATAGCAGCAGGAAAAGAATGCATCCCCTGGGCCCATTTTTGCATTTGCTTTAAGCTTTTCATTGTAAAAGCAATGCAAACTGGCTTTAGTATAAGTGAGGATTAAGTGTTGCACATATCGTTAGGAAGTCACCAGGGACCACAGTAAAATCTGAGCTATTACTACACACAATTGTTGAATCAGCTCTCTTTAGAACCTGATTATCTTTTTAAACAAATTTTGTAAACGAGCTGTAATATTTTATATCCACTCAAAGCTTTTTAGCCCAGAGCACTTAACAACCTTAAAGATCTGGAGTGGGAACCAGCTTTTGTTCTGTGTACCTGGCATGATGGAAGTCAGTCCCTCACTCAGGTTCCCATGTGTTGCTACAACAGCAATACCCTCAGGAGTATGAACAGCAGAATGGAAATACTGACATTTCTGGGTCAGAAAAATGTCAGACAAAGAATGAATAAGGAAAGCTTTGATTTTGAAATAAGAAGTTACAGAAAGTAATCAGAATCTAAGCTAAACAGAGATAGATTTTGAAGGCTGAACTAAAAGACTAACCTAATTAACATATACATCACAACCTTTTTATGATTAATTCTATTCTGCCAAGAACCAAAAATGTTTCTAAATAAGAATAAGGGTTTGACAATGCAGGTATACATACCCATTTACACCATATAGATATGCATTTATCGGCAAGATACAGGACTTGAAGGATTTCTTTCCCATTTTTAAAAAGAAATACATAAGTATGCCCTATAAATATATATAATATTCACTTACACTCTTTGGAAAAGAAGTGCCATTTATTATTGATATTCTAATTAAATATTCTAATCAGTATTTTTACCAAAGTCACAAATAACTATGCTGAGCTTCTGTGTAGGAAATTGGGGTCTCTAGCCTTCTGTTAGCAAGCCTAGTGAGCAGAATATGCAAATGGAGAGGTTTACGTGAAAATTCAACCATTTGCAAATGGAACACATCTGCAGTTTGAACCATGCTGAGTAGTGGCCTGTTCCCTGAGTATTTTCTGCTTTTGTGCCTGGGCAGGTAAGTTGAAGAATGTAACAAACATGGGCACTGTTTGAGGAAGTAAAATGCCATTGGATGTCATTATTTCTCTCTCTTTGAAACTCAAGCAAGTCTTCTCTAGAGGTGGAAAATATGGCTATTACAGAAGGTAGACGAGTTCAATTTTGAATATTCTCGGTATTTTGGAATACTTGTCCTTACTTTAAAATAGCTCTCCAAAGTCGGACTTCTTCATGAGTTGGTGGAAACATACACAACCCTTCGCAAATGCAAGCAAAAACTTTGAACGCCCTCGTTTTGGTACAAATTGGTCAGTCTGCAAATGGCTCAGTTGGGCAAGGCTCTCAACCCTCCCGGCTGCTCGCATGGTGCTCTCCCAGCTTTCCCTCCCCAGCAACCTCAGGGAAGCCAGTTTTGTAGTAATATAAAAGTAGATCAGAACCAAAGCATAAACTTAGTCATGAGTGTCTCTGGAGAATTTGAAATCACATTGTTGGGATCGTGGAGTCTATTCCTGCAGCCATCAGAAGTCCTGTTTGTTTGAGTGCAGTAGTGGGCTTATCAGTGAGATGGAAAGTACCAAAACACTGAGTATCACACTTAGTTACTGCACAGGCATTTCCTCTAAGAAAACACTGACTAGCACTACTGGTGGCTGCACTAAAAGCTGGGATTTAATTTTATGTCTTTCACCTTTCTGGTCTGAGATATCAGTAAAAGATTAGGAGCTGAGATATTTTTCCTTATTAATGGCTCTCAACACTTAATAATTGCTGACCAGAAAATGGTTCCCCTTTCTTCCATTATAATTAGTAATCTTATCAATACCTGAGACTAAGAACCAACAGAAAAATATTTTCCGCATGTTCCTTATTTTCAGAGCTGAAACAAGGAGCTAAATTATGTTATATTGCTGCGACATAACATAAGAGAATATTACTGCTTTTTACATTCCAGATCCTTGTGCCTTATCTATTGTACCATTGTATTTATGAGTCAGATCTACATCACAGCCACTGTATATTTGTCAGTGATGGCATAGCTTAAGGAGTTCTTTGGTCCATGATTTTAAGTGTTTTGAAAGGTAACAAGAAAGAACCCAGCTTAATATCCAGACCTGGCTGAGTTGAAACAGTCATGAATAACAAGAAATGCCAATGTGTTTGTAAATGAGGCATCGGGTGCTTCATTTTTATTAATTTTACATTAATACTTTATAATGGTGAATTGCTCTTGAACCCTGTCCTGTGACTGATAGGACTTTTCACCATTAAATTCTAAAAACAGGAAACACCAAAGAACCTCATAGCCTGTCTGTCTTGCTTACCTACAGAAATTCCCATGTAGTGTTTGGTCTTACAAATGAAATTGTAAATCTTTGACATCAGTAGACAGGCAAGAAGTTTCAAAGGCAGAGATTTGTGGGTTTATTCTGATTTTGTAACTGAGGTACACAACTGAGATGTGGAAGAAATTGTCATCACTGTGGTCCGTGTCAAAGTATAAGGGGTCTTGCCTACTGACCTGGAAACTTGGGAGAGCTAATGCAGAGCACATCAGTATGGAAATCGTACAAACAAGAAGGAAAAGCATGAAAAACATATTGAGTTTAAACTAACACCTAGGAACACTAAAATTGAGATAATAATTTTAAGAAGAAATAGTATATTTGAATATTTTCATCTAAATATGTTAACAAATTTATCACGACCATTTTAGGGCTTTCTAAGATGGCTTTATAATCTAACATTATATGCTAGATATCTAGAAATACCAGAACTATTTTCCTTGTTGCCAAAGACACAGACAAAACAGTAAGTTTGGGGCGAGTAGGTGCTTTCACTGTAAATGGAAATACATTTCTTTCATATGTTTTCTTGCCTGAAATTTTTCATAGGGAATAAAACCCACTCTCAACCAGTTCCACATGTGATTTATTTGAGTTAAACTGTGTGGAATGAAATCTTAACAAGGGACGGATCTGAAATCTGTAGAAATCTCTGGGACTCTTTCTATTAATTTAAGTGGTCTTTTGATCGGGTCTTACATGAAGAAACACATTAATGGGTCCCAAAGTTGGAACTCATTAAATTACGTTTCCTTTATTTTACATGTGTAATTTAAATTATTTTAGATTTTATAATTCCCAATGAAAATATTTGATTCTAAATTACATAAATAGAGGGGAGCTGTAGTGATATGGGAACCAGGACAAAACCCCAAGTTTGCTGGTATAAATAAGTCTTGTTCTATTAGCTTTTAAAAGCTTCCATTATTTGCAATAACAAAAGATAAATGCATATGTTAGCTTTCATGCTCTTTTAGCAACACAAATGTGAACATCACATTTTAGGTGCAGGTTATAAATATGATGTGGTAAAAAATTGGTTCAGCAAGATCTACTGGGGAGAGCAGTCAAAGGCAAAAGTTTTTACCTGATTAAACCAAAACCTGACAACATCCCAGCCTGGCAAAATATGTCCAAAACCCTTGTGCAAAAGATCTGTGGCACCAAGCAAGAGGAAAGATGCTCGGCCTTAGGAGTAATGTTTTTGGGGAACACAGGAAAAGGCTGAATCTATGATGCTGTACTTGCTTGAGACAACTCATGTTACAACATGTAAAGGCCAATACGTGCCCTCAGTTCATGGCGAGGATGGAGATCTCTGTAAAATGGCATCGAGGCTGTTAAGCCCTGAGTGCTGACAGTCTGATGTGAAGTAATGGAAAAGCAATGACAAAAAAATGGATTTTTTTATTGTGTTTTGTCCCTCCCTCTCCCTCAGAGCTGCCACAGCAGGAATATGCTGCTTGGGAAGAGAACCTGTGTTGTTGTTTGATTTCTGTTTTCTGCTTAGGGCACTGGCAGAAAACAAGGCTTTCCTGTTACAAGAGGGAAGAGTTTGCCAAAATTCTTATTTTTCTCTACTAATTTCAGTGTAAGAGATCTAAATGATAATACAGAAGGCTTATGTGCTAGCCATTTTACAGTTGTTTTTGTAGACTGTCTTTTGCAAGCAGTGGCTATTTATACCACCCTAAAAACTGACTCCACAATCCATGAATGATACCTAAATTACTGGTATCAATATCCATTTTTGTTACTATTCTTAAGTGAGTTGAACTGTAATTAAATAAAGCAAGCAAATTTAAAGATATTTTAGAGGTGCTCTCAGTGATCAGATATCAACATTCAGCAGTTATGTGTTCTAGAAATACCAAAGCAGTGATCTGTAATATTTTCCCTATTTAATCCCTGACAGTATTTGATTTTGTCTTTTATCTTGGTTTCATCCATCTATCTATCTATCTATCTATCTATCTATCTATCTATCTATCCATCTATCTATCTATCTATCTATCTGTCTGTCTGTCTATCTATCCATCTATCTATCTCAACAGGCTTTTTGTGGGGGCTATGGGGGTGTCACCATTTATGTGGCACATATTTAGAGAAAATATTAGGGAAAAAATGAACAAACAAGAAACAAACATGAAAAAAAAATCTTATCCTTAAAACAAATACAAAAAAGGCAACTTTCTGAACCGAAGTTTTTGTTGAACTTCAAAGTGAGAATTAATATATAAAATATCTACGATCTTGAAAGAAATAAACTTTTGAAGAATTCTAACGTGTCTAATGTAAACCAAAAAAAGAAAAAAAAAATCCTTTGAGTCTTTAAAATAATATTAGTTTTGCTTGTAAGTTTTTCTTTAACATCAACTTTTTGGACTGTTTTATTGAAACTTCAACAGACAGTAGCTTATTTTTCCACAGACTTAAGCACCTGAGATTTTTGGCTAATGGATATAAGGCCAGTAAAATTTCCTATAAAATGTAACTTTATACAAGAACTTACATGATGTTTATGGAATATATTCCAGCATTTGCTTTTTCAAAAGCAAACTTCTTGATATTCATAGGAAGACTATCAGCTGCATTGCAATGAGAAAGTGAAAATGATCAGCTGATGAATACAAATAAACAGAGATATTTTCCCTGGCTTCACTACTTGCTTCCTGAGGACTCTGTTTCCCACTTAAAGATCAATAAATACCAAGCACAAAGCTCAGTGAAATCCTTTCTGTTCCTCTTAATGAGCTGTGAGTTAGAACTTAAATTAAAACCAGGGATGAACAAAGACGTTTTAAATGAGAAAATTTCTGAATCAGAAATTCTACAAATTACCCTTGTTACTTTTCATTATCCCTAATTTTGGCAAATAGATCCCCTGGTGGCTATGGATTCACAAATATTATGTGTATAAATGGAGTGCACTGAAGAATATTCATCTTCATAAAATAGATGAAGGACAGCACTTCAGAGCCAAGAATGACAGATACCAGTGCTGGATTCATCCTTCAGAAGGAAATAGGCCCAGATATCCAAGATAATATGCTTCCCAGAAATAATCTATCTGTTTTATGGCTATCAGCAGCAAAACACACATTTCAGATAAGAACTTCTGAAAATTTCATTGCTGTCAATCAACTAGGGCTTTTACTCAGAAAGTAGGAAATGAGACAGCAAGCTCTAAAATGGATGACAGCATTTAAATGTACTTTGCCTCTTCTGCAAGTCCTATATAAAAATATTCCAAAGAAAACACACCAGCAGTAATAAAACTGTCCATCAATTCTATTTCATACATAAAGCATCTGATTAAGAACAAAACATGTAGGGCTTCTGACAGTAGGAATCATGTTCTCTTCCCTCCATGTAATTTACTCCAAAAAACTTTATCTGTTGCAAACAGGTCAACAATTTCTAACTTTTCTCCAAATAAGACACCCACACATCATTTGATCTTCATACTTCAGAGAAGTCAAATGGAAATTTAACTTTAAATTCCATGAGGAAAATTTAGGTTACTGCTTTGGACTGAGACAAGCACCCTTGTTTTCTGTAGCCTGAAATGGCAAATAGGTATAAATTGTATCTGGGGACAAACTTAGAATCATAGAACCACAGAGCCATAGGGTCACAGAAACATAAAATATATTGGGTTGGAAGGGACTGCTAAGTCTTCTAGTCCAACCTCCCTGCAATGAGCAGAGACATCTTCAACTAGGCCAGCTTCTTCAGAGCACCATCCAAAGTGTTGGAATAGTATCACCCAGAGGAAAGTTTCTGGTCTTTCTGGTTTCTTCTTTCTTGAATCTGGTCCTACAAGATTTTGACCACCAAACCTGGCATTCTAGAAGTCAACTAATCCCCCACTGGAATGGAAGAATTTGGAAGGCAGCTGCTTGTATACTTCCCAAATATTCCCATACAATCCCATCACCATGCATTTTTTCACGTGTCAAATCTAAGAAAGGTTTACCCAATGTGCCTCTGATTGCTTTCTGATTGTCACTCTGGACAGGTTTGGTGGGAATTGCCTGGGTATTAGTGGATAAGTTTTAATATATGGAAAGATATTAGTAGAAACTCTTGCCCTTAGCAGAGAGGTCGTGGATTTGAATGCAATGTTCCTTTCTTTTCTCCATTAGTAATGATTCCTTAAGATCTCTTCACTCAGAGGTAATCATCTTACAGCCTTCTTCTAAGCAGCTGAGATGTGGCTTCAAGCATACAGGCAGCGAACATGCCTGGATATTTTTCTCCTAATATATCTTGAGTTTTGGAAGTGGTTCTAGAAACTGGCTGATGCTCTTAGAACTTTCTACATGAGGCAGTACACAGGCAAAAATGAATAAACTACCCTCAGCTGCTGAGGAAGGACTACTTAAAGAATTGGCACAAAATAAAAATATGAAATAAAACTTTCGTGTTCCTGTTGGAACAAGAAAAGAGCCACCTCAAAACGTTATACCATATAATGAGCACATCACCCAAGGACAGCTATTCCAAAACTCAAATCATATTTTGTATTAAGGAAGACCATATCACAAGGTTATTTGCTTTGCTGAATCCACCCCTAGTCTGCTGTCACATTGTGTAATAGTATTGAAATTTCCCAGAACTGCTAAGTCCCTGGGTGCAGCTGGGGATCATCATCACAGGGGAACAAAAACTCAGCATATTTTATTTTACACAGCTTGGAAAACCTTAGGGTGCTTCACATTAACATCAAATCTTCTTGCATCCCTCCCTTTTCTTTCCTCCTCTCAAATTATCGCCACTGTTCTAACAGTTCTGCTTTTACCTGTGTTTTAATCTCCAATTGCTTAATTGTCAGTTACCAAAGCTTTCCTTTTGCTTAGTAGACAGCAGTTATGATTATTTAAGCTCTGCTTGCACATATTTTAACAGTATAGCTTAATATGATAATAGAGGGCTATTGATCAGAAAGGGAGTTGGACTGGAAGATGTTCAAACAGTCTTGACTCCTCCTTGTGGAGGGTTATGTATAGACTCTGTCTGCTCCTTCATAAATAACACACTTGAACATAAATAAAAGCCCTTTAGCCTTCAGCTGAAGTGAGAGAGTCTGAACGGGTCTTGAATCAGCTTTATGTCATAATTTCTCACAGTCATCCCACTGTTCTGCTGTTTTCACTCAGAATGAATATAAACTATCCAGATTTAGTGTGAGTTTCTGCTTTCAGGAGCAGTGCACTTAGAGATTCACTGAGTATGTGAAACAAATTCTCAGTACCAGTTTTTAAACAGGGATTGAGACTAAGTAATGGAAATAGCAGAGCCCATGGGATTGATTAAAAGCGTGTTGAGTTTCCTAATATTCAAAGCGCGGTAATTAGAGCCCTCTATGACACAGGACCGTAAAATCCAGTTGATCAGATGCTCACATACATGGGCTTTCCTTGCAGCAGTTAGCTAACACCAGAAATGTTCCAAACATGTAATGGAAAAACCATTACTATTTCGGAGCCCACGACGCCGCACGCTGGATTCGTATTCTCGTTACAGTAAATTACTGTTTATCTGGAACGCATCATCCTATTCTGACAGTCTATCCAAGGGTCCATATTTTAACTGTCTGAGCTGATTACACCCCTCTGTGTGTCATTTGTGTCTCCCTGAAAACCTCCGGGCAAAGGGAAGCGTGGAGGCTGCGGGGAAGGGAAGACACAATTAGCCCTGTCCTCCGGCCATGACGGGAAAGTTGATACAGGAGTAATAACCACAAGCCAGGTCTCTTCCACATTTATTGTGCCCATCATAGCCGGTAACATTTCTTTAACAATAGTCATTTATCAAGGCCTGGCTTCTGTGGAAAGATTTACTAACAGTCCTAAGTGGAAACTCCACCATAAAATGAACATGCTCATGGAAATTGTACTACTACAAAGGCATAAAAATAATACACAGAAGTGACCCACCGGTGCATTTACTGTAAAACTCAAGGGCTAAAAATAAAATAACCTCAATATTAAAATGAGTACAATTTTTCTTTTTTTTCCTTTTTGAAACACAGAAGTAGCTCTAATGGATCATGGACTAAAAAAAGCATATTGTGATTGGATCTAACAGTATTTTCACATTCTGCCCTTCAAACACTCAACTCCATTTCATTTTTACAAGACAGAATTTGACTGTGTAATGGAAGTTTTCTTTTAAAAATTATACATATATATATATATATATATATATATATATATATATATATATATACAGGACAAAAGCTAAAGACTGAATAATATCAACCAATTTTCTGTCATTCTCACTACTCCACTTGCTGAGCATTCAGAGAGTATAAGAAAATAAAAGAAAATATACCAGTGTCTCCAGACATGCTGTGTCAACAAAAACTCCTTCCGCTGGCATGATATAATTTCTGTTTAACTAATCAGAAGGAAATTTATCATACAGGACTTGGTGCGGTTGTTTATGGAGTCATTAGCACAATGGCACTCGGCTCTCGGATGACAGTTGTGCTCTTCAGAAGATGAAATGCTGCAGCTGTGAAAAGAATGAAGGCCAAAATCAAAATTATAAAACAGAGGACTTTTAAAAAAAATGTTACTATGATTTCATGGATGTGTTGGCTGATTTATTAATTTACCTATTTACTTAGTTGTTCTTTCCAAATAAAGAGAAGGTGCAGGAGACTGTAAAGTGGTAATGTGTTCTAGTGTTCACTCATAGCCTTAGAGTGATTTCTTCAGTGTCTTGCTGTAAGAATATCACACTTTGCTAACTGGCTCATAAAAGACCTTTTTCAAACATCGAAGTAGTGGAATGAATTGCTAGGATAATATTCAATTGCTCAAATTCTGCCTAATGCTCTGTCTCTGATTCCCAATTATAAAAGTAAGAAAACCACTTGAATTCTAAAAATATTCCAATGATGCCTGCCAAAAGTCTTACTGCTGCCTTGTCCATGTAAAACATGACTTCAAGGAGAATTTTGGTAACACAGAGTCCAGATCTTCACAGATTTCTTACTACACTTTTAACTGACATAAGCATTGCAAGGATTAAGTCAATAATATTTATAGAAATGTACGGAAGATACAGTTTCAAAAGTGCATTAATGCAAGTGTCCAGCAGATAAAGAAGCAGATCAAATTCAGGTTAGAGAAATGTATACTAAAGTACATAGGAAAAGTGTTCATTGGAACAAATAATTCCTTAAAAAATCTACAAAACTCTACCTCAACATATGATGGTAAAAAAAAAAAAAAGCAAACAGAAGAAAATTAAAAACAAATGAAAAGCCAGGAATAATTAAGAAAAAAACAGAAAACATTAATCATCATTATGCCACTGTAAAAATCCATGCTTCATCTTCATTGTAAATACCATGGTCATTGTGTCCTCCTCATAAAAAAAGTTACAGTGGAGTCAGAAACAGCTCAGCAAGTCCCTGAGCCACAAATTTCTGAGAGAGTGTCCTGAGGCACTATGAATTATGTATGTCCTGGTATGGCTGCTGTTCTGTGACTTTTTCTTGAACATCCTATTATCCATCACTCTTGGAGAGAGCATGGTGAGCTGGCTGGGCCCATGGCCCGGCCTGACACATCATTCCTTATGTTCTTGACAGATTTAAAAAAACAAAACCAAAACAACAGAGTGGAAGGGTAGTTTGCTTTAGTCAGGGTGCCTGGCTGGGAGGGAAAAAGGAGGTGTCCTACTGCATACAGAACAATGGAGGTGTTTTCACTACTGTTGGTACCCTGGCTTGCCAAGAGACCAGGAAGTTTAGAACAACATGGAGAAGACTGAGTGTGGTTTTTAAAGTATCCCCTTTTTCTCACCAGCAATTCAAAATCCCTGTAAGGATTCAGCTGCAGCCAAGTACTCTTCACCCAGACCCTGAGACAGCTAAAGCATCTTACTCTGTGCAGAATGTTGGCAGTGTATTCCATGGGCAGGAGGAAAGAGGGCACAGAATGGATAACAAAACTTAGGGCATGACTTTTTCTTTAAAATTAGGATCATTATGTTCCATAAAAATTAGAAAGAACTTGAGTACTTGAGTATGATTTCTTGCTGAAAGGATACATTGTAGGAAACTTGCTAATGCAGCCCACATGAGGCAGTGATGCTAGAAAAAGGAGAGCCAGGGCATCAGTAACAAAGCAGAGACCCTGCACATCCCTAGGAATGTACCCTATCTCTCCTCTCTGGTCCTACCTGGAACCTGGAGAGGTTGGGATCAGAGAGAGGCATTCCTGATTCTTCCTTTAATGGTTCCTCTTTTGCCAAATTTCCAGACGAAGACTACAATGCAACAGTAAACTGAAAAAACCCCCAAAACCTGCAAGTCCAGAAGAAAAGAAAGTGTGGTCACCCCACTAATAGATTTTGATGGGAGATGAACTGCCTTAGGGAGCAAAACTTGTTGCACCGCAATTTCTCCAAGTATGTGTCAGTGCCCAAGTTCAAAGACAAAGACCAGAAAGGAGAGATTCATTTCCCTGCCCATGGGGTCCATACACACATGTGGCCTAAAAGGACCTAAGAATATGCAGTAAAAAGTGCTGTCTTGCCATTAAGATAATGACACAGCCCATGTAATCTGTCTCCAGCTGGTGAGGTTAGAAATCCTGTGTTTGCTCGCAGAATGAGAAACAGGATGCCTTTTCTTTCATTCATTTTTAGTGCCATCCATTCCTTCCTCTCACTGCAGCTAGTGCCAAAGATGAAGGGAGCTAGCATGACTGCCTTCATATGCAGCCCTTTCTCCATGTATGAAAGAAATCAGCTCTGCAGCATCTTCTCTGCACACCATGGTCTCTCCTGATATCACACAGCACGCCTCCTTTTACTGAGAAGTAAAAGTGCACCAGCAGGACAACTCCACTAAAACATACAGCTTTACATTGCCCTTACATGCTGCATTTGCTGGAATGACTGACACACAGAGTAAATCACACCAAAGATGTCATTTGTCAATCACCTTTAAGGTTTACCCATAGAAGTAAAATTTAATGAAATTCAGCAATGGTTCATTGAATTAAAAATCTTCTTGAAATCTTTTATTGGTGTTTACAAAAGTGTAAGGGCAATTATACATTGAAATGCTTATAGGGGAATATTTGTTTTCAAGCTCATTAAAAAAAAGAAAATTAATCTACATTATACTTGGAAGCACAAAGACTTACTATTTAGAAATGCAGCCCATTTAACTGTGACTTTATTAATATTATGGAAGCATTGATAGCAACCCTATAACTAACATTCAGTTAGGCATGAAAACAAACACTGATTGAAACCAAGTAACTACACCTCAGTTCCTCTCACAGATGTATCTTACTTCCCAAGCAAAACATCTGGAAAAGTGCCCTAGCAGGGCCATTGAGGTTTCCTTAATGTCAAGGGATTCTTGGCAATCTGCAAAACCTTTACTCCTAATTTCTGCAAGTTATTGGTAAGAGATGCAGATGTTAGGTTAATGTTTGCCCGCAATTTTTGTGCATGAATCTTATTGCACTGCAGATGTCATTACACTAGGGCAGCTATCAATTACTTAGTGTGGAGTTTAGAGTGGGTTTATAAATAATTTCAGCCAAGTGTTTGGACTGGAGCTGAAAGGCTACTCTAAGATTTTTTCCCTGTCCAAGATATTCCTTGTTGTGAATAATTTTTCTAGGAGTTTATTTCTATTTTATTCCTAGGATAACATAAATTAGCCTGAATCTTACAGTCTGGGTAAATATTGTAAAAGAAAATATTGTAAAAAACCCCCAAAACACATAAGGGGAGGGTTATTCCCATTGTTCTTCATTACTGCTTGAATTAAAGAAACCAATGAAGAAAATTAGAATTTATAAATGCCAACCTATCAAAAATATATCACAGACCTCTTAGAGCAGTTTTAGTACTTAAAAACAGTGAGGGAAGAAAAAACAAGTCAGAAAAAAGAGGGTTAAGTTCCAAAGGGATGTATTTTCCTTGATGGGGGAGAAATTGTCTCTGCTGGATCACAGAAGCTCATTGCCAAGATGCTGTTTCCAAAGGATCCCAGCCCCAGGAGTGCACAGAGGGCAGCAGCATGGCCACGGTCTGCATTGAGGGGAGCTCCAGGTGGAGTGCAATGTGGAGGAGGGAGCAAGGAGGGAGCAGTGATGACCCTCAGGATTTCAAGCACAGACTTTTCTCCCCCAAAAAAGAAAGAAGAATTAATTTTCTTGTGCATCCTCCTGCAGTCAAGGAGTCTCCATTTTCTTGTTTGTGAGTAGTGCAATTGCCTTGCTCTCCTTGCCTTTTTCCATGGAAGATGAAGCCACCAGAAGAGAACCTTTTTTGCATGATTTCTTTCCATCAGCCATAACATCCATCCATCCATCAGGTACAGAAACATCTGGGTAAGCTAGTTAATGTGTAGGTGACTGCAGTTGATGTTTATAATTAAGGTCTGAGATTCCACAAGCAGTGCATTTCTGAGGGATTATCACACACCTCAGGTGCAGCATGAGGCAGCAGCCAAAAGCCAAGTGACTTCAGCTACTCAAAGAGTGCAATAATCCCTCAGAAATCTATTAACCATGAGTGCCTTATAGCTATTATGGTATGGAAACTCCAAGGTAAAAAGGTCATACCTGTGCTTTTAATGAGAAATATTGACACATGCATGACATCACTGCCAGCCAATCAGAGATCCCCATTGTTACCCTGTGTTCACAAATCATTTTATAACAGGACAAAGTTATAAAGCAGTTTACAGTGCTGTGAAATTGAAATAGATCACTTATATGTTGAAAACTCATTAAAAAGTATATTTCATATGCAAAACATGTCTAGGTCTACTCTTTCTTTAGGTCCATTCTCAGGTTCATGGTACGAATGGTTCAAGTGATGGAATTGCTCATATTCATAGTAATAAGCTCTTTCATTATTACAAATGATACATTTTCAATAATATTGGTAGGTTTTAATGAATACCTAAGCCTTGTTTTTCAGGATTCCACTCCAATTCCTTCCCAGCACTGGTCCCAGCATCCTAACTGTATACCCTTATCAACTGGTTGCCAAAAAGGCATTCTGGTCACCAAATCTGGATAAAACTGGCATATTCAAAATTGCAAAATATATTTTAGTCCTGATGGGCAAATAGGAGGGAGAAAAGCATCCATCCAAATCTCATGGGGGGAGATGGCTCAATAACTTGGGCCAAAAACTCCGGTCAGAGATGACTCTATCGTGCTATGGAGCAGTATAACAACCCTGCATGCAGGGAAGCAGCATTCAGAAACCTTGCCTCTTGTTGCTTGATTTGTTAGCCATAGATGCAATCACAGAGGCCCAATAAGAAAAAGGAACTTGTTACTTGCCAAAGGTTGGCAAAATAAGATTTTTCGATGTAATGATTTATTCAGAGGACAGAAAAACTATGTGCAGATTTTCTTACAATTTGGAAAACTTTTCTGCTCAGTGAAAAATGGCAATTTATATGACATTTATGTTACTGCACTGGTTGGTGACTCCTACTGTGATAATGTGCTCTGCCAGGCATGATGAAGGACCACTCCAATGTGTGTTTTTTTTTTTTTTTTTAATTGCATGAATATGACTGAACAACATTAAGCATTCAGTATATAATGGTGAGAGAAAATAAGTGGGCCTTTCTTTATAACTTGCAGAGTCAACAAATAGGCTCTGTCAGACCAGTGAGAAAAAGTGAGTGACAGATCTAAGAAGCTTTTCGGAAGAACGCATTGATATTTGAATCTGCAATTTCCATGCTCTAGCTGATGTCAGCTATTGGGTGAAAGCCTAGATATCAGGTAGCCAAGACAAGCATCTAGCTGCCACTTGAAGGCTATCTCTTTCAGGGAAGAACTGAAGCAGCATTCTTTCTGTGGCTGTGCCTGCCAGGCAGCAGACAGATGCCCGCTGTGAGAGCTGAGCCTCCCCTGCTCCGCCGTGCAGCGTGCAGTGCACGAGCCCCAGCTATACATTACAGGGGACCACAGCAAAGGAGAGGCTCATGGGTTCCAGCCCCAGTGCTTGAGCCCAGGGCCTTAATGCAAATACAGCACAAGTCAAGAGATGAGCACAAAAGCCACTCTGTTTTTGCAAGCAATTGTGACATTATGAAAGCACGAGTTGTAGAAAATAACCCTGGATCAAATGGATCACAAGTTGCGTCAGCTTAAATTACACAGAAAGTGAAACAAACAGACTCAAAACCAAGATTTCTTTATTTCAGGAAGAGAAAATTCAGGGCATTAGTATACCCAATCCATGAAGTCAACTGGGCTTCAGAATTCCCAAATACCAGCACGGAGGAGGCTCAGCACACTGGAACTCAACACTTTCTGGAGCTTGTGACTTAAGGAAATGGAAACTCACAGAGAAGAGGTGGATAGAGCAATGCCAGATGGCTAACAGAAACAAGGGGATAGAGAAGAATCATGCTGAGGTAGAGGAAAAACAACTCCAAAACTTAATGCATTTGGATCAGGAGAGATGACTAATGTCCTCCCCTGAGCACTGCAAGAACTGGCATGTGAGACATCAGCTCCAGAAGCAAGTGGCTTTGCTACCCCAGCATGCTGCACAAAGACTTTCCCTGTGATAAGGATTGTAGCATGTGTGACTTCAGCTTGTGCACCAAAAACATGAGAGAAGGGGTAATGAGTTAAAAGCTGATGAGGAAAGATAAAAAGAAGTTCTCTGATGAGGAAGTTCTGCAAACTACAGAAAAAAAGAATATTCTAGCAAGAGTATCCAGAACATTTCATACAGTCTCACATGAGAAATATTTAAGATATCAATGCAGTGAAATAAAATAAAAACTCTCAAGTAAAAAGTGAAAATCTGTCATCATCTGTTTTAGAAGCTGGTAGAAGACAACAGTGGAAGTTCAGATAAGTGCCATAATTGCTATGATTGCCTTTTGCCATTTGCAAGAGTGGAGTTTCAGTATCACTCCTTTGAGACTCAAAGTGAGTCTTGGCATGCTGTCTCTGGAACTGCAGTTTTCCATCATAAGAGGAGCATAGACCATCTTCTTTACTCAACATTTGGAGGGCAGGCTGCTGCTGTGAGCCCCACTGCAGTCCTACATCACATTTGATAATAGGGCCTCATGCAATTTGAACCAGAAATTATGGGTGAGTTTGTGTCCTGAGAGCAGTATCACCCTGCATGTGCCCAGCTGCCAATGGTTGCTCAGAGCACTCCTCACATGAAACAGATCCCTCAAAACTCCCTAAATGCTGCTACGACTTGAACTGATAGAGATTTTGTCATGTTTGTCCTGATGTGACACAGCAGCCCTCCTGCAGATACACAAAAGGAACATTGCTAATGTAAATATCCTCAAATGAGCATTTATAACTTTTTGACCTCCAGTATTTTCTCTTTGTTTCTTCTTGCCTTCCAAAAAGCTGCTTATCTAACATCTCAAGAGTCACCCTGGGATGGTTGACTTCAGTCCAGCATCCAGGATCTGATTCCACTTTCAGTAAAACTGAATGCCTTTTGTTTAAATATGTAGCAACAAATCACAGTAAGTTCAGGAAACAGTGGCACTGTGCACTTAAGATTTAAAATGATGTTAGCAGGCTGCTCTATCCAAATATCTTGAAATAGGAATTTGTTTCATAATACTCTTTCAGATTCTAAATATATCATAGCAAATACAAATTACCGTTGTGCCACCAATGTGATTATTAAAGCCTTGGAAAGTCTGTTATTATACTGACTCCAGCATTATTTCAGCATGTTATCCCCAAAATAGTCATTCCATTACCCAAAGAGGTGGTTAGAAAGCCTGAGTTTTCTTGGAGGTTGTGACAATATGCTGATATTTCAGAATTATACCCCTTGGCTCCCCTTCAGTTGTTCACAATCCAGGCCAGCAAATAAGATAGAAAAATTAGCGTTTGCCAGATGAAAAAAGAAAAAAAAAAAAGGCAAAATCACCAGAAAGGAAAATGTTACTTAGTTACCAGCTCTTCTGGGCATACCAGACAGGGGTAAGTATGAAAACCAGTGGACCTTTTCGGTCAACATAGAGTGCTAGTGGGTGCAGCAGAGGATGAGGTGAATATAGAATGCACAGGGTGAAACACTGGTCACACTATAAAAATTCACACTGATTTCAGCATGGCCAAGATTTCACTCTTCAGAGGCATTTAGTGCTCCAGCAGATATCTGCACCTGTGAATCCATAGGTTCAATGTCCAAGATGACATTGGTCACCAAGAGACGCTTAAATATCTGATTTTTTCTTTTTAAGGAGGAACTCCATAAAAATAAAGTATCTGAAAGTGTCCATAAAAATAGAATTACTGTTCAGTGTAAAATATGAGCTGAGGTGATAGCCAGAAAAAATGACTTACAAAACTTTGCTTGATATGGAAAACAAGTGTCAGCTCCTTGCTGCTGTATTGCTAATACACAAAAATAAAAGAAATCCTATAAGGTCTATGGGAGCTTATTGCAGATGAGTAATATTGAAGGCACCCTCATAAAAAAGACAATGATGTTGGTCATCCTTAGCTGATCTCAAGGGTTTTCTCCCTTTCTTTTTTCTTTCTTTGATTTTTTTCCTTTCCCTCTTTTATCAACATCTGTTTTAGGTCACCCTTGAATCCCACCTTCTCCCCAGGAAGGCAACACAATAGTGTGCTCAGTAGAGCCCCCAAGTACACTCTCACACACATTCTTCAAATGACAAATAATCTCTACATATCTTCTGGGAACAATAAAAAATCCTTGGATGTGCTCCCAGAGCCCTCAGGAAGTTCAAAAATCCTTAGAGGGGGGCCCTGGATTGAGGTTTTATCTCTAGAATTTTACATAACAAACTTGGTAAGTGTTGTATAACAGTTAATACATATTCAATGGCCAAGGGAGCTAAAAAAACCCTCAACCAACATTAAAAATAACACTGGGGAAGGTCAAGTGTGTGAAAGTCCTGGTGTGCTCTGATCACTTCATGGTGACAGCTGGGTTTCCTCTCTTTTATCCCATTTGTGGAGCGGCCCCAGTGATGGAGTGCTGCGCAGGGACAAGCTGCTGAAGCTCAGGCAGGACTAGCGGTGCCGAGGGATTTGCATGTGTTCTCCCCCAAACCAAAGTTTTTCTTCCTTCCTGTGCTTCCTATAGCACGTAAAGCTCCCTGACACCATCTCCAGAGCTTTGCCAGACACTTTTGAACCTGCTTAGGCAACTATTTCTAACTTTTATTAACTGTAGTCTGAAACTGGTCAGCTGAGCCACAGGACATCAGTATGTGACGGAGTTACTAATACTATTATAGAAGAAAAGGATATTCTAAAACTTTTTCTAATGAGACTGTTCTAATGTATATAAAAAGATCTGTGCATGCAGATGCTCAAAAGGGTGCGTCTGCATTAGAAAATCAAACTACCTTTGTGAATTACCATGCATTGGAAAAAAGAAGTATTTCATGGAAATCTCAAATCTTAAAACTAAATTAATGCAACCCTGGATTAATTTACCCATGGAAAAAGAAATCCCTATGTTTACTGTTGTTTCTTAGTTTGATTGGCCTAGTAATTGCAGAGATCACCTCATGAGGAGAGAAAAAATAAAGATGATGATTAACCATCTGCGTATCAGAAAAATAATGAACAGGTGATAGTTGACTCATTCACACAAATATGTATGTGAATTCAGGCTTTTGTTATACATGTTTCCTATATGTTACATGATGCAGTGCAAGGGTAGCAATGGGCTAAGATTGAAACTCTGTGAACTCTGACAATAATATGCTTTAGCTTCTCCAGTGAATCCAGCCAAGCTCAAATTACCTCCAGCATTAATTATTTCCAAAGTGTAACAGGCAGAACTTCAATTTCTGGTAAGTTCTTCTTCCTAGTAGTCATGGTCACGTGTAATTCATCTTACAGTAAGTGAAGTGAATCACAGCACTGATTTGTCCTCTCGAGAGCAAGGCAGGTTTTTATTGCATTCAATCATACCAATTTTAATAACAATTGCTTTTAATGTTAAAATGGGAAACAAGCTTGGGTACTAGTGCTGGCTAAATGCCATCCTTTTGTCCTTAGAAGAGGCTAATTTACCCTGCCAGCTAGCAAAAGAGTATTAAAGGGAGAAAATGCTCAGGAATTCTGTAAGTGTGGAATTCATCCCCATATGGAGTGGGGGAGGCCCAGGAGCTATTTTAGTGGGACTCTAAGCCATAGCAATTTAAGTGGGATTTAAGTTGTGCGCAGCCCTGTGCTGGCTTCCTGCACGGGAGAGGCTTTCAAGCAAGGACATTATGAGGAAGATGCAAAGGGATTACAAGGCCTTACAAGCATTCTAGGCCCACTTCCACCCCTGAGGCTCAGGATATGAACGCACACAAAACCCCCAACAAGGTAAATGAGGCTGCAAGCCCTCTCCTTGTCAGCTCTGTGGTCACAGTAAATGAGAGGTTTTCTCTAAGGGAAAGAAAGTTTGTATAACACCAATATATTTTAAATCAGCTATTGCATACTCTGACCACCTCATTCCTCATCTCTTACTAACAAATGAAAACACACCCAGTTGTCCTCCACCAAAATCAGGCTTTTGAGGTGCAGGGGCAGTCTTAAGATCACATTAAATTACTCTATGGCTTCCACAAGCTTTTGTGGAGCTTAGGCAGGGTGGGCATATAAATGTCTGTACTCACTCATGCAGATGCACCCTAAGACAGGTAAACACAAGCTCTGCAAAAACCAGGAAACCTCTGTCTAGTGGCAAATGCTCACAAGTGAAGTGTCACTGAGGCCACCCTTCCCTGGATGCACGGACTGTCTGAATTGGAAGCTTTGCTCCCAAGTACACAATCAGACCCTAAAGTCGCCCTACGACACTTGCCTTTCCTCCATTATCACCTCCCCTCTGTTGACAAAACCAGTTAAATACCTCTTGATAAACACTTAAAAGACTTTTTCGAGATGAAAATTTACCTCTTCTTGCTGGCTTAATATTGATACAGGCAATTTTCCCATGATAATGGATTGAAATGGGAAAAGTGGGAAGGAAAGAGCATCTGCAGTCAACAAGGAAGGTGGAACAGTCAGTCTTACCTCTTAACAATACATAAAGGTACACAAAATTATTAAATGAAACTTCATCTTTCATTGGGATTTAGTTGTCTCTCTTTCCTTAGGATTTAAGAAAATTAACCTTAAAACTTAAGAAAACTTAAGAAAGCTTTAAGAAAATGAGCACTGAAAAAAGATCAGGGTGTATCAGACTGTCACTGCACATGGCTACTGGATGGAGTGAAGGTGGTGGTACCTGCCATTGTCTTCTGCTTCCCAAATAGCCCAGTGCCCTGTGTCCCTACCTGGGATGGGTGATCAGGTTCATCCTCTGCCTAATGTGGAGGTGAGACTGGACAACATGAGCAAGCCACCAGAAAAAGGCAGAAAACCAGAGTGGTTTTCTGCTGCTTTCACCTCCTAGGGGTGGCTTACATGAAACTAAGGGTACTTGGAGCATATTAAATATTTGGGATATTTACTGAGAAAAATACATCAATTGAAATGGGTAGATCTACATTTTGAGTGACATGTTGGAAGTTTATGTGCCTAAATCCAGTTTGAGAATTTACTTCTCAGGATACATGTTAAAGGATTACAGCTGTGAGTAGGCACAGTAATGATTAGAAAAAGAAATTTTCCAAAGACTCAAAACAAAATACTTTTGCTTGGAAAGTACATTTCCATGAATGTTGCTAGCTCTAAAGAGAATATATATTGAACTTTGGCCTTCGTAATTCTGGAAATCTTTATATTTATTGCTTATTTAACATTAAAATTCTCTTCTAGTAATTCTAATTGATAAATTCTATTGCCATTTCTGGGTGAGCTCTATTTTAAATTTCTTGAAAAGCACACTCACTGACTTCTTGGGTATTTTTGCAAACTAAAAACGAGGCTCAGCAGTCTCATTTCTTAAACTTATTTCACATGGTTACTGAAGCAGAAACTTATCATGCATGAATGTGAAGCAGAGTCATTTGAGTTTGACTGGTGCATACCTTTGAATACAGAGATAAACTGTACTGAGTCATGTATGGTATGTTTTTCTAAGCATTATAGCCGTGCTCAAAAGATCAAGTTTCTGTCTCAGTTTCAAAGCTTCATTTTTCTGAATAGAAAGAAGACTATATTTTTAATTTTTCAACAAATTAAAATCAGTTCAGATGTGCTGGCCTCAGCATAAAGGAGAAATATTGTGAAACTACTTTTTATTGCTATGCCTTTTTTAAAGGATGTGGACATGTTTATGAAAAAGACCAACTTGGATCTCAGCACCAAACAGCAAGTTAAGAATGGTGCTCTCTTGCTTGAGGTGCTGGACTTGGATTAACAAAATCTGCTCCAAAATATTCATTTCTCTATGAGCATATTTTTTCATCACTTAAACTCATAGTGCTTTAGTTCCCCATTTAAAAAATAGCCATAATATTTCCATACTTTAATGGACCTCAAGAGGATCCCTTAAATGACTGCTTCTTAGAAATGTTCAAGATTTTAAGTATTGTAAATGAATCAGCCTTAGTCAAACCTTTCTATATCACTATATGAGAGGAAGACAGAGTTCAGCTGAGGTTGGGATTTTTGTATGGAAAGAAACTTAAGCTGTGGTGACCACATGGTCTGGTAGGAGAGCAAGTGATGAGAGAACTCTGGACCTCCACTTTTCTACAGGCTTTTGGTTTGGGAAAGGTGTATTTGATTTTGGTTGTTTGTTGTGGCTTTTTTTTAATATTTAAGGGTTTTCTTTTTTATAGGAGCTTTTTGCTTTGGAACTAGTATATCACCAATAACTAAATAGTGAATTGCCAATAACTAAATAGTAAATCTTGACTCATGGTTAGAAGAACCTTAGCCATCACAGAAAGGCTGATTCTACAAGGGGAAATATGTAGCTAAACCTTAATGCCCATGAAGAACCTTACCAGTTCTTCAGAGAAAGACTCCTCTCCTGAGCTGCTGACATCAGCTGAGTTTGAGCAGTGTCAGCTCACAGGCCAGTGGTGTGTTTAGGATGACTTCATTACAGACATGCTATATACCTGAAAGAACCCTTTGGAAGCAACTTGGAAGGATTCCTATGGGCTCTTAGGATCCATTACATTTACACATACCTTTGAAGCAAACTCTCTTTGCTTGAAGTTCATCAAGAGCAAGAAAAGAATTGGAGCACCTCCCCACCTCAGCTGAAGAATGGAGTGCTGGCAGTGCTCTGTGAGCCCTTCAGGGCTGGGACAGCAGGGAAAAGCGAGACAGGGTGACCTGCAGTGCACCAGGTGCTGCAGGTGCGGGCAGTCAGTGCTGCTGGGGTCCCTGCCCAGGACTGAGCACAGCCCTGTCCCCTGCCATCTCCTCTGCCCTTTGCCAGCACAGCCTGAAGCACACTTTTAGAAGCAGAGTTTGCTTCAGGCTTGCAAACATTTATTGGGCAGCTTCTAGGCTGGTGTTGAGTTATGGTCATATCATGTTCCCGAGAAGGTTTTGGAGATTGTTAGTGTTTTGAGGAAGGTCCCACTGAGAATTCCCCTTTTAAGGGAGTGAAAGGCAACACTGAGGAGATGGAGGTAAAGGAATAAAGCCTTCCTTCTAGGCTGACCCAGCAAAATATTCCGTTAACTCAAATGGCAGAGCAATTGCCTTTGAAAATGTAAAGATGAAGTTTTAGATCCCCCAGCAGACTTATTCAGAGCATGTTTTATCATAACTGGTGTGTAATTAATATTCCTTAATTAGACAGCTCTTTGATGGCCTGTAGCTGAGTGTGTTTTAGTAACAGGCTGTTTTAGTGGAAAGAATATTAAGAAAAATATGCTTTTGCTAAAAAAATAGGAGCCTGATGAGAAAATATTTAATTACAGCATGTAAGTACTCTCACAGAGAGAGGAGGCAAGAAAGCATTAAAAGTTCTGTTAAACTAATAGAGAAAAGTTTAGCAAGAACTTATGCTGGAAACTTTAAGCTAAGTAAATTCAAATTAGACACAAAACTTCTTTTTTAATAGAGAAGCTGATTAAAGAATAGAACAAAGAAGAAGGGACAGGCTTCTTTCTCCCTCCCTTGGTGTCTCTGTACAACCACTGATTGCTCTCTTGAGAGGCATCCTGCAGTCAGATGCAAACTCCTGGCTTGGTAAAGGAAGAGAAATTACAGGACATGTGATGTGCAAGCCAGAGAGGATGACCTAACCACCACTTCTGTCGTAAACATATATGAACCCATATGACACCATACAGTCTTGTTTCTTTGAAATTCTAGAAAAAATATGTACTTTCATTAGTTATCTTATTGGCCTAGTAGCATTCATTCAGTTAGAGAGGGGCTAGCTTCCTAAGGGGCATAGACCAGGTATTTTTTAAAGAGTTCTCTTATTTTCTATCTGCCATATTACCAGTGGGGTCACCAAAGAATACCAGATAGAAGACAAATAAGAATCCCAGTGGCATGGTTGAATAACAGTCTTTTTTTTTTCCTTTTCTTTTTAAGTTGAGCAGTAAGGAAAGACACATTTTTCTTTTTCTATCCCCTCTAGTGTTGTCTTGGTCCTGTTCTTTCTGATTCCCTTTAGATATAATATTTTCAACATACAAATAACTCATTGCAGGCCCAGTAACCCCATTTTAGGTTTTGAAAAAGATTTTAGATGTGAAGATCTCAGCAGGATTGAGTTAGTACATCACACAGCAAGGTACTTAAGAAAATTGTAATTGTAAGCCAATTGTCACTTTAAAGGCCTGTGGTTTGTTATCTGGGATTGCTTTTTGTGGAGCTTCAGTTTTCAATCCCTGAAATAAAGCATAGCTAAGCCAATCAAATAAATTGAAGACTGTTTGAATGATTTTTATGGCAGTGATATAATTATTTAAAAGACTGACATTTCAGATTTTCCTGGAAGTGTAGGAAAAGCAGAAAAAGGTTAAGTTAAGCTCAAATATACAAAACAAATCCACTTTTTTTTGTTTTTAATGTCCATTTCAAAGGAATTAACCTACTTTCCAGTCCTTCCACAAATAATAGGATAAAGGTTGAAGTGGTTCAGAAGATATTTGGATGGAAGACATAATGGTCTGTGCATACTGAAACATGTCACTGAACTCACTTTGTTTGATAAATGTGCCAATTCCGAATTGGGAAGTTGAGAATAACAAAATATTATTTAAAAAATATTTTATAAGTACTTTTTCATATCACTGTGTTCAGAATCACAATATACCTTTTTACAGGGTGGAGAACTAGCAAATCTTCACTGCTTCATTTACCAGGGATGCACATGCAGTGATAGAGGCACAATCCCTGCCTTTAGGGATGTAGCACTCTGTGTTTTACTCTCCAATAACAACTGCAAGCCCGGTGGGCTGCTCTGATCCTGAGCTGAGTTTTCATTGTTTTCTGGAGAGAAGGATCTTGGTTTCCACTTATATCACAAGGTCATTTAGGGCTGTCAGACAACTACAGAAACCTCTTGATTATGATTTCTGACTTCAGTAGCCATGAGGCTGAAGTAAGGAAAAGCTTGAGAAAAGGATGGACAAACAATAGATACTGAGGAGCAGGGAAGTCTGACTGAAGTCATCTGGACTCTGCAACTCAGGTTACTCTGACCAGACGCCATGGTGCTCCTTTGGCATAACCTCTGTCTGCCATACAACTGTGAATAAAGAAACCAGGTGGGAAAAGCCTCTCCAGTGTTAAAGCGTGCAGGGCAAAGCAGACCAGGTCTAGTCCTGGGAAAAGCTGATGTCAAAGGCAGATTGTGGGCCAGGCAGAAGTTGTATGTAAAGACTGAGCAGTGATGGGGATGTAGGTTTGTCGGCAGTCTGTCGGTTTGTCGGCAGTCTGTCGGTTTGTAGTTTGTCTGTCTGGCAGTCACTGTACAGAGTGGCTGTCATGAATTCAGCTCTTCTGAGGAGTAGCCGTGTGAACTTAAGAAGCTCCAAGATTTTGAAATGATTTTCAGAAATACACTTGCTTGTGAATGGTCCAGAACAGGATTTTCCTCCTTCTGTAGAGTCGCCTTCATCTCACTTTTTGTTTTGGCTCAGAAACACGAAGACAGTGGCAAGTGAAGTGAGTGGTTACAGGATGACACATGCAAAATCAACAGCTCTTATAATATCCCCATCCTCTCCTCCACCACTCTTCTGGAGCTGGAGGTGAAAGCCAGTGTACCATATTCAAATAAATAACGACTGGCAAAAATCACACTGAGATTGACCAGCATTATGCAAGTTTCATGTGTGACTGGTTATTAGACAGATTTCTGCTATTGGCCTGCCTCAGCTTTCATGCTCAAGCTTTTGGAGGAGCAGCAGCTCCTGGGAGCAAGCTTGCATGCTGAGAGTTGCTGGGGAGCCCTTCCATTGGCACTCCTGCGCCAGCAGAGACAGCCCAGCACTAGGGGAAGCTGAAGAGGTGCTGTGTCCCTAGCATTTTGAAAAAGCCATAGCTGCAGCACCTGAGTAGGGAGCTACCAGGACACAAGAGCACTGTTGGTGAGGGAATGTGGCCTGCCAGGTGCTGTCAAGTGTGTTTTCCCAAAACAACAGAGATACAACCTTTATGGCTTAAAGTGAGTGCTGTACAGGAAATTAAATACATGTGACAGAGACAAGCAGAGCTCAGAGACCTCATAAACACAGATGGAGCCATCTGTATCTCCAGTTCAGAGAGCACCTGTTAACAGCTCACATGCCACATGCATCCTGCTGTTGGAAGAGTCCTCAGGAGACCTGATTCCCAATCCACCTCATTCATCACCAGGCTTCACTCTTTCCTACTAGAGAAGCTCATAGGGAAAGGGATAACAGATGCTGGCCCAGCTGGTCTGCCTCAAAGAGAGCTTTGCTTGGAGAGCTCATCTCCAGTAGGAAGTCCCACAGCACTGTTTCTTATATTGGAACCTTAAGAAAATGTCAGCCCTATTCCCCGCATGTACAAACTCCACAGTTAGGGATCCCCAGGATCCCTTGTTAGTACTCACTGAACAGTCTTGTGGACCACAGCTGTAACACTGGACAGAGACAAAATGGCTGAAGCTGCTGGGTCTTTGCCAGGACCTTTGAATTGGATTCTGAACTGCCCAAACCACAGCCCACAGCGTTTTCATGTCTACTTTGATCCATTTAAAAGTGCACTGTAACATGCGGGGATAGAGTGGAACGCTGGCAATGTCATTCAGGCTGAGATCTGCATCCTTGTTTCTCAGTCTTTATCAGGATAGGCACATGATTACATATTATCATTAGAACAGTTCTAGTTCTTCCAACCTTGGAAGAACTTCCAAATTGCAGAAATCAAAGAGGAGAGAGAATAGTCTGAGGCATGTACTAAAATGTTAGGTTCCAGTAGGTGCCAGGAGAAAATCTGGAGTTTTTCATGTCTAGAAAACAGGAATCTACTTGTGACTTTGTTCCATACTAAAATGTAAGGAAGATATAAAAATGGTACAGGCAAGAGAAAAAGTGGTGCTGGCCGTATCACAGATCTGTAAGGAGCAATCTCAATAATCTTGCTTTATCAATTAACTGTGCCAGAATTCATAACACCTACCAGGCTGTGTGTGAATGAAAGCATTGCAGCCATTCACACAAACAATACAACCACAAACACAGATCCTGATGCAAGAAGTCTATGGTGCAATGCAGGTAGAAATGGAATTGCTTGCTAGCAAATGACCTCATAAATTTTCTTTCCTGTAAGGAATTCACCTGCAAGAGTCTAGTGAGCCTGGCTGCTTCCCTGCTCACAATTGTGTCTTCATTAACTGTATGTAGAGTAAGACCAGCCAACTCATACTTGTGCTATAGCTCTGATGCAGACTTCTCTCGGCAGAGTCAGAGCCAGGGGTGAATCCTGCACAGAGATCTAGGGATTTCTTCCTAGGACTCCATCTCACTCAATGCTTACTAAACCAAAGGAACATGGAGAAACATGGAATCCGTCATCTGTTGTTCTGCCTCCCCTGAAATCAAACTGGCCATTGACTTCAGCATTGCAGGATCAGGACAGTTATTTAGCACCATAAAACCAGTGCAGAGCTCTGCTGTTGAGGGATGGAACAATCCCTTTTGGGAAGTTTTCATTACCGCTGTTAAATGAGGAACATGAAAAGGGCATGGTGGTCTCTCGTACATACAACTTCCATGCTTCTGTGAGGCTTTGCCAGTGCTGTCAAGCACATAATTACTGTTCTCTGTTAATAATGAATAGGGTGTAAACATGTGCTACATATCCAAATAACACATGTGAACTATTTGCCCCTTTGAAATGAATTTATCCCACTGTACTTTGAACTGATGCAGAATATTGTATAACAAGTAACTCTAGGATAAAAGGTCAAGCTAGAGTTTTTCTAAGACTGGGAATGAAAACAAATACTACAAACATTACACAACAAAAAAGGCTAAATATTATTCCATGAGGATCTGTTAAATTTTGAAGAAAACAGTGTGAGTAACAAAGAATTCCTTGCGGATTTCCAGCAAAGATACTTGATTAGAATGCCTACGTGATTTTCAAATGCTCATCAAGAGCAACAGCTGGCAGTGACAAAACTCCTCACACATCTGGTCTAATCCTTTCACAACATTTTGAAACACCAAGGGGAAAAAAAATCATCTAGAAGCAAGATGTGTGTAAAGCAGAGATTTTTCTTCAATGAGGCTGTGACAGGCAGAGTGATGAATTTATTTCCATGGTACCTGGTTTTAATAAATATGATCAGCAGTAAGATGTTACCCACAAAACAGGCAACTTCTGTGACAAGCTGAATTTATTCCTTTGCACATCAGGAAGGGCTGTCTCTGTAAGTCTCAGCAGCAGAAAAAGTGTACTAGCATCACACTCTCTGTGACATGTGAGAGGGAACTAACAGTTGTTTTTCTAATACTGACTCCCAGATCTTTATGTACAACTATTACCCTCATAAGTGGGACCTCATAACACTCTTCCTCTCCTCACTGTTAAACAAAGTCTTACTTAGTGTAATGAATTTACATACTGGGGACTTCTGAGAGCGTATGGCCAAGAAATGTTATATGCAATGAATGCAAATACCCTGCTTATTTTGTATAAATACCTTTCAACTGCAGCAAACCAAAAAGTCTGCTTAGACAATTGATATATTGTCTCTAAACCTAATACATGAAAATTACAGCACCTCAAAGTTTTGGGTATTTTTTTTTATTTTTTTTTATTATGCAGAGTAAATAGAACATTTGTGAACTCTTTCCACAATGTTTGGGCAATTCTTGTGTGAATCCAAATGAAAAACTGAGAGCTACTACATAGATAAGGGTACCCACTCTCACACTGAAAGAGGGTATTTAATACTAAAATATTACTATATCTGCTGAATAATAGTAATAATAATGCTAGTAATAAAGTGCCATGATACTGTATGGGTACAACATTGAAGAAAGAATGATCATAATTCATAGTCAAGCAGGTTAGCTCTACCTCTATCCTAAGAGTGTATTTCTAGCTAGGCACACCATATTTTACATCCTCAGAATGAGAACAACAAAAATACCTTCAAATATCAATTAATAAATATTAACTCAGTTTCCATCCTTGATCTTATTTCTTTTACCACAACATTGCTCATTGGTTGCAGCAGATATCATATACAATGATCAAGAGGTATTTATTAGCATAGACCTCAAAGCCATTAACACATAATAAGGTTTGTTTCTGATAGATAGATGCTGAAATCTGTATCTGAGGTTCTTGTTCACTATCAGCTGTAAATAGAAACACATAGAGAAATACGTAAAGACTTTTATGGTGTAGATGTAGAAATCAGATAAAAATATTTTTTCTTTAATCCTTAGTAAATGCATCTCACTGATGATGTTGCTTTCCTCTGGGAGAGGGAGCCAAATTTTAGAATTGGCTGTGTGACAGATATGGTTTGAACATTACTGGAGCACCAGAAAAAAGTCAGCAGTTGCCAGCAGCCAGCTATCTTATGGTTGCATGTGAGGCACAACAGCAACAAGAACACACGTCCAGGGCAGATCTGATAATCATGTTTGCAGCTGGAGTTTTTTATGGATACTGCACAGAAATTGGACTTTAGGCAATGCTCATTAAAAAGAAACAAAAATGCTTGCAAATACAGTTTTGAATTCAAATTTCAGAAAACACTTAAGTGCTTTGATTTTTTTTCTTTCTACTTTCCCTGTTATATTCATGGCCTGGAATGCTCAGCTGCAATAAACAATTGTTTAATTTTCAATTTTATCTTTAAACATGAGCTTAAAAGTCATGTCTTATTCATTTTACAGTTCCTCAAAGTCCAAAGGTCCCCAGTAAAGAAATTTCAAGCATGTGGATAAGATTTATTATAAAATGTAAATTAAATTCTTCAATTGGCTGACAAAATTATCCAGAAAAAATGGGAGTGTTACATCCATAATAGATTATTTCTCTTGAATACTATATATCACTTCTTCATACCAAGGGCCAGAGTGAGCTACTGCCTCTATGGATGTTTGCCATGTGGGTTGCAGACATCTGTTGAGTGTCAGGGAATGTAATCAAAGGATTTGCCAGGAACTCCATCAAAATCGTGCCTTTTACATTTTTCTTAGTTGAGAACACCATCCACAGTAGATTGACCTAACGGAGGGTAACACATTGAACTGGAAGCAAAATGTCTAAAGAGATGCAAGCCTTGTTGCTAACCCTATGAATTCTTCAAAATGCTGTTCCTTGAAAGTCAAGGTGGGCTGCAGGTGGGATGCAAATACCACCAGGAAAGCTCCTTGAACTGCCCTGCATCAGAGCTGATGGGAGATGGGCTCTGTTCTCTCCCCACTGTTGGCACAGGGCTCATTTTTGCCCTGGGATATCTAGAAAGGCAGTATTCTCATCCTGGATAACCCGAGTTCCTGGGGGACAGGAGAACAGCTGGTTGTATCTGCTTGCCTCCCAGACTGCAAACAAGGGAAAAATACATCTGCATCCACACCATTTTCTCCTACATAGCAGCTCATTCCAGCCAAGTATTTATCTCCACAAAAGCCGATGGAATTGGAGCCTGTGCACACGTGGGACAGAAGAGTTTGCTTTCATGTTGTCTCATGGCACTTGGTGTTGCTTTTGCTATTCCAATAATAAAACCCTCTCTAGGTGTCCATCCATCAATCTCCTTTCTTTCTACAATGGTAAATAAAAAAGTAAAAGTAGCCACAAATGTCAGAGCCTTAAGGTTGTTATGCCTCACAAACTGCATGATAATGTTTTTCATATAGCATAGGGTTGTAATATGAATACTACAGAAGTAACTAAATAGAAAAGTTCTGGCATCCTTCATAAACTATTCTATGTCAGACTACAGAAATCTGCTCCTGTCTGCTGAAGCTTTACAATAAGTTAGCCCAGGATAATGGTACCACCCACTACGATGGTTATGGCTTAGAGTCTGCTCATCCTCTCTGACAGACTCGTTCATTCTGTGATTTACAGCATGGCACACAACACTTGTGTCCAAGAGCAAGCACTCTTTGTGTGGCCATTCACAGCTATGGAGAGAGGGGAAAATAAAGCTTTGGGGATTTAGAACTTTTCACGGCAATTGAAAACCCCACTGAAAAACCAGCATGATTTAAAACATTCACACTGGGGTTGAGATCCTCCCCCTCCTCTGTCAACAGGGTGGTCAAAAATTATTTCAAGTCAGTGAAATTACAGGTGGGTAAAACTACTATGGAAGAAACAAACACCAGGCACTCCTTCTCAACAAGAATATATTCCAAACTGAGGGTATTCCTCCTGAAGGAAAGCATCTAAAATCACTAGCAAATTCCAGAATTCAGGGTCAGAGGCATCCCTAGATTTATTCTGAAAGAAAGGTCAAGTCAGGAGGCTCAGATGCATATCAAAATGTCCTCACAGCTGAAGGAGAATTCAGTTCCAACAGTTTCAGGACAGTATCTGCTGTAGATCACTGAATATTGACTGAGTAAGCCACATGAATTATCCTCCATGGTTACTGTAATGATAATATGAATAATAATGAGCATGTGTAACTGGTAGTTGCCCAGCTGGAAAACATAAAGTTTCCGTATATATCTGCCAATTGGACTTTTAATGACAAAACCACAGACGTTTGGACTATTTGAAAAAGGACAAATGGAATAAAAACATACTATCTCTGTGAGAAGCTATTTGATTTGTAAACTGCAGCATTGTAAAACAAATGTCATATGTGTAGAAAAAAAGAGTGGAAATGGTTCTTGAACACATATGGAAGAAAGTTTTCTTGATTTATTGCTTATTGCAATAAAACTTATGATTAAGAATGCAAAAGCAGAAATATCTCTGCTTTTGACTGTTTCTTAATGTTTATCCAAAGGAAATTTCTTATCTAGGGGAGGAGGAGGAGCAATTTAGTAATTTCTGACCCCAGGCTGATACTAAAGCATTCTGAAACAATAAGGACCCAGGGGTGTCGAAGGCAGCTGCTTGAATTCCTCAAAAATATATATTTACAAAGGCTATTTTGAGTTCTCTGCATTTCTGTAATGGAATCCAGCTGCTCTGACCTTTGGAAATTACCTTGTACAGTGTGAACAGCAGCACAGATAAGTGTTACATTAAACTGCAGTTAGAGTCCAACTGCTCAGCATTTCGCTTAAAGGGCTTTCGTGAGAGAAAGCAAAATAAGAAAGAGTATTACATCTCTGGTCTGAGAAGCAAAATAAAGACTAATGGTTTGATGAGACCCCCTCAGGGAAAATAATATATGCTAAATAAAACTTGAAGATGCGAGGGTTCACTTTTATGGAACACCAGGAAACCAAACTTGAAAGACAGGATCTCTCCTCTCATCTCACTCCTGAAATAATAATTTTATCTTCATTCTTTCTGGGCTGTTTGAGGAAGCAGGGCCCTCAAAAGGAGCTTAGTTAATAAAAGCTTTGTATAACATTAAAAATTCAGATTTCCGTTTTGGTCAGACTTGTGCAGAACAAAATGGCACCGTAAGGACTAAGATGGGATCTAGCACAGGCCCTTTCATGCCTACTTGGAGCAAACTGATAAAATATAGTGGATAGCATGCTATGAGGCAAATAAGCTTTGGGGCCAAAGTCTGTAGGAGATCATCCTTTCCCTTCTGCAAATGTCAAATGAGACCTAAAATCAGAGCTTGTGAAAAAAAATTTTCTCTTTTAACAGAGATTTGACAAAACACATTTCCAGCATTCCAACCAAACAGACTCTATACTTACCCAGCTCTAAGAGGCGACATGTTGGTGCTTCCCAATAACTACCATGGCTTGCCTGACCCTGGTTCCTTGCAGAGGGGCAGGTCCCTGCTTTGTCCGAGCTGCACATCCCACTGGGCACTGCATCCATCCCTCTGCTGCGCCAGGCAGTGGGCAATGGCAGATGGATCTCGTGAGCTGAACGAGAGGCTCAGGATTCACTCCTCACCCACAGGTCTCAGTGGTTTTCCACATCACAAATCTTTGTTTTCAGCCAAGACCTGAGCATCTGGAAGAGGGAAGAGCTGAGCACTGTGGCTCTTGTCTTTCTTAAAGTCATCAGAGTCAACGTGATTCACACCCTTTGAGTCTGTGACTCCAGATCTTTTTTTCTATTGCTCACTATTTTCATGTTTCTTTCTTAAGGGTCCTGAAAAGCTGATGAGAAAACACAGCTGTGAAATAAAACATGGGAAATCAGCTGTGCTGAGGCAATATCAGAAGGAAATAAAATGAAAAAAATCACTTATTATCTTTACATTTGATGATTTTATTTCAATCTCATCACTTTTCCAATCCATATCCAAGATTTTTAAAGCTTGGGGTGAGTCATATTGGTGAGCTCAAACTTTGGGTAGTCAGTAAATCCTTGGAGCATATTTCTACACCCATTGGATCACCTTCAAATGCTACTGCCATGTTTTCTTTGCTAAAATGCAACAGCAAGGCTGGCAGCTGTGGGAATGAATACAGAAGCTGGTCAGACCCACGATCCTGCTAAGATCAAAGCATGCTGGAAAACTGTGTGAGCCTGTAGAAGGAAAATGATGCTTTAGTGCATCCCTCTGGCCTTAGGGTGGCAGCCTTGCAGCTGTCCTGAGAAGCGCACGGTATCCATGTGCACGTCTCCCTTCTGTAAACCCAGTCCCTTTGAGAGCAGCCAGCTCTGGGCATGCCCCTGGCTCCTTCCTACAACCAAATCCACCTCTCACAGAGCTCTAGAGCATTCAGGCAGGGCTGGAAACTCCCGGGCTGCCTGCAGCTATGATCTGAGTCAGCAGAAATGCGCCTCATCTGCTGTTTGATTTTCTCTGCCCAGATTAGGCTCTCAGTGCCTGCCACCCGATGCCAAGGCAGAAATGCTGCTGCTGGATACTTCAGAGACAAATTCTGGTAAGTGAAGTCAGACAAGAAAAGTTTTCACATCTAGATGACCAGCTCAAAAAAAGAGACTTAGTAACAGTTCCCAGCGATGGCTGTCCTAGTGTAGGACTTATGAAATTAACTTGGTGCCCTCAACTAAGCTAATAATGGAATCATAGGATGGTTTGGCTTAGAAGGAACCTTAAAACTCGTCTTGTTCCAGTCCTGCTGCCTTGAGCAGGGACACCTTCCACTATACGAGGCAGTTCAGAACCTCAGCCATCCTAGCTGGGATGGGGCATCCAAAACTTCTCTGTGCAAACTGTTCCAGTGCCTTACCTCCCACATACTAAAGAATTTTTTTCCCAATACTGAATCTAGTCTCTTTCAGTTTGAAACCATTCCCCCGTGTCCTGTCATGCCTTTGTAAATGGTCTCTGTCCATCTTTCTTGTGGGCTCCCTTCAGGTACTGGAAGGCTGCAATTAGACCATCCTAAAGCCTTCTCTTTCCTAGGCTGAACAATCCCACATCTCTCAGCCTATCCTCATGGGAAAGATGCTTCATCCCTCTGATCACCTTGTTGGCCTCCTCTGGACTCTCCAACAGGTCTGTGTCCTTGCTGTGCTGAGGAGCCCAAGCTGGACACAGCTCTGGAGCTGTGGTCTCACCAGAGTGGAATGGAGGGGCAGAATTACCTCCCTTGACTTGCTGGCCAGGATTCTTTAAGGCATCCCAGAATACAATTGGTTTCCTGGGCTGCAAGCACATGTTCTTCACTGATGTCCATCCTCTCATCCACCTGCACCCCCAAATCCTTTTCCCCAAGACTGCTCATTCAAATGATTCCAATCTGTTCATTCCTCAGCCTGGATTGACTGATTTATACCATGGGCTGTATGCAGGTCTTTGCCACAACAAGAACCATCACACCACATATAAAAAAGTTACCTGAAGCCACAGAGTTGTTTCATTTATATATTGTGAAATCCAGGACCTCAAGACTTTGAGATTTTACTTTCTCCAAAAGTATCAGAACAGTAGCTGAAACAAAGAAGGGGAGAAAAAGAAGAGAAGAGAGAAAGGGGGTTTTATAGAATCACAGAATAGCCTGAGTTGTGAGGCACACACAAGGATCAAAAAGTCCCACTCCTGGCCTTGCACAGAACACCCCAAGCATTGCACCATGTGCCTGAGAGAATTATCCAAATGCTCCTTGAACTCCATCAGGCTTGGTGCTGTGACCTCTTCCCTGGAGAGACTGCTCCAGTGCCCAACCCTCTGGGTGAAGAACCTTTTCCTAGTATCCAACCTTAATCTCCTCTGACACAGGTGATAGGGATGACATGCTTGAGAAAGAAAGGTTCAAGGAATCAACTCTTATAGTCTGACCTAAAAGAATTTTAGAATTACATGAAAAATTTGAGGGGATGATCCAGTGAATCAGGAATATGTGTCCTGTAATATTATTGACACAGAACAATTCCCCTCTTGGGATTGACTTCCACATATGCAGAATACTCAGCTCAAATGCAGAAAAGCTGTAGGTGCACAGCAACTTCTGAAATTAAGTGTTTATCTTTAATTTGTTTTGGTTTTTTTTATTCCACTCTACCCCCATGGCTGACTGTATTCATGGAGGCCAGCTGGATCCAATTCCTAGGACGGTAGTATTACACTCCATCCCTCTCACCCTCCACACTTTTTCCCCTTTTACATCAGTGAGTTGGCAGGAAGGTTATTTGCATCACTGCCCAGAGCCAAAGGTCAGCCTGAAAAAAATAACTTGTGAATTCTTCTTTTATGAAGAAAATCCAAACTGTAAGTTAATAGCCTTACTTAAAAAAATTATCAAATTGTTTTTTGTTCAAAGTTAGATTGATGTGGAAGCGGATTCCAGATTGTGGAACATGCATGATGTGGAAAGGTCAGGGGGAATGAATATTCAAGATTCAGAGGCAAAATCAGAGACATAAACTTCCCACACATTCCACCCAAAGAAGAATTTTTCCTTTCATATTCTGCTGGTAGGATATTATACACTGGTTGTCAGTTATAAGCACCAAAGTGCAAGGTTATTTTTTAAATTGTGCAGTTCACTCTTCCAAATGTCCCCATTGAGCTCCTTCCTACTAAGTGGCTGCTTTTCAAATTAGACTTTTGCATTATGACCCATGGTGGGATCCCCTTCAGCTTGGAATGGACCTGTCCACAACTTGGTGTCAGAGGAGCCCCAGGGAAGGCCCTTAACTCTCTCTTCTGCTTGCTTTGAAAATCTGCCAAATCGTGGGGATATTAAGAGCCAGTTCTGCTCTGGAAAAAAACTGTGGTGAGTGGCATAGTGTTTACCATGTCAGTGTTTCCATTCGATATTTGAAAACCTTCCATGTTAATGTCTTTTTTTCTAAGAGGAGAGGTAGCCCTAATGAGTACAGGCTAGGTTTAAAGAAGATGGAAAACTTCTTGTCTTCTTATGCTTAATGTCAACTGACAGGTACTACAGCCCACGCTGTCCTCCCTTTACATCAGAGCATGCACACTGCGTCCACCTGCACCAACAGAACCACCTTTGCTAGGAAAGGAAAGAAAAATTATGCCCAGAATTCACACTGAGAGGAAGTCCAGCTGGGATGAGGCCTCTCTATCCAGCAGCCTAACCTAAGTGAGTGGTACAGAGACCTCCAGCTTTTTACTTCCAGTGGACGAGGTCACCTGGAAGTGAAGTCACTTGCAAAGCACAGCTGAGAAAGGAGCAGCAACACAAATGTGCCCAGGAAGCTGCTGAGGGGCATCAATGACTTTCTGGCAGTTGCCTCTACGTCCCTCTCCTTGCACAGAAGCCCAGTCTCCTTAAAGCTGTGTGGTTGGCTCATGCTCAGCCTGTGGATACTGTCTTCCTCTGAGGAAGCCTGGCAGCTGAGGTGGCTTCTCCAGGTTTCTGGTCAGGGCTGCTGAGATGGAATGTTTGTGAGGAGCCCTACAGCTGCATTCGGTTCTTGCTGCCAGCTGGTGAGCACAATGGGACTGAATTCCCTGCTTCCATTTCTGAGCCAGCCCAGGACCTAGGGTGAGCTCAAGGAATAGGCTTTGCTACCTCTTCTTGCCTGGAAATAGCAGTTGCAAGAGCAGTCCCTTTTTAAAAGAAAGCTGGAGCAAGTCTGAGAATCTCAGAAGCTGGGTTGATTCTTTCACAGCTGAAAGAAGTGGTTGAGAGGCTAGCAATGCCAAGACTCAGCACTGGAAGAGGAATTCAGATGTGACAGGAATTATTTCATTTGGCAAAGATGAAGGAGGCAGAAGAATGAGCAGCCCCAGTAGAAAGCCTGTGTACCTGATGTGGACTTTGCAGGTCAGCTGTTTCCCTGAGATGCTCCATTTGCTACTTGGAAGGAGAAGGAGGTGGGGGTGGAGGGAAAGGGAATGGCCAAACTTAGACAGCTGCAATGAAGACCTGCCAACTTCTATATGATCCACTGTCCACCCCCAGCAAAAGATGTGTGAAGGAGAAGGAACATCTGCACTTTCCTCATTCTTATCTCACCCTCTGGGACTCATAGACAGTTGGTCTAAAGATGTTGTGACTTATCTTGGGTGTAAGATCAGCACATACAAGCTGTAACTGGCACCCAAAGTGAACTGGCAGCCAACTTGGTTTTGGCTCTCTCTGGTGCATAAGTCAAGAAGACTTTTATTTTCATCCAAATAACACCTCTCTGCCACTAACTTGAGTCTGCTCAGATGAACCTAATTGTAAGGTTCTGCAAAAAAGTAGCCAGTGAGGCTTTGCCAAAACCAAACACAATTTCCTCCCTGGGTAATTCTACTGTTCAGCAATGGAAAGTCATGAACACCTCATCATGCATCTCATGGATAAAAAGTGACATGCTGTGAATCACTGGAATCCCCTGGTCTGCTTGAATATTTCATTTTTATCAAATGTAACACAAAATGGCGATACAAATCTGCTTTTTTTTTCTCCAAAAGAAAGGCTTTGTTTACAGATAACAGACCTAGTTTTGCATCTTATGTATTTGCTTTGTTCTTAAGGCCATAGTATGTCTTTTCAGCCACACTTCATATCGTTTTACACATTTCCTCTTTTTTTACTTTTAATCTGCCATAAACATGGTGCAAGACTTTTCCTCTTAGTGCACTGTTTAAATAGAACAGGCTATTGACAACAAAACACATCTTCTTTCAATTGTGATCTTCAGATGTAAAATACAGTGAAAGTAATTGTTTTTCCAATGATAAGAAATCTTTTTAAATGTATCTGGCATTCGGAGAGGTTGCTATATAAACCTTACTTTTTGATTTATTTTACTTCACAAGTAACTTGTTCATTTTCAAATCCCAGTGCTATTTTCTTCACTGAATAAGGTCACAAGAGGTTCAATAATGGCTAAAACATCAGCAATAATTAGGAAAGTGTACTGTTCTCTGGAAACAGTGAGCCTTAGAAAGAAACTGATTTTGAAAGTCTAGGGTACTTTAATATTGAGGTTAGGATATAGTTATGGAATAAATTTAAAACCAACATCACAATGCTCAGCATGACTAATAATTAGTCAAAGAAATGTATCTAGTAGTTCATCAAGGCTTTTTTTGTGTTTAGAGCAAATACAAGTGCCAGGTTTATTTTTACTTCCTCAGGCATGATGTAAGTTTTCTTCCATTGGAAAATCCCCTATTAGTATATTTGTCTGGATTATATAATATTGTCCATGGGGCTTTTTCTTCTTCTGATGACTTGTACCTACGGAATTCTCTTTATAAACAAAGCTCTAGCATGTGACTTCAGTGGTTGCTGTGCTCAGGAGTGACCCCTCTGTGACACAGCTGTGCCCGAGCTGCCTGTGGGCTGTGTCCAGTCCCATCCTGCTGTCCCCTGACTCACACAAATGGATACCCTTTCAAGTGCCACTGGAATTTGTTGAGAAACCTGAAGGAAAAACACGTGTCACTGCTTACTCTCCATGCTTGGCTCAGCAGCAGCTGACAGTGGCCCACCTTGCTCCACGTGTGGCTCGAGTTTGTGAGATGACAGATGAAGAGGTTGAACGCAAACAGGGGTTGCAGTGATTCTTCTAGAAACAGGGAAGCGGTGCCAGAGCCTCTGGTGAACTTTGGCTCCTCAGGGTGGATGCCTGGTTGTGCTGGCTGCAGGATGGGCTGCATCTCCAAAGAAGCAGGATCAGAAGGTGAGCTGAAGAGACCTGAGACTTGGCCTGCAACAATAACCCAGTCCAGAAAAAAAGCTTAAGAGGGTATAAAAAAAGTCAATTGTATACAATGAATGGTATACCACAGTACTGCATTTTTTACACAGGTGGAGAAAAGGACCTTTTAAAGATCATCTGTAAAAAAGCATTTTTCTCCAGATTCCAGAGGTCGAAGTTAAGAGAGCAAGGTTTTTTTTACACTGCATTTTTTTGACTGAGTATCAGGATGACAGTTCTTCATATCTGATCACCAGTTGTATTGTGCTGGAATTAGGGAATCATGATGCTAAATTCTAAAGAGACATACAAGACAGGACCATGATTATCTCCATTTCACAGAGCTTAATCATGAAAAACAGTTATGATCTTCAGAGAAAAAAAAAATAAAATCACAGTTTCTGTTTTCTATAAATGAAAGGAAAAAGTGTGTGACTTGGTCCAGATGGATTCCTTCTGTTTTCATGGGTGGGTGGAAAAAGGTCCCTTTCAGCCTCCACAGTGTGGTGATGAGTCACCGTAGTTCTGCTGGGTTACCATGTGCTGTGATCTTGGGTTCAAAGGCTGAGACAGAAAATCTTTTCAGTTCCAGATGCAGGACTCTGGCAAGAAGTGCAGCAGGTTGCTTATTGCAATTATTAGGAATAAATATTTTCAAATGCAACTGTTAAACACTGCAGCTATTTAACAATCAAGTGAGGATGGCTGTGATAACTGCTTTGCATGACAGATCTCCATCTTCTCACTGCACTGGTTTGCAAAATTTTTTTACTCCAAAAGCCTGAACAAGTGTCCTCACAATAAAAAGCTGACTTTGGCCTTCACTCTAGGTCAGACCAGTAGAGCCAAGGCTGTGGTTTTGCCACATGTCCTAGAAAAAGAGCAGCAAAACTGGGCCATTTTGGGGCTAGTGACCAATTTGTATCTCAGTATTTTGTTCCTCCTCAGGAAGGTGAGTAATTTGCCCCTAACCTGGCCAGCTGCATGATGTTTTGGTTGGTGAACCTGAAGCCTTTTCCTTGTCTTCCTGGGGGAGTTTCTATTTTTGGCTACCCTACAAGCCCCAGGTGAGCTCAAAGCCAAATGCAGACAGACAGACGGACAGCAAGGAGAATGACCTGGTTTTCATACAAGGGCTTTTCTAGGGAGAAAAGAGACAGAAAGGCACAGTTTCCTTTCCCTCCACTGCTGGCTTGGCCCACTCAAAGTCCTGAGAGCACAAACCAGAGAGCTGCTAGGTCAGGACCAGGCATCCACATGGTGCAAGGGAAGGTCAGAGGCGATGAGCATCCCACCTTCACGGCTCCTCACACCTACCAGCAGCAGGAGTGGCTCTTTAAAGAAGGCAGAGTGAGACCCAGGGGTGGTGCCATCTCAGCAGCCGCCCATCTTTGGGATGGCTAGGCTTGTGCTAAAGATGCAAAGCTCACACTGTCCCTGCTCAGCCACCACGGCTGCTTATCCAGCTCTGGCAGGCCCCAGAGGCACAGCGTGACCCTTCACTTGCACTCTGGCCTAATTGTGATATTTCACTCCATCGTAGCATTTGCTGCTTGTCATTTATTAACGTGGTGGTCATTTATTAACATTGCATCACACCCCCCTTGCTCCAGAGCGCTTCCCTGGAGAGCAATGTGTGCCCCAGCAGTGCAATAAAAAAATCTATTCCCCCCTTTTCTGTGGGAAAAGAAAGTGTTATCTCTGCCAACGGACATATTTCATGACTGTGAACTAGGAGGGGACTCATAGGCCTGATAATTTTTTATTGAGCACTAGTGAAAACCCCCAAGAATTGTGTTGAAATAAATTTTCAAGGAAAAGCTTGCTGTGTACATTTGCAACCTTCCCTCCTCTGCAGTGGGCCCTCCAGGTAACATTGATACCATTCAGCTCACTGTGTTTGGGCCTGCAGGAGAGCTAGGAGGGTGGAATGCATTGCCTGAATCATTCAAGCCCCACCTTTTTTGTTTAGAAAAATAAACTGGGCTGTGCAAATACTTTGCTGATCACAAAATCTACTGGCAAAATTATTGTATTCTTCATTTTGTACGAAAGGGAAAACAAATGCTGGCAAGGATCACAGTGTGGATATTTATGTCACATCCAATAAAAGCCAGAAAACCACAAGCACTAGTCAGCATCTGAACTGATATGAAATCAAAAGCCATTTTTGTTAAAGTTGGTTGACATAATCTAGAGTAATTCTTAATAAATCCTTTCAACCAGAAAGGGGTAACAAGTTCAGTTTAAACTGCGGGGGATTGCTTCACAAGTATAAGAAAGAAAAATTGAAGGGCAGCATATAAGGTTGTATGAGAGCATAAAAAACAAGAAGGAGTAAAAGGGTTTTAAAAGAGAAAGGGAAAGATCAGTGGCAATGGTAAGGAATTCCACCCATGGAATAGATATTTCTCAAACACAGAGGTAGTATCATGGTGAGGGTAAGATTTGTCACAAACACAGCATACATTTTCCCAGGAGCTGTGATATGTTTACAGTAGGAGTAAAAGGGTTGTAAATGACCAAAATGTGAATCTTCTCCTTTCTCTCACATGGTAGCTTAGGCAGGTTTACCCTGGCTGCTCAGCAGATGCTGCACTGCAGTTACTGTTTTAGGTTACAATTTTGTAGGCCAAAGCCTTTCAATTGCCCTTCCAGCCACAAAGCAGCTACTGCCACCTTAAAAATTCAGCTAGGTTACATCTGAGGAAGCTTTAACCACTTTTTGTTTCAAATCAGTAGATGTGTTTGCTTTGCAATGTAAATTCTCAGTTTTCATGAGAGAGATCATAACTCCCTGTTCCCATCTTGTTTTTTCATTAGAAGTGACAGTGTTTCATGGGACCTGAGGTTCAAACTAAGGATAGAAACGAGTGTTTCAGCTCCAGTCCACTGAATTTAAATATTTGAATTTGTTTGTTCCTATGAAAATTCTCATTTTTTCCAGAAAATGTATTTTACTGGTGGATTCCAATTATAGCCACATACTGACTGACAGCTGGGCAGAGTCACCATGGAGGGGATGGCATTTGAACTGCCTTGTGGCTAACTCTGGCAGCAGGAAAAGTTCATTGTGTCCTAATCCATAAGTCATCCTTGTTTTTTCTCTGGAACACTTCTTCTCGAAGACAAACTGACTCGACATGATGATAAATGCTCATGAACTTAAATCACAGAAAGGAAAGTACCTTTTAGACTTTTATTTTTTTTTAAGACTCAAAGAAAAGCAGATGACCTTTCCAAAGTCCAGTGGGATAAGGTTCATATACCTCAGCCAGAAAAAGCTTGTCCTTTTTAAAAAAAAGTAGGTAAGCAGAGGAAGAAACCTATGAAGCCTTGTCCAAGATGTACAAATGGATCAGTTATGATACGAAGAACAAAGATTGAGCAATATTTTAAATTGTTACCTTTTAGCAGAAGTGTGATACGTGCTTCTCCCCTAAACTTTCTGGGTTCCACCACCCCGCTGTTTGTTTTTTTGTTTGTTTGGGTTTTTTTTAAACAGACCATGTTTAAAAATGTTTTGTAACACTTTTATAAAATCTGTGACTAACCCATTACCAATGAACCAATGTGCTACACGGAGGATAAATATTTTGCTCTTTTTTTTTAAATTTTGTTTTTGTTTTGTTTTGTTTCGTTTTTTTTTTTTTTTTTAAATTAAAAGTGCATCCTCTTACTAGACAAAAGTAAGAGAGAGGCAAGGGAATTTCTGAAAACCACAGCCGCAATTTCAGGTTCTTGCTACCAGCACATATATGTCTCCCCAACCAGGCAGAGCTGCCCTGGGTTAAAGCCCCTCTAAAGGTTTCAGGCAATGGGAGTGATACATCCTGCTCCATTAATTGCTGGGAGAGGACTTTTCCTGCCATCTTACCACTCCTCAACTTTGAACATCTTTAAATCGGTCGAATATGAATCTCCAGTAAGATATGGCTATAAATTGTGGGGAATCCCTTTTGGGACACTGCATTTGTTGATTCAGGGCTAAGTGACTCAATTTGTTATTTATTTAAACATTCCAATCACCAGTACATAGCCACATAAAATGTGGAATCACATTCTTGTGAAAATCCTAGAGGACAGTAGGCCACTGACCCATGCCAAATTTCACTTGAACCCAAGCCAGGTTTGCTCAGCTCACATACACAATGGATTAAAAAAAAAAAAAATCAGTTCATAAGTTACAGTAGATGCTCAGCAACCTAAATATATTTAATTTATATCTCAGATTGGGGTCAAAATATTCCCCTTCTCCTCTGCAACCACCTAAGAATGAATGAAGAATAAGGAAGCACAACTTAGTCAAAGCATTTCACCTTTCAAAACCAAGGCAAGATTTGATACCAGCCAAACTTTTCTTACAACCTGCTCCTCAAATTCTGAAGTACAGCAGCATTCTGCTGCTGGAGAAGGGCAGCCCCAGGTACCCTCCTTTTCAGGAGAGACAGCTTCAGTGCAGACAGCATCTCTTTCCTAGTATTGCATGACTTAGTTGCATTACTACCTAGAGGTAGAAACTGCTTTTTTGTAATGAATACGTAAATATTGTTTGTGAAGTGTCATCCTTCCTCTGTAGATTACATTGGTGCAAGACTCCAGAAAGTATTACAAAAAGTAAAGTTGAGTGCTTGGCAGTTTCACTAAAACCGTTGATGAAATACAAATTTTAGAGAGCATTAACATGAGTGAAATATTTTAACTATTCTCACTGGACTGTCTATTATTTAGTCTGTTCAAGATAGAGAAAGATCACTCATATGCTTCAGCAACAGTTTTAAGCAAACAAACAAACAAATCAGTTAATCTCCCTTCTATGGAAGCTATTAATTATTCTGCTTTGCTTTTTTTAAAGAAATAATTAAGTCATGCAGTTGCAAAGCAAGACATTTCAACTGAAATTAGAGAATGCTCTCAGGGAAAGCTTTAACCTTCAAGAGGGAACTGTTTTCTAGCTGGAGGGTGTGAGCCCTTTTGAGCTCCTAGAAAGGCAAAAAAAGTTCTCACAGTGTAAGACATGTTCCTAATAGTAAGTTCCCTTAATCTTTAAATATCCAACTAGAAACACAACCTTTCAAACAGGGCAGTGCTTCCCTTGCCAGGGTCTGCCAGGTGGGAAGGCAGTTAGGGGACAGAGTCAGGAAAGCATTATGCCAATCCTCTGCTGTTGTAAGGGCTTGTTTGTTGGCCTGTATGCTTAGAATGATTTACAGACATTTCACAAAAATTTAAAGTCTGGTCCCAGGACCTTACAACTCACATTTGACCCTCATCTCAAGGATCTTAACATTGAAAGTATATTACTACCTTATATTCTACACAAACCATATTTTGTGACACAAGGTACAATATCAAAAGGCTGTGCCTTTATTTTTCAAAAGCTAACTTCCCATTTACATTTTAGGATCATTAGAAACTGGTTGAAAAGAAAACCCACGAGAAATTCAAGCAGAATATGAGCTACCATTGCTGGCAAACAAATCCACCCTCATTAATAACAGTTAAAAAATGCAAAATGTAGGAGAAGGTGGTGGGAGCATATGAATCAAAGAAAAAAAAAAGCAACATATCAAAATGCAGAACTTTCGTAAGAAGCTGGTATTGGGACTCACATTAGAGAAACACCATAGGCCTGCAAGCAGAAGTGAATTGCCTGATACACTGAGGAGACAGTTACAGATAGGTATGACTGACTGGGAGTAGAAGAGATGGGAAGGCAATAAAGAAAGAAAAACAGTTTAATCAGAAATGTCTGGCCAGGCAAGAATATCACCCAGCAAGGTCTAGTAGCTATAGATGGTGAATGGTTCCATGGGGTGGGAAAAGAAGCCAAAGGTGCTCTGGAAATAGGAGGATTAAGAAGTGAACAGAATTACCTTTGGATGTTCTCTAATGGATTAATATCTTTCTTACATGGTGGTACCCAGAACTGCACAGATGCTCAAGGTGAGGCTGCACCAGTGCCGAGCAGAGCGGGAAAATCACCTCCCTTAACCTGCAAGGTGTTAGTTGTTTTGGAATTCAGTTCAGTTCAACCTGTATTTCTGTCAATGTTTCTGCTCAATGGTTTGAACTGAAGAATTTCAGTGCAAGTCTCCTCTTGCGTGTTCCAGCAAGAGAGTTGGTTTCCATGCATTATGCGTGCTGTGTGGGAATCGCTGCCCATGAGGGAGCAGGGCAAGGCCAGTAGTCAAAGGAACTGAAGAGATGGAGGTGGTCTTGAGGGTGCTGAGCAGGTGGTGGACTTCTAACAGTACCTTTTCCAAAATCTAAAGTGCAGGGGTTGAACAGCTCCCGTGGTGGTAACTTGTAGTCCTATATCAGTGTACTGGCAGAATGTGCTTTTTCCTAACAGGTTCCAAACTGCTGTATTTCCATTTTAAAGATGGAGGAAGCCCACTTCTCCTCTGCTCTAAATGGCATCAACTTGCAATACTTGGTACACACTTTCCCCCTATTTTAGACTCAACTTAGAGATGAAGGTAAAAGATATTTTGAATTTGCATTTTACCCGTGTCAACTGGTTCTGCTTATACCTTTCTCCTCTGACTTTTTCTGGGAAGTATAAAGCCACCAGCTCAGTCTTAAAATGTCCTTCTTAGATCTGGGTGATCAGATCAACACCCTCATTATAACAAAACCAAAATTCCCACTTTTCTTCCTTTATCAAACACTCTTTACGTTCCCAGATTAGACTTTCAATTCACAGAATGGCTGGTGCACTTCATTCTCATGACCTCATCCTTAGGTCATACATAGGAAACAGCTCATGGATACCAAGAAATGGTACAAGAAATTTTGTACAGCTAGGAGCAAGGAGACACAGCCTTTCGCAAAATATCTGCTGTTGCCAAAGGTTGGTCATCATGGCATTTAGAAAATGGCACCATTTGTTGCAGAAATCTTCATACACAGGTTTATAACAGTGATCCTTCCTATTTGGATTTATACAGGGATATATAAATAGTTGTATTTTAAAGGCTTTCACTTCTGTGGGGTTTTTTCCTGTCAATATTAAAGATGTTGTAGTATTCCTTATGAGTCAAAAGTGCCTTGTTTCCTTTATATGGAAAATTCATTTTAAAAAAAGAGCTCTCACTACTGTAAAGATCAAGTGTCTATCTCTGGGAGATTGTTACATTCCTTTTTCAGGAGCCAGGGCTTAACAATGCTGTAGGAAAAAAAAAAAAGGATCTATATGGCAAATCTTGTAGTACAAGTTTTTGTGGTTAACCGAGGAACATGTCATGAGTCAAGCCTTTGGAAACAGTTTAGTAATTAAAGACAAATGCTATGACATAACCATTTACACGCAGCAGAAAGATTTTAGATTAAATCTGGCCTGACCCATTGCTCAGCAAGTGTTATCTGGGATTCTTGAAAGTCATTCATTTATTTACATACTAATTTGGCCCATATGTTTTATTGAAAACAAAAGCCTACATTTCTCAGAGGAATGAGCTCTAGTCCAGCTCTGGTTAACAAACTTGGTCAAGCAAGGTATGGACCCATTCCAATGGGTGCTATATGAAGACATTCATGAAGCAGCTGAGAAAGTTTTGGCTTTCCCCTACTGAAATTTATGCTCTTTAAGTGCATTTATTTCAGGTAGATGCATGAGTCCTGTTTAAGGACACTATCAATCATGTACTTGCACTCTACACATGGTAAATAAGCTAATACACATGGTCCATAAAGTTAAGTTGCAGAGAAAGCAGCTGATTTGGCTAAGGTTGGGCCCTCCCTGAATGGGAAAAAAGTGTATGAATATAACCACCTGACACCCTCCTTTGTGCATGTCAAAATATTGCTGGGTGCAAATGCTGCTTCATGGAATCACTGAGTGTAAATCCACTTCCCTCTTGTTCAGCCAGAATCACCTTGCTACCAGTTCAACCATCTGAATTCCTGCTGCTGGGGATGTGCTGAAAAGAAGAAAGAGCTTTATATGGATGGGGTTTTGAAAAGAAATAATGCAACACTTGCTGACAGGAAAGCACCAACAAGAGGAGAAGATCAAGGTGCAAAATACTTCTGACCTGGCATAGACAGAAGCAGAAAAGTAAAGCTGTAAGATTGATGACTAAAAACATTTGCATAAAAATAAAGGATTTTTTTTGGCTGTTAGATTCTGGGCTGCCTTCCTCCCTGCTCTGTTCTTCTCTTTGTCAGTGAGATGAACCAGTGTGAGCTAATGGAAAAGAAGGGACTGGAAAACAGCAAAACTCAGGAGACGAAGGGGGTCTAAATTTGATGTTTCTGCAGGAAAATAGGGAGTTTGTCCAAATGAAAACAAGTTGCCCAAAAAACTTTTTATTTTCCTAGCCAAAAAATGATCATGCAGGGCAGTGAGTTTCTGACTGCTGTAAGCAGCTGTCAGGAAGGAAAGGTTAGGCTTTATTGTAAGTTGGTTCTCACACATGAAAGAAGCTTCTAGTGACCTCTGAAGCTCCCTCTCCTCAGGCAGTGCCTGCTCCCACAGAGACACGAGACAGAGCAGCATACTGACCCTGGGCAGGTACCTGTGTGCAGGCAGCCACGGTGATTGTCTGCAGGCCTTGGGGAGCACCAGCTCTCAGTGCTTGTGTGGGAAGAGAAGCACTTCAGGAGACACAAGCTGAGTAGAAAAATAAAAAAAAGGCATTGCCTCAGGTACAGGTGAGTGCACAGCTGGACTTGTCCCTGGGGCTGCTCATTCCTGCTCAGGGTGGGTGGAAAGCAGTGCCTGATCCTTCTGCCCTGCTATGGAGGTCCCAGCCAGCTGTAATGCAGTTGGCAGGGCTGAGGTCACCAGTGAGGACAGAGGAATTACTTCCCTCAGAGCCCTGACCTGTTTGGGTGGTGCTGCCTTTACAGCAGGGCAGCTCTGCCCCTTAGCCCTGAGGCAGGCGTGCTGCCCTGGCAGCAGCTGGCACTGGGAGCCCTGGGCTGGGCAGTGCCACAGCTCCAGCACCCCAAGGCTCACTTGGAGCTCCAAGAGGGGACTCACTCTGTGCAGAGCAGGTGCCTTTGCAGGACCACAGACACTGGAACAGCTCTTTGGGCAGAAGCGTGCTTGACTCCAGGGTCACAGAACCAGAGAGTGGTTAGGGCTGGAAGGGACCTTAAAGGTCATCTAGTTCCAAAAGTCAGGGCACCTCACTGCAGTGTCTGCACTCTTTGCAAATAAACAACTAGGGGCCCTAGCCCTAGAACTTCAAAATGGGTATGAAAATGATTGCAGCATAAGACAATATCTTCTAAAATGTGTTTTTCACGTTTTCATGAATCTGCAGATCACATAGAGGTGCAGAAGAGTGGATTTCTCTATTAGACAGTGAAAATTTTCTTTAATGTATTTGCTTAGGAGAGGTGAAATCTGATTCAAAGATGCTTTTGCCATTAGTAAGTGCTTGGCAGTGGTATTTCAAACAGCTCTTTTCTATCTGTGGCAGCTTTTACCTTTGCTTAAGCCTCACAAACCCAAGATTTACAAGCAAATGAACACTAAGTGAAAATACGTAGATGATACCCTGTGCACTGGCTCTTTGGTGTAGATAACTAAGGCTTGTGAGTTTACTCTCAAATTGACTGCCTAAGCCTGGATATCTGCTGAGATACTTTATCCTTTTATGAGGGTGAATCCAGAGTGCACTGAGTAATGCATAATAAAATTAGTTTGAGAGGGGAAAAAAGAGAGCAAAAAGATAAGCACAGTAAAATAAGCTCAAATGACTTCACTGTTCAGTAATGACTCCTACCAAATAACTGCATTGTAGTTTTATCTTTCCAACCAAGACTGTGTTAATGCTCTAAAATTAAATCTCTTGTGAAAGTTATCTGGAATTTCTCAAACAAGTTTTAAAGGGGTTTATTTTTTCATCAGAGGTCATGCCTCAAGAATTTGTAGGAATTCCGCCTGGAAAGTAATAATCAGTGGAAACTGGCAGTCAAAGCTAATTTATATTACTCTTCCAGATAAAAATTCCTTCCATCTTAGACCTGCATTTCAAAAAAGATGATTATCACTCTTGAGAGAATACATCAGTGAAAAAAGAGAAGGAATGACTTAAGAGATGTCTCTCCTGCATCTGTAGATTTGGGGTTTAGGGTGGCTTTTTTATAATCCTTCCCTCTAAAATGTGTGAAGGACAGACAAAAGGGCAGGAAAGCGAGAAGGAGAGGTGTGTGTGAGAAGACACCAAACCAAACTTAAGAAATCAGCTGTCAGGTAATTCCCCAGGAATTTCAGAACAAGGGACTTCAAAGCAGATTCTAAGACATTTCACCAAGTAGAGATGCTAGAGCCTATTCTTTGTGGGTTTTTTTTTGGTTCTGCTAGTGGTGTCATACCATGTCTGTCACTAGTGTACCTGCCTTTCTGGCAACACTCAGTTTGACAGATAAACTGCTGCTAGAAGAAAAGTAAAACAATCTCTTTTGGCTTAAAAAAAGATTCCAACTTTGCAGGCTGATGGGACAGTTGTCAGTCACCAGCTCTTGAACTCCCCCCTAGGCCACTGGCAGAGGCTGAAATGCAAAGCTCCTGATGCATTTGGAGAGCGGATCCTGGACCTGTCTGACCCTGGGTTGATGAGATTCAAAGCAGTGTGCACTCACAAGATCAGAAGAACAGGTGTTGGGAAGAAGTCAAAATGAGGGCATCCTTGGCAATGACACCTTAGGTGTCTGTCATGTGCCCTTTCCAAATGCTGGCCCTGCTGGCAGACACTGCTGCCTTCAGTGTCCCAAACTGTCATCAAAAGTGGCATTAGGGCATTCTGGTGCTTGTTGTTCATCATCTCCTTCAGGGCAGCACAGAGGGGTAGGCAGAGCAGCTTGTGCTTGGCTTGTCAGCAGCCTTGCAGCTGAAGCACAGATCAGCAGACAGCAGCACCAGCTTGCAGGATCTGCTTGGAGAAAAGCATTTCAAGCAACCCCACACAAAGGCAGCACAAGGCTGTTTGTTAGCTGGGTCTCGCTCTGAGATGCTGCCAAGTGCTACACAGCCCATGTGCACATTACAAAACAACAGGGTTTTGCTGTTCTCCTGCACAGTCATGCTGGGTCAGGTATTTTCCTGCTCAATCTCAAAGAAGAATATTTGCAAATATAGGAAGCCATCTATTTATTACAAATTTAATCTTTTTTATTGTAATATTTCAACAGTTTTTTTTTCTTTAAATCTGTCAGTGTCACACACATGTGAATTTGTGTGTATTTATTTTTTTTCACAGAATTCCAAATCATAATTTTGGTGTAAGGCCATCAATAACCCCATGAGCTTCAGAGAGTAGGTAATCCTTTAGGAGTGGAAACAGAAGACAGATTTGCTTCCAATGGTGAGCTCATTCCTAGGTCACCATTGAAAGCAGGGAGAGAAACATGCTCCAAAATAAACAATGGCTTGAACTCGAAAGCATTTTTCTTTTAGGGTGCCCAGCTTTGCATGAAGGAATTCCTGTGAATTCTTCTCGACTGTTTTGAGGGTTGTTTTGGTTTCTCAGGTCATCAGTGTGCATTTCCAAAAAACACTGCAACAATGCACTGACTCTGCAATGCACTTTGAAGAAGAGCATTTAAAAGAAATATGTAAACAGATCTCTCACTGGTTTGCAGCTACTTGGAGGAGTGGAGAACAGGGGGGTGCACACAAAACTAGCTAAGAACAATGCAAAGAGGGACCATGACAGAGTGAATGAGACAAATCCTAATGAGTTCCAGACAGTTTCATTTCTTCTAACCTAGAGTTTAGCAGCACCTATTGGCTAGCAGATTACTGTGTAGACTGCATTTGTAGACACCTGGAATAGTTTTCCAATAAATAAACTATTAAATAAGCTGTATTAAATAAGCTGTATTAAATAAAATACAGTCCCAGGTAGGCAGCATAGAACTGATTAATGAAAATTCCAAATTGGTTGCTCTTAATAAAGCAAGAAAAGGCACCTGCTTGTGAAGGCCACACATGTGAGGAGTATCAGGTTGAATAGTGCCAGGTGAGGACTTCCTGGATGGACTCCTTACCAGATTGAGTGATTTCTGCGGCTAAGGAAATCCCAGACATGAAAAAACCAGGCAGTTTTCCAGTGACCTGGCTTTCATTCAAAGGGTTATGTGCCTTTTGGAATTCCAGGTCAGTGACTGGTAGGATATGGGTTGCCTCTGTTTTTATGGCAGATAGTTGACAATTATCTGTAGCAAGAAGCAGCAGGAGAAACCTCCCCCAACAGAATGAAGAATTTGGTTTATAAAGAAGGAGAATAAACAGTTGGATGAGGTCAGATATTCCCAGTGGAGTGTATTCTCAAATACAGAAAATGGATGGACTCATCTGCAATGACCAAACAAACCCATCCTTGGTAAGTGAGGTTAGGCAGGAACCAGGATTCACCTCTAGACAAGCACATAGAGAGTGATTGTGATGGAGTTGTGGTCCCTTCTCTGAAGGGACAGAAGATGAGAAGGAATCAGCACACAATTAACTGAGTGAAAGGTTTTATACCTGTATTTTTAGGCATTTAAATATTAGGGCACTTTCCTGTTGTTGGGAAATAAGCAATCTTTAATTTTTCCTTAGTGTTGGATGCCAAATTATGAGAGTGCTCCTTTCAGAAATAAAAGCAGAGGTTCAATATGATGGTGCTCCACCAATTTGTCTCAGCTTTATGAAATTTGTTTTGCTGATTTTTTTTCTGAAGTTGATGTATTTCTTTCCTGCATTTTTTGAATGAAAATGTTTTATTATTTGATAAACTTTTAATTTCAAATATCACCACCTTGTAATAAAAAAAAAAACCCAAAAAATTTAATTTGAAACAAGGGAAAAAAAAGAGGTCAATGAATAAGAAAAGTTATTCATACAATTGTTTCAGAGACTGAACCTCAAATTACCTTCCTGATCCATGCTCAGCATTGTCCTACTTAGGCAGAAGTATGCTTCAGGGTTGAAAGCTGGGTCCACTGGGGGCCTCCTTCCTCCCTCCTGAATGGAGGCACAGGAAACTTGTCTTAAATGCATTTCCTCCCATCCATCCATCTGCCTCAGAGACAAGAGGTGGCTTCCATCCAACTCAGTGATCTGCTCTCAAAGGTCTTTTAAAATATGCTGTCAAATAAACAAATTATTTAACTCCTGCTAATCAAATCAAAAAACCCCCAACTATCTTTAAAAAAGAAATACTTTCTCACATGGTGATCTTTTCATTCCCAGCTCTCTAACTACACCTACCATCACTATCTAAGACTTTATAGCAATAACCTCTTACTGTCCTTACATGAATAATTGCCATGATGAAGATTATTTTAACAAAATAATACAGCTACAGAGAAGAATTAAATCATGAATACATAAACATTTAATTTAATAGGTATGTCCTCACTGAAGATATTCAGGAACTGTCTGAACAAAATCCTGTGTAATGTGCTCTGGGATGACCCTGTTTGAGCAGGGAGTTGGACCGGTGACCCACTGTGGTCCCTTCCAGCCTGACCTATTTTGTGAAGAATTGTTCACTTGCCTCCCCCCCATTATTAGAGTTCAGAGAGAATCATCACCTCAGAGAGATGACAGGAGACCTGCTGAGACCAGACAGACACTCTTTCTGCAGAGGATGGCTTTCCTGGCTTGTGGCTCCCTGGCTGAGGTACACTGAACTGCAGGGAGGAGAATGGCTTGTCTTTGCAGTGCTGCTGGGACAGGGAGATGTGTCACTGGTGTCACAGCAGTCTGCACTCTCCTGGATGACTTGCCCCCTTGTGCTAGACTTTTTATTCTTCAGGGCTTCCTTTGTCACCGAGGTTCTGCACATTACTGCCGGTCATGATTAGCTGCTTTTTCGGAGTCACACTTTGGACGGCAATCAGCATTCTTTGAATCATTCTGATCACAGGAATGAAAACCTGTCATGGCAGCACTGAGGAGACACTCTTTGAATTTGGTTGGGTTTTGTATCAGTTGCTGTTCTGTGGGGTTAAATGAAGAGGCCAGCCATGAGTGATCTTTGTAGGCTCTTTGAATAGAGCGACTTTGGCCTTGAGACCTGGGCTTCAACCCAAGCTCTCATTTCTCATGCTGCTGTACAAGTCTGGTCTGCACCCCAGTGGGAACAGGCAGAGGAAAGCAGCTTCTCAGACAGGCAAATAAAAATGCAGGTTTAGGACATGTTTGAAACAGATTGTTACTGCCACAAACTTTGGATGATCATATAGAGGATTTAAGAAGCCTGGTAAGTCTAACAAGCAGTATAGGAAACATCATGGTGAACACTCAAAAACCCATTTAAAGTGTGTTTCTCTGTTTCCAGAGAAGACAACAAGTGGGATTTTTTGCTTTCTAAATCTTTCTTTCTTCATTCTCTTCCCTGACTACTGTGAAAATACACTGAACTCTTACCTCTGTCTTCTTGTGTTGACCTCCCTCTCTCCAGAGTGTCCAGCCTGGACATTTGTACCTGCCTTTCAGCAGAAAGCTGGACAGTCAGCTGAAAAACCCATGTTCTGTGTTTATTTACTACCAGAGTGCTCTTGGCAAGGTCACCACTCAGGATGAGGGGAGAGAGGTTCACCCTGGAACCTCTGGCAAATGCCTTTATGGGTGATATAATCCAGTTGCAGATCCTGATTTATGGAAGGGAACTGGGCTGTGATGAACAAATTGCAGCTCCCAGCACATATTCCAACTTCTGTGCTCAGGCAGGAGCTTTTAGGGATTAATTTGTACTTTCCTGAAAATGGTAACATTTTCTTGATGGGGAATGGGAGAGGAAGAGAGGACCTTTTTCTCTTACATTCAGATTTTTTTGAAACAGGGCTGGTAGGATGATGAGAAGTCACTACAATTCAGTTTTGGGGTTTTTCTTCTGTCCTTTGTAAGACACCCACAGGCTGTTTCCACCAGTCTGTTATTTTCATTCCTCATTTCTGCCTGTTCCTAAACTGTTCCTGTCTGCACCAGAAGATGAATCAGGCTTTTCCTTTGTAATTACATCTTAATCAAGAGTCATGGGTACATTGTCTCATACTGTCCAACATCACTCTGAATCAACTGGCAACACCTTCTATAAAAACACCTGAGACACCTCTAGGAAATCAAGGCATGACAATGATAATAAGGTGATTATGTTCTAGTTCCATTCTGAAAACTGGTGATACATAAGGCAAGGCAGATCAGATCCTGTTTTAAAAATTTCTGCAACCTCAAGTTTTTTTTCACATTTTGTTTCTATCTAGGTTCATGACCAAAGATGCCATTACATCATGTAAAATTAATTTAAAGGTATTTTAGGCAAGGAAAACTACAAAAAAAAAAATCCAGTATCTTTTTAGCTCAATTATATATATAGTCTTAAAAAATCCCTTCCTTGCTTAAGGGCACCTGACTTAAAAGGAGATTTAAAGGGGTGACACATGGCTACTTCAGGTTAGGTATAAGAGATTAAAAATGAGAATATTTTTTAAGATTAAAAAATCTTGTGTATTCTCATATTAAAAAAACCCTCTGAGAATTACTCATCACTAGTTCTGAGATCTACAATACCTGAAAAAAATAGAATTTTCTACATAAATATAAAAATGTACTTAAAATTCAATAGTTATTTTCTGAAAGACAGAATTTGTAATGTGCTATACAAATATAAATATATATACAAATATATATTAAAACCATACAAACAAAACCAGCAGAACCAAAGAGTTTGTTATTGCCCAACTCACTGTAACTATATTTCAAAGCTTCAGCTTAGCTATTGTACCATTGGAAGGTCAATAACTGGGTTACAAAAGAAATGGACAAAATTGAATAGTAAACTTGGTTTCTTGAATGAAATTTTGCTTCAGATAAGAAAAGATTTTGTACATTTTTAATATTTCTGTGTAGGAAGAATGATTACTGCAGCACTTGAAAAAAAGCCATATGATATTTATTTTGGAAAAGAATCATAATTTGATTTGAACAACTAAACTGTGGTGATATCTCTGCCTAAGGTTAGTACGTGGAGCTGTAACAAAGCTCCTGGTTTAAAAACCTGATTCCTCCTGTGACTCACAGACAAGTTCTCCCTTAGTATTTTTACTCTCTCAGGAAATTTAGTAAAATCTCCCTTAATAACAGCAGCTCTGGTGGCTGAGTTACTGGTATTTCCCAGGAGGAGATGCATCTGTACCTTATTTACCTTGTCTGCAAATTATTAATATTATCATCTATCTCATGCAAATTCTTTGAAACTCAGCAGATTAATGACGGTATAAAAAATGAGGCAAAACAATTTTGAGTAAAGGTCAGATGAAAGCTACCACCTGTGAGGTAGAAGGTGTTAATCATGTTTTATCATTAGTACTTCATGATTCACATTTAAGTTTTGATAGTATAGACCCCTCTCACAATCAAGGACACTAGGAAGCGTTCAAACTGAGAAAATCTTGTGAAAAACAGTTCAGGCATCATCTTTAAGTGAATGGAAAGGTCTGCAGTGAGTGGCTAAACCGAGACACTCAGCCTGCCCTGCAGACCAGACAAACGCTCAGGAAATGACTAAAGCGGGACATTCCTGCTCACAGGAACTGGCAACGGGGACAGAAGTCAATGGGCAGAGCTTCTGGGGTTTGGATGACTGGCTGTGGTCACTTCACATTGTTTTCCATAGCACTCACCACTTACTTTCAAAATACCCCATGGCACACAATAAATAAATAAAAAATTGGGTTCAGAGCCTTTAAAATAAATTCTAATGGTTAAACCAGTCCCATGAGGTTAGGAATTCATTCACATTAGTTGGGGGCTGAAAATCTTCAAATGGCACTCTGTTCTTCTGTAATGTCTTCAGAAAGAATACGAAATTTCAGTTTCTGTAGCAAGAATGCAGTTTTTTGTTTTGCATTAATCCATTGTTTGTCAATATTGTACCTGTCCCCCGTAAACTAGTCCTTTCACTCACTGTCCTTGAAAGGTGCTGGTGAGAAGACAGAACAAATCAAAGAAAATGAATGCTGTTTTTAAAACTTTTTACATTGTAAGAAAATTCATAGCTCTGCATTACCCAGACAGTTTCAGCCTTTAGTTTTGAGAGTTCTTGAGAGTACTCCATGAGGTGGGTGTTTTAGAATGGGTATCACCTAAATGGATTTTTCTTTTTCCACAAGCATTATAGAGTTAAACTCCTGCCAAGGCTGTCAGATTTGCATGAAAGTGATGCTGCTTTTTTTTTTTTATCAGACTTTGTAACAGCTCCAACATCTATTTGAGGCATTAAATACATGCTTGCAGCAAATATACTCCCATTGAAACAAAACATGTTCTGTGTAGAAGGTGGCCATTTTCTGATCCTACAGAAAATCAATGCTACATTTTCATGGAAATATATAGTGTCTGTGGGAAATAGATTTTGAACATATTAGAAGAACATATTAGAATTAAATTTTAATTTTTTGTAATCCTTTTTTAAGGATGCAGGCATGTTGGAGCAGGTTTTTCAAAAGTGTCTAACCATATAGGATCTGACAGAAAGTTTCATCAGTTAGTTTTCACTATCTCTGTCTCTGTTAGGGATTGAACATAAAATTTAATCCATAAAATCTGGATCAACTGGCTCTCCACATAAAATATCTCAAAATCATTTGTAAGACACAAAATATCCTGTTCTCTTCCTCCACCAAAATTTCCTAGCTTCTGTGAACAGCAGAGTGAAATTTTGGGCTGAAAAAGATTTTTGTCTTTATTTTATATTGACTGGGTTAAAATTCTGTTTTTATTAAAAAAAAAAAAGACAGTGACATTTAGAAACCTCAGCCTCACATAAATCTTATGTGATTTCAGCCTCTAGGACCTAAGGGAATCAGAGAAGTGAGATGTGGTGTTTTCAATTTTTTTTTTTCTTTAAATCATTAAATTAAATCTATGGGTGCCTGTCTTGAGACATTATGGATGTTTCAGAAAGATTTAATCAGGGAAAAGGTTTATGGCAATAATCTAACTCGATCTATGACATGTTTTATTGTCTCTTCTTTGTCACAGTCTCACTCCTCCTTGGAGCTTAAGCGACAATCTGCAGTGCTTTGTCAAAATCCCCCCTGCACAAAGGCAGCTATGTCCTATTGACTGAGAGGCCTCAGATCTATTTTGTGTGAAGCTACTAATGAGCTAATGTGTTGTGGCTGCTTTGGACAGCTGATATGTGTGCCCTGACACAGGCTTCAGCAGAACAGCCACGGGACTGAAGCAGCTTTATTGCCCTGACGCGAGGTTTTCCCAGGAAGGAGGCAGGCACACAATGGGGATGCTAATCTACTGTACTTCTGATCTCCCCTGAACGACCTCACTGCAGCAGACAAAACTCTCTGCCTATTAATGCTTGCCTCTGCCCAAATCATGCTTGGTTTTGGCTAAAATGGCTTTGAAGGGTAAAAATTAGCATTTTGCGAAAGCTGAGTTTGTGATCCTGCTATTTAGCCAATGAGAAAGAGGATTAGGATCATCAGACAGAACACATCTGCCATACTAGATGGAAACAATCATCATTCACAATGCAAATACAATTTTAGTAATCAGAGTGTAGAAAATTTTCATTTCACACTCTGCAAAAAAACAGGTCATGCAAATATCTTTGACTTTTTTTTTTTTTTTTAATTTCACCTTACTAAAAATTGAGAGCACTTGGCCAACAACACAGGCTCTTGGCAAGTTAACAAATATACACAAGGAGAAGAAAAACTTGAGGGAAAAGAAAGAACAGCTCTCCTATCTTTTTTCTTCCTTCTTTCAACAAATAGTTTTGTATCCTTATTCAAAAGTTTTGACTGTAAAATAATGAAGTGCAGTGATTTTATTAATTTGAGGTTTTTTTATTTAATAAAAGATAAAGATACATATGAAAAGCAATGAGAACATTGAAGAATGCAGTAGGCATCAGCACCCCTGTTATGACATTGCTGTTGTTATTCTGCTCTCTTTGATACAGACCACAGACTGGGGAGGGACCTCCTGGGCTCTCAGGCCACTCAATAAGTACATTATATGACTAACTAACCACGTTCCCACTGAAAGTAGGTCAGTGTTTCACCCATTTCTCCTGACCAAAAGACTGCTCCAGACCCTGTATTTAAGCTTCTTCCAAAAGCTTCGTTTATTCATGGATTGTTCAAGCTCATTTGTTCATGGGCTAAGAATATCCTGTAAGTAATTCTTTCCTTTCCCCTTAATCCCCATGACTGGCTCACCCAGATCAGTCATCATTCTCATTTTTCTGTGCTGGATAAACCAGGGTTTACCCTCCCCTCCCACAACATGCAAGCTGTAATTGAATTAATCCTTTCAGAGCTCTGGAGTGCAATATTGATGTCAACTCACCAGAAATCTTCACGGTGGTGGTGGTGGTGCTTCTCCTATTTTTGAAATCCTGTGAAGCAAGTAAGGTTGAAAGCTTCCCAGAAAAAGTTTATCAACAAGGGTAACAATAGCATCCAGCTCCTTACAATTTAGGAAATTTTAGAATTGTGAATCCCTACTTTCTTGAAAATACTTTGCAAAGGAAAGGGACATAGTCCTAACCAGACCTGTATTTAACTAAATAACTACTTCCATTATTGGCAATTTAATGACTTTTTTCAGTCTTATCTGTCATTTAGCTAGGGGGCCAGGAGCTTGAAGGCAAGTTTTGCTTCCTAATTCAGCAATGCTCCAACAGCAGCATTGTTTGGAACAAGTTCAGGGATTCATCTGAACGTAGCTGCACAGCAATACTCAAAATTCTCTTCTGCATCAGCTCTCCTCTTAGGTTAGCAGGTGAAATTAGGGACAAAATATTAGTTAAAAGGCAAATATATTCCAAGAAAATATTAAAACAATCAAGAAAGGTGTTAAATAAAAAATAAAATTCATAAAAATAATCCAAGTTCCACTGAAAACCTTTTCTCCACATAAGAAGCAATGCATGTTGCTTCATTCTTTAGCTAAGTTTTTAAGACATTATTTTCCTCTAAAATCTGAGATAAAATTTTAATTGAAAATTGCTGATGAGTTAGTCATGAAATGTAAAATGGAATGTAAAAATACACAGTATTTCAAAAAAGTGACCGAAATGGGCATTTCTCAAAGGAAATCTTGCATTTGCTTGCATTTGAAAATTTCTCATTGTGAAGTACTTGGATGTTTGCTAAATCATTCCTGTCCTCATTGGTGTCTAAATAGTGTGTAAAAAATACAGCTGCTCACCTATCAGGAGGGCAGGAAAATGCCACCCAGCTTCAAGGTCAAGGAATACACTATCCAACTCCAGGCACTGACTTTGCTGCCGTTTGAAGACCTCTGCAGCTGGAGAAGTTTGCAGATGTGGTCACAAAGCCCCCAGGCAGCTGCTTCTGCAGGCAGCCTGCACAGCTGGGGGTTACCAGAGAACTTGGGAAAACCACTCATGTTCTGATCAGTGAGCTGCCTGCTGAGTCAGGACATGGCTTTTCTTCAAAGCCTGTAATTGAGAGAGCCAATTCTAGTCTATGGTGAGAGACCTAGAAAGATTTCAATTTTTAGTTCATTCTGGGGATGTAAAAATATTTAGAGGGGTCTGAAATTAGGTAGAACCCCATCTGGAAGACAATTTGTTCTCCCATTTCTTTTGGAAAAAAATTTGCATAATGTTCCTCAGTTAAATATGCACCCTCAAGTCCTGTAATCCTTTGTTAACACTCTTCTAATAGATGTATGATAAAAAACAGCCCTTTTTCCTGTAACAAGAAAAAAAATAAACAAACACTCCCCCCCCCCCCCCCCCCCCCCCCCAAGTTTTCCATTTGGCTCTCTGGTGTTCATGCACACAGGTTTTATGAAAACTGCTTGGTCAGTATATAAGTCAGGTTTGATTAGGTGTCAATGAACAAATGGAAAATGAACACAATTTTACAGATGTAGAAATCAAAAATACTCACTGGCAAGACTTGTAGTTGCAGTTGTGACTAAGAAAAAGAGGTTTTTTCATCCTTATTTGGTTTGGTTTATCTTCATCTTTATTAATCTCCATCTCAGATGAGGTTTAAAAATAGACAGAACTATATTTCTTCATAATTTGGAATTTTAAAGCATCTTGCCCTTTGTCCCCCTCTTTCTGAATTTACTGCCAAAAAGCCCCAGGAGCCATAGACTTCTACTCTGCTTATACCTCCATTATTTTCCTGGAAAGAGGCATTTCAACACAGAAGACTTTTTATAAGTTTCAAAACTTCACATTTTCAACCAAGGTGTTGAAATACCTGCTAAATATTCCTTTGTGGTCCTCGAGGAAAACACAAAACACAGACCTTCAATCATAAACTCTAACACAAAGCAGGCTATCACAGTTTAAAAATGGAAGAGAAATGAAAGTCCAAATCAAACATAGATAAGCTCATGTCTAAAGTTGCCATTTGGTGAAATGAGGTAAAAGGACACATGACAAATTAAAGTTATGTCCTCCCTCACCATTTTTAAAAAGCAGGTCCTGATCACTCCTGGAATGAGGTGAAAGCAATGGGATGCAAATTCAGCCTGAGGACCATCACTGTTGTATAGTCTATGGTGATGCTTCTGTGGTTGCCAGTACTTTCTTGTAAATGTGTATGTGGCACCAGAGCCTAATGATAGAAGGGAGTGTGACTACTTTAACCTAACCAGGAAAGATCCTGTTCCACAAACCTTCATGTTTTGAAGGGTTGTAGTAAGTGGATGGGTGTGCTTTTGTTTTAAAATACTGTTCCACAGTAATCAATAGATGAAAATTGGTTTTGGTCAAGAAATTAATCATAGAATGGTCTGGTATTGACGGGACCTTAAACATCATCTAGTTCCAACGCTCCTGCCATGGGCAGGGACTGCCTTCCACTAGAGCAGGTTGCTTAAAACCACCAACCTGGCCTTGAGCACTTGCAGAGATGAAAGAAAACACCCAAGTCTTAGAGTTACCCCTCTCGTGCTTAATGCAGGGAAAAGATTTCACTTATGTGCATCTGTTTGGTAACATGGCTATTGCAATTAATTAGATTTCATTCTCATTTCTTTATTTGCTGGAGAAATCCTATGCTTAAACCATGACTCTGGCTTATATTTGTAAAACCAATGACAAAGAGAACAAACAATTGCTTCATGCAGACCCAAAGCAATTAAAAAGTGAGATTCCAGCAGTAAGCAAATGATGCAGCTAGAGAGAAAGCACACAAAATATTCAATACAGATGGGTGCATGGGGAAAAGGGAAATGATATAGAAAATCGAGGCATTTATAATCCCTGCTTTTCAACAACTTAAAAAAAATGTGATGTGTTTATAGTGATGTTTTCTAATTCTTATATATTTTTTGCTCAACTTATCCTTCATTTGCACCACTTGTGTCTAAGCCTGTTTCAAAAATATGCAGAAGCAATGTTCTAGAAAGTTTTTTCTGCATGGTACCAAGTAGTTACAGAATTATGGTAAGGTACAGTGGCAAATCTAATTAATGATTTTGAGGGAACATGTGGATTTCAAAGGAGTCAGAAAGGAATGTGTGCAACCAGCTGGTTCCCAGGGCAACACAAGCTTATTTAGTTTAGAGAAGGTATTGCTGATATTTCAGAAATGCAAAATGAAGGTGACTGATTTCTATTACCAGTAGAGAGATCCACAGAGACTGAAAATTCTGTGAGGTTTCCAGAATTTTCTTTCTTTGGAGAAAGTAATTGAAGCTGCATCAAGCACACAAATCAACGTCTGTCTATCACATCCAGGATGAAGTAAAATCCACTGAATATTAACCTAAGAAATACTCAGAACTAGTGAAAGAGATTAAGGAGCCAATGCACATATTAAGCACCTTCTGAAACCTTTCAGGCCATCAAAGCACACATCAGAGGGCAGAGTTTATCAGTGCCTACTGCTGAGGATCCACTTCCAGAACTTGTTTTCTGTTTATTTTGGTTTTTGCTCCCTGTTGTCAAGAATGAACTCAAGCCCAGGTGCCAAGGTTCTTCTTCACTGGCCTTTGCAGTAAGTCATCCTGTGTTTCTTATTCTTCCACTCTGTCAAAGCCCCCCATATTTATTTGTTCTCAGCCTTCATGCTGTAACTGAGGGCTCTCCTGTATGCAACTTCTCAGCCTCTACAACCATATTTTTCCCTTTCTCTTATGTAGTGCACCCACCTTCGCTGAAACAAATTTGAAATCTGATCCTTTTTTAAGATCATAAACCTTGTCCTTCCCTCATCAAAAAGGCATTTGGCTGTATGCTACCTAAATTCATTCCTTTCTCAGTGACTGGAATATATACCACTAATTACTGGGAATAATCACAGCTACAATAATTAACTGACATTCCAGTCAGCGTTTGGGTCACCAGACTGTGAGATAACAAAGGACAAGTCTTGTCTGGTGGAGCTTGAGTCAAAGAGTTTAGTGAATGACATAAGGTAGCAAAAACTGCAGAGAGTAGGTGGAAGCAGAAAAGTGACTAAGATTGTGATGCTGCATTAGAAGCAGGAATCTCAGAATTAACATTTCTGACATGGAAAGACAAATCTTGCTCTTATAGTTACATCCTATGTCAAGACTGATGAACCAAGAAAAAATTTGTTGGAAATTCTATGGAGGAAGGTACTAAAGGGTCCCAGACTAAGCTGGGTGTATCAGCAGAGAAGATGCAATGGCCACCAGAGCTGAAATGGGAAATGATGACCTGACACCACATAAAATAAGGAAGTCTAGACACAGACCAAGTTTGCTCTGTTTGGTCTGGAATAAACAAAGGGGATTATTCCAAAGTATCTTACTGCCACCAGGTAAATACTTTCAAGCCACCAGATCATGCTTTGGAGAGCATAGAGGCAATAAAAAAATAGAGGGAAAACTCTGTTGGCCTGTCCCACTGGTGTCTTAAGCTGACAACATGCATGCTACAAATAGACACAAATTGTATGAATACCACCTTTTATAGATCACCTTTTGCTGTCTGAGGGAAAAGTGAAATCACAATGAGAATCCCCATCATGAATGAAGGGCATTGAAGTGGCCTTCACGTGCCCTGGAATTGCCAGATGACATCATAGTATAGCTCAAGATGGATTTCACATTGATGTAAAGCACTGTTTAATTTCAAAAGTGTAGGTATCTAACAGCTCTAAGACTTGCTTCACGGACGTGAAAAGAAATGTTTACTTTTGCTAGCAATTACTTGACTTTCCCAATTATCCAGAAAAATGACCTCATTGTAGCACATAAATGTGCATTGGAGACTCTGTATGTAAGCTATAAAAAATATGGCTTTTAAAAATAGATATGCAACAGGACTGAGATACTTGAGCCCTAGACACACTTAGTAGTGTGAATAAAAGTAACTTTTCTAGAGTTGTTACCAATCAAACCACACTGAACACTTACAAAAACATAAGAATATCTCCCAAAATGTTTATAATGATATCTTGTTTATTTGCAGATAACCAGCCAGGAGAGAGGAAAAAGACCAAGCTTTTGCTCTGTCTGAGAAACAAGTCTTTACTTCCAACATCCTTCTACAGCCCTTAGACAGCTCTCACTGTCTGCTTTGTGCTGGCACTTTGTTCTGCTTCACCTTGCCAGCACGTAGATAAGGTCGTGGGATGGGCCTTCATCGGATCAAAAAAAATCTAACCTATTGCATCTCTCAGGCTCTAAACAAAACATAAATAAATGACCTGCGGCTTTCATTAATTCAATTTACCTTTAAAACTTTCTGCAGGTGACATTTAGTCATTCCTTGTTGCAGGTTCAGTAGGAAGGCAACAGCTGCAATGTTCTGTGGAAAGGTATTTGGTGCCTCATACACAGTTTGAAAGGTTGACAGGGCTTCTGTATTTACCATCAGGGCAAGCGCTGTTTGAAAGTACACTTTTTGAACAAGAGGCTTGTGATAGAAACTACTATAAGTCTAAGTGAATGCCTGCCTGAAATTAAATGAACTTACCTGTGTGTGAGCTGCCATAAAGTGAATAGGTTAACAGACATTTCCTATAAATTTCTTTTTCCTTACTTACTTGCAACCCTCTATCCTCCTCCATTCAGCCATGGCCTGTTTTGTAAATCCTATGAATTTATTCTGTGTGAATTAAGAAGGAGTAGGCAAAGGCTGAAAGACAATCAGTGATGCCAGCTACAAACAACTTCTCATGGTCCTCAGCAGCCTAAGAGAGCCACGTAGGCAGTAGGTGCATGCATGCTCAATACATGTGTGTGAAAAAACGGGTTATGAATCAGCCTACTAAATCTTTATGGGGTTCAGATCAGTCCTGTAGGTATTCATTCTTGCATGAGACATTGCATATATTTTCCCAAATAAAATAATACAGTGGAGACTGACGGGATAAACTCATGGGTGGCACTGAAAAGTATGATGCAAACATAAGTTTTCACTACTGTCACCTTCTAGTGCCTCTCTGTAAAATATTAAAGGAAAAATTATCATCAAAAGAAGTTCGCATGCAAGGTTTTGACAGAGCTGGTTAATATGCACAGTTGTCCCAATAAATCATTAAATGTGTTTGCAGTGAATTCGTAAATCACTATGTGAGGCATTGAAATAACTGGCACTACTGTTTTGGCTCAGTTACCACTTTTACATCAGGGAATTATTTTCCAGTTTTTTTCCTCTAAGTCGCCATAATCATGTGCTGCAGTTGAATCTAAACTGAATGGCATGCACAATAAATGTGCTCCCTCACTGAGATCATGCAAGCACTGTAAAATGTAAAAGAAAACAGTGGAAGGCACTGAAGTGGTTCACACTGTGACCTTTCATAAACCAAGAAGAGAAAAATAGCAGAAGAGCAAAATTTGTCAGATTTATCTGCTCCTTTTGGCTCAGTAACAAAGACTATGTTTGCTTGTCTTGTGAGGACATCTATGGTGCAGGAAGAAGCCTTACCTGAGCAGAAAAGAAATCCCAGCTCAAAGTCTTTCATCCACTCACAGATGCAACCCTGGTGGGTCTTTTTTTACAGACTCTTCCATCTAAAGTGATGACCCTTCATGCAAAAGTAGTCACTGGAGAGAGCAGACACTGACTTGCAAAGTAAGCAACTTGCTTGGAGCCTAAAGGCTCTTTCTGTACCTCAATAGCAATCCTGCCTGTCACAGCTCTGTTATTGCTTGATCTTATGCTATGTAAAATCCACAAATCTTAGAAAACAAAATATCTACAAATGCCAGAAGGGACATCAGCATCTCTCAGTCTCTTCCAAATGTAAACGGCTACAAATCAAAAGCTAATCTTACAAAGTGCCCTTATCAGTGTTTAAAAACAATCAGGATCCTATAATACAAGGTTATCTGCTTTCAGTTGATTTTGGTTCTTGTATTAACAACAGATACACGGAGCAGGCCAGAGGAAAGTGAGTGGGACAAGCCCAAAGAAGACCTGGTTTCTGCTCCCAAATGTGCTTCCTGGCTTCCAAGATAGGCTCTGCCATGAGCACCATGGAGCAACTATCACTATCCCCAGTTATTCATTAATAAGTCTGACTGTTTTACAGGACAGGTGATCTCTTTGGCAAGCTTTAGAGTAAAACCAATGCAAAGTGACAAGGCTGATTGCTGTAATGAAGAGGTATAAGCAAAAGCCCAGTTCTCCCCGTTTCTTACCCTCTACAACTGTCCTTCAGCTGAAGCAAACAAAAAAGCCCACCTTAGCTTTTCATAATGCTATATAATCTTCTATAAAGTTCTATTTACCAAAACATCCTAATTGACATCTCCATGCTCACAATTTTTAAGATGTAAAATTATGTACATTGACTGAAAATGCATACATCAGTTTTTTTATATTTAATACACACACATTTACACAAAAGCTTGCAGAGTGTAGCCTTTGTAGTTTTCACTGCATATTAAAGAACATACAATCATTCTCTGCTTTGCAATGGAAATATACTCTTCTAAAATAATGGTTTACTTTTGAAAAACAGGAGCTAAAAATATTAAGCTCTTCTGATTTAACTGTATTTCTCTCTTTCAGACTATTTCTAATTTTATTTTCCAAAGGAAAACTAAACCACTAAAAGTAAATAGTTGGAAGCCTGTTTTTCTCATTTGGTCATATACATACATGCCTGTTTCTCAAATTGTCAATTCTGCTACTTCTTTTTCTTCCATACTGATGCTCCCTTTGGTAAAATGAATTCAGGTTCATAGGAAACAAATAGGTTGGAAGGGACCTAAGGAGGTCACCTGCTCCAACTTCCCCAGAGCAACACCTTCTTCAGTGTGGGGTCTGGTCTGGTTGAGGTTCGAAAAGTCCCAAGGAGGGATTGATTTTCCATGGTGTTTTGCCACTCTCATGATGAAGAGTACATTCCTTGCATCCAAACACAATTTCCTTCGTTAGAAATCATGATCATTGCCTCTTGTCTGTCTGCTATGGTGTCTTTCAGAGAGTCTGAAAAAATCTCCAGAAATTCCCTTAGATAATGAAAGATGGCAACTGGACCCCTCAACACCCATAACTAAGCAAACCAGGTTCCATCAGGAATTCCTAGGACCTCTCATTCTCTAGCCTTCTAACCATTGTAGCATCTCCTCTTTGCACTTGCTCCAGTTCATCACTTTCCTGAGGTCTCAACACTACACAGCTTTCCAGATGCAGCTACTGGAATTCACCTACAAAGTCAGCTGGAATAGCTCAGCTCCTCAGTGAGGGCTAAAGAACTTTTCCTGCAGCAGATTATGCAGCTTTCCTACACTTCCATTCAGTGAAGACCTACAGGTACTGTAACTTCTGGCAAAAGGTAGGTACAACTTTCAGCCACATCTGAACAGGAGTGTTTATCTCCTGATCTGGATCCTTTTAAAAGGGTCTTTATCTATGATGTTAAGGCTAATTTTCAGGCACCTGTCCCTCATATCTTGATTTAAAATCATTCCCATTACAGTCCAAGGAAGTTTACCAGCTGCTCAAGGAGAACTCCAGAAGTCCCAACTGCCCCAAGAGCTTGGGGAGTTGTTACAGGGCTGAAGGCAAAACTGCCCATATAAAATAGCTAAATTCCAACCAGCTAGGAATATACCATGTCCCTGAGTTCTTCATGCCAGAAAGCACCACAAATCCATTGGAATGCAGTAAAAGCAATAATAATAATAAAAACATTTCATCTTCAAGGAGGGACTCAAACCAGAAAAGCAAGGCTACGTTATTTGCCTGTGCCCTGGCCCCATAATTTGTAACAGGAATACCATGGGGCCAAACAAATGGTGTTGCAAGTCTTGCCCTAAGGACTGAAGAAGCTAAACAGATCATTTGCAAATGGCTATAAATAACCCACATGTTGATCTTCAGCTTCCTGCAGCCTGCGTCAGTATGAGAAATGGCTCCACGAATAATTCCAGAAAAAAGCCCTGTCCACTTGCTGACTTCCATTCTGCCTTTTGCTTTCACATCTACTTTCAGATAAAATTGCTCCCGTTGGAATACTCTAGCATATTGCAATGCTGTGAAAAATCACATTGCTGCTCTGTTTCTTCTGCCTTGGGAAAGAAAAGCAATCCTGATATTACCATCTTGAAGTGCTTTTTCATCCACTTGGTCAATGGGTTTGGATGGAGTCTGACACAATGTTTCTATTCTGCAGAACAATATTGTAAGAACCCTTATCACTTCACATGTTTTGTGAGCCCCGTAACGCTCATTCCAACCCCATTTGCTGTAAATTTCTTCCATAAATCTTCAGTGTAACTGTCCTCAAGCCAGTATTCCATTCCCCAACACCCTCTGCCATAGAAAACAACACTTTGAGCATCCCCATTGGTAAATCCACTGATTGAATGAAACCAATTGCGCAGTCAATATGAAAAAGTCCAATGGCAACATAGGAAGTCAGGAAACACTGGACAGATCCACCAGAAATTACTGGGGGGAAAATCAAATGCCTGTATGGAAAGTGTTGTAATTTAGTTTTATTCCAGGTCTAAAAGTGGAAAAACTTAAAGCTTCATACTACTTTACAGCAGTGCCGTTCAGTGTCTGCCAATGTTTCCATTATGAACTGCAATTTTCAGGGGTTTATAACTCAGCCATAAAAATTTGCTTTGGTATGAAGCTAGAAATAAAAGCTCTCCACCCAAAAAAATAATTCTCCTCCCTGCCTCCCAACCCCCTCTTTTTTAAGCAGAAAGTTAAATTGGATTTTGTTATTCTTAAGCCAACTCATTTTAAAAAAGGTAAATTCTTCTGTTACTTTTTGTACTATCACTAACTATAGACAATCTTGGGGGATTTGGAGTTACACCATATGACAAACCACATACAATTCACAATCAATATGCTGCAAGAGGGCAAAACTCTTTTTGGTTTGCATTAAAAATGCGAACAACATTGCTAAGAGGTGGGCAGTAGTTATTCTGTGCAACTTTGCTATTGCAAGATCTCATCCAGAGGCCTCTAACCCAGTTAAACATTGAGCAATAAAAATTATATAGACCTACGAAACATGACATAAGGCAAGGCTGAAGAACTTAGATTTCACCAAGGAACTGAATATCAAGGAATAAGTGACAACCATTTCCCTAATATGAAAAACAGAAAAAAAATTGAAAGGAGGATGGTGATCAGATGCTTTCCAGGTTCACCTCAAAAAGTGTAGTAAAAAAAGGTTTATTTGCAAGAATAAAGTTTTAAGTTACATGTTGGTAAATTCACATGGCAGTGAAGTCATGCAGTGGAATCACCCTCATATTGACCTGGTCATATTACTTAGCAAATATTCCTCTTGAGGCTGGATAATCACTTTGAAGTTGGTGGTGAAATGTAGCACTCAAATACAGGTTACACACATACAGCACTCAGATACATAACCCCAAGGTTTCATGACCAGCTTAAAAAATCCCCAAATTGTCTTTTTTACTAAAGATAATTAGTGTTTGTTTTTTTTCTTTGCTTTGGATTTCTAGAGTTTTTAGAGCATATTTTCAATTTTCATGCAATTCAGATTAAAAACTTGAAATGCTAATAAGTAAAAATTCTCAGAGTCATGACTTTAAATGAGCTACAGCTTTATGAAATACATCACAAAATCATGACATTTGCAATGGCATGGCACAAGCTTTTAGCTCTGCATTTAGTCCGTTATGCAGATGCTTTACTTTCCACATTTTATTTGGGACAGAGCAACTAAACAGAGCAGTTTGGGGTTTTTTACAGTGTATCTTTTGTTTCCCTTTGCTAAACTAACATACCTTTCAAGTGTCGTTTTACCAACAACTTCCCAACCTTTTCCCAAAGAATTATACCCTATATATCCAAAGCAGCAGTCATCCACACAAGTCAAACCGAATTTGGGAATCAATTTTTCAACCTTTTGGAAAGAATGAAGAACTTCTTCTGAAATTATTAGCAAGAAATATTTGCTGGCTTCTAGTCCTTTATCTGGTGGCTTATCACAAAGGCTGAGAGTTTAATACAGTGTAAGAACACTGATTTATAATTTGAAAGATTACAAAGCTTTGAAAAGCTTCTGACCATGTTTAAAATTTGGCTGAGGGATCAGCTGAAAATGCACTTTATTTAATGCACATCACATAAATTTTAAATAGTTCTGATTCTTTCCTAAAGAGAAGCTTATCTCCAAGTGGTGGCTGGGGAAAAGATCGTAACCTTCCGTCTCTCTCAAAAGCTTCTGACATTTTCTACTGCCCCTCTTGCTCCTTAAGTATTACATCTTCTCTGAAATGTGGTTATGTCCCCCAGAGCCTTTCCTCTGAAGGTTATTCACCATCTCTGCTGTCCTCCCTCACCCCCTCCAAGCATGTCTCATTAGATTGCATCATGCCTGGTATCTCTGATATCTGATTCCCAAGTACTGACTGCCAACTTCAAACACTATTCCGGCTCCCCACATTATTCATTGCTTTTGATCCTATAAAACAAACAAACAAACAAAACAACAAAAAACCCCCAAATCAACCGACAAAACAAAACAGCAGTACATGTCATTTGTCTTCCAAGAAGGTCAAATCCTGTTTTCCATCCATACATATTGCAGCTCACCTATGACACCTCACCTCTCAGTGTACCTCAGGTCTCAGGTTGCAACACCAGGTCCAAACACACTCAAGACCTGGAGGTTTTGTTTCTGCATCTGGTCTGTGCAAGGAAAGCCCAGCTTATCTCTGAGTGAATGGGCAACATCTCCACCTAATTGCAGCCACCCAAACTCAAAGCATGCTAACAGGATAACGTTACTCTGGTGCTGACCTCACATGTAATACCCTGGTTATCCATGTGCCAATCCTGCCCCTGCAGGCAGAAGAAACTTCTTGAACATTTGGCTCCTGCCCTTCCACTCTCAGTTTTACCCTGAGTCCAAAACACTGCTCACACAAAACAGCCATGCAGAGACCTGGGCTCCAAGCAGAAAAACACTTTGGGAAGGGACTAGATAACTCTTCCCAGATAAGACCAAAGGGAACCTAGGGTGAGCAGCTAAATAATTTGGTTTAAATGATCTTTGACAGTACAGACTACACTGAAAGTTTGGGTCTGCCTTGAAACAGTTCAGTCAGCTGGTCTGAGACCAAAGTTCTTTGGCAAAAACATGTGTTTAAGTATGAGGCGCCAGACTTGGTGCACTTACCTGGTAAAAACAGTGCACAAAGTCCATGTGCCATCAAACACATGATGACTGAGCTTGGATTTACACAGTGAAGTCACAGAGCTGCACAGATTCCTCTGTTGTGGATCCTGCTCTGGACAGTGCCCCACAGAGCACAGTGCTGCAGTACAGACACAGCTCCATGCTCCATGCAGGACTCAATGCCCCCAGGCTGCCCCCACTCCTCATTTTCTCCTTCCCACCACGATTTTAACAAAATAGACAGCAGGCTGTAGTAGCTGCACAAAGCTCTGATTTTTCAGTCTAACACACTTGAGGTTCCCTAGACCACATCTCGCCTCCAGCTAAGGAATTTTCAAGACAAGTAACAAAATGAAGCAATACTATTATAAGCAGCCTTTGGGTGGGTTACAAGTCATGCTGCTGATGACTGAGTAATTTTAATCACCTTTAGAGCCCTGCAACTTCCCTGAAATAACGCAAAATGTTATTCTGAAATGAAATTTGTACACAGAAAGCAAGAAAAACAGACTTTCTAATTTACCAGGCTTACAACTATGATTAGTACTATAATGGAGGGGCAGAATGTTCTCATTACATCAGTGGGTCTATAATTAGCCCCTAACTCTGTTTTTGAGGGAGTAAGAACATCTTTCAGCTTGCCAGTAGTGGTTATATGAATTTGAACACAAGTGCCCCTGCTCCGGCTGTCAGCACTATGCCACCATTTCACCTACATTTTTTTTGACGCTTCTAAGAAAATAATAATTAAAAGCATACTACTGAACTTTTTGACATCATCTGTACTATCCAGGAGAAGCAGATCCTCAGATGACATGGGGTCAAGCCCCCAGTGACTCCACTCATGTAAGGACATTGATGTATTTTGGCACAGTTCAACTGGTCCTAAATGAGCTCTACCAATTTACAGAAGGAACTGGCACAGACAACTCTGGTCTGCTTTGTATAGCATTAACACGTCCTCCCAATTATTTATTGAAAGAACATTTTATTTTCCTGCTGCTGTCCTAAAACCAAGTCCCTCCAAGGTGGTCTCCATACAGTGTCTGGTGCTGGATATTAAGCTGCTTTTGAATGCTTTGAAGTTCTGTGTGCCATCATCAGCTAACCTGACCAGGTCTGGCCAGCCAGCCAGAAGCTAAATGTGTTCAAAGCTCTGGAGATTATGTTGGGCACAAATCTAGGAACACAATTTGTGCCATTTAGTTGTCTCAGTAAGCCAAAACACAGTTTTGACTACAAGAGACATCGGCAGGCGCAGATGTCCAACTAAATCATTATAACAAGCTCACTTGTGGTTGTAGCACTGCAGGGAATTTGACAAAGTCAAATGAAGCCCATCTTTCTTAGCACCACTTCAGCATTTGATTAAATATAAAGGGAAGGTTTTAAAGAAAGTGCAGTGAGTTAAATTTAAATTGAGGTAATTACAGTAATTTTTCAAACCTACTTTAATAGTGACTACTATGGAGAAACACGGTACTAAGCTTTGACACATTTCACTACAAGAAGGGAATGACAGTGATTTCAAATATGACTACATCCAGCAAGCAAAGCAAGTACACACAATAGCAAGATCATAGATAGGACCTATGCTATAAATTCTGCTGTAAGTGTAATGTAACCTGTTGTGGAAGCCCACAACAGGTTACATTGTGGGTTTAACATCAGGTCCTGTAGTTAAAAATATGATGTTTGAAGCAGCTTTATCAATACCACTTCCTGTAAAAGGACACAGACTATCACAACTAAAAAAAAGAGCCAGTATTTTCTGAAAAGATAACTTTTCCAAAATACATATACTCCTAAAGTAATAATTTTAATTATTGTAAAGATGCGAAGACAAGAATATTTACCTGTATTACTGTGTCTTCCATTTATCTCCCCTTATATCAATTTTCCCTGGTAAAAGGAAAGAACTAGAAGAGAAATGAAGACAAGAATCCCCAAAGGAATCAAGAACCTTTGTGGCTTTTGAAGATAAAATAAAACTTTTCCACAGTGAAAGGAAGGTTTTTGGGAGGGAGTGAGAGAAGAAAAACTTTAGTGAAACAAATTTAAAAAAACCACCCCAAACTGACAAAACAGAAATTGTTGCACCATTAGCTGCATTTCAAACCTCATATAATAAGGGCAGCCAGCCTGCAAATCTGGAAGGGAATTCGGCCCATGTTATTGGGGGATGATTTCAACACAGCCCCAAGGGAAATGCATTTAAAGATCCATATGTTTGCTTGGCACCAAACCAAGTTCCATTAAATAACACTGTATTCAGCTACACAACAAATTTACTTACCATACATTTCATATGAGAACTAATTTGTTTGATAGCAATATTGCTAATGTTTATATTGGTTTACTGTAATGAAAACAGTATTTTCCAAACTATGAACAAATGCATACCAGTAGTTTTACAGTGGCTTAACCAAAGTACTGGTAGTACTTCAAGAAGGGAATTTATACAATATGTACATTTCTCAGTGCTTCTCATGCCAAACGTAGTAAGGGGGTTCCACTATGAAGATGGAACTTGCTTTTGTCACCAGCAGAGCTGATCTAAGTCCCTTTGTGAGCCATGCAGGGAGCACAAGGCCAGCAGGACTATGGGCAATTCCAGGCTTGACAGCTTGCTGGGTCCAAAAATGACTTCCAAACACTGGAAAACCAAATATTCAGAGCTGGTGGAGTGGAGCATGACACAAGGTTCTCACTTCTCATGACATTACAGAAATTATGAAGGTAATCACTTAACCGCTATTTCAACTGAATGTTAAACGCCTAATTGCAAATATGAAACCAAGGACCTTTATATAAAATGTGAAATTCACATACCATCATCTATCTGGTCAACAAAGCTGCCAAATATTTACATATACACAAAAACATTGACAACCAAGTTGTGCTATAAAAACACTAAAACATCTTGAGGATTTCACTCAGTAATTCCATGCGGTCTGGCATTAATCAGTTGGACATCTTCAGAAAAAATATATTTCCTTAGTGAGGAAAAAATCTGGTTCTTCCAATAAAGTCACCTTCAGTGCTCCCCATGTTTATATTTTTGCTTAGAGAAGCATCATTTAAAAAAAAAAAAACAACAACTGAGAAGGAGCCAAGGATGATTTAATGATGCACTTACTGAAACCTCTGCAAATTGTCCTTTTTGTCAGCTTTTGATATACAAAATCTGCCCTGGCACTTCCAATACTAATATCCATTCTTTTCACCAGCAGAGTTCTGACTTCTGGTTATGATTCATGCTAAATTATAAATACAAACAGAAGCAGAGGCCACATTGTTTCCAAAAAAACATATTAATATATTATTATAAATACCGTCAGCACTATTTGCCATCCAGTTCATTTCTCAGGAAATTATGTTAAATTAGCATGTAGCACTCCACACCACCTCTGTACACGCTGGAGGTGGCCACAGTACAAAAATCTGTAGGGTTCCAAGTGTAGATCTGATGTGATGTGTCATGAAATGAAATGTTTCTCCACAGAATGACTGCCTGAAAGGAGAGGGAACCTACTTCTAAACAAGCTTCCTCTTCCTTCCCAAACCAGTGGGGAAGGAAAGGGGGCAGTCAGACCTGTAAGCCTTACAGTAAACTGAAAGTCCTAACTGAAAAATACTCTGCTGCAAACCAAAGAAAAGTTTAATTCCATTTCTGAACCTTGAGTTCCTCACTGACCATTTGTTTAGCCAAGTTAGAGTGCAATCTGTTCAGTGGAAACAGTGAAAACTATTAATTTCTCTGAGAAAAGCAGGCTCAAGGCTTAAGTCTAAATAGGTCTATGGGTAAACCTGACTTCAATTACCGTGTATTTGGAAAAATCCTAGTGATGAAAATGCCCTAGTTCTTGCCCAGAAGGTCATCAGTCAGCCATTTCTATTTCTGCAGTGCAAAGACAATGAAGGGAAGCTCTGTTTTAAGAGTAGATGAAGTTAGTTGCCTAAATCATGCATTGCATTAACCTGAAAGTTATTCCAACTTCCACTTCATAAAAAGGCAAACACAAAAGAGACTCTCTCCTCTGATACAAAAACAAACCTTGTGTGGACTAGAGATTAGCAATGTAAACTATGGAAGGGGAGCATGGTTAGAACTCAACCATTCTTATTAGTCTGGAAGCATTAAATCACTGCCTTGGCAATTTTGGCATATTAGTGTGACTAAGATTCATAATAATTTTGACTTCTCCTCACAACACCTTGGCTACATTGAGAACTTCACCCCAAATTGTCCAAATTCAAACAAAATAAACTCTATCTTTGAAGCTACGCTTTCCACATAGATCCATCAGTGGGAACCATAGGCTCTAAGGCTCAGAGCTCACATTCACATGCTTGAATATCAGTATTTGACTGGAACATGCCCCAGAAAACATTTTTTCTGCTAAGATGAACTATGACAGCAGGTAACACTTGCAGTCTGATTATTTGTTTCTGCATATTTTAAAAGTCAAGAAGCAGCAGAAGTCATATTTTTATAAATTTTCTACTGTATGCATGACATAAGATCTTGATGGCTGCTTGATTCAAACTATGATCTGACATACTTGATGCCTATCACTGTACATTGTTTGTGGCAACAAACACCTTTAACTAACTAAGAGAGCACAAGCAAGCAATTAATTCTTCTAAGCTTTCATTAGGAGTTGCAGACTATTAGATTATTACTGCTTAATGTTGCATTTAATTTTACACAGTAACTACGTTTAAGAAGCAGGGTAAAATATTCACCAACCACAAAATACTGGCCCTTAGAAGTGGTGGAAGGTTCTAAGCACACTCTCTGGGTCTATTTTGACAATCTCCACTGTGTATTAAGACACAGGTTACAAAGCCTTATTGGCTTTGTTGTCTGGAATAATGATAAATGACAAATTCCTTGTCATTAGCAATTAATGGTTCAAGAGTAATGTCTAACACTCATTACACAACTTTTTTTAAGCACTTAACAAGGAGATACCAACTTTTCCTTGCATTTTTAAAGGATCCTACATATTCACACACTTAACCCACAGAAGATTTTAGGTGCCTCCTCACCAGAACAGTGCCTATAGCCCTCACATACCTAACAGAAGAGTGGGATTTTTGTACTCCAAGCTCACAAAACTTATCTTGATGACAGCAGGTTTGGTATGGTACTCAGGCTCAATGCTACGCCATGGGGAATAAGAGGCCTTCCTGGATTGATGCCACTGGCTCTTTTAAATTACGATTTTTTAATCTAACTGTTCAGTAAACACAGAGCTCACCCAAGGCACAGCTGGGTGCTAAGTCCCAGTGCAGTGTGCCGAGAAATATTTGACCAGATGTGATATTGAAAATAGAACGGCTAGTTTCTCTTCTGAGTCGTGGTATCAGGTTCACACAGTGGAAGAGGATTTGAAAAAGAAACAGAAGTAGGAAACTGAATTGGTAATCATTATTTCCTTTCTCCAGAGCACCCTTTACCAGCTGCATCTCAAATGAAGGTTGAGTCAAGCTGGAAAACTTATGGAACAGATTTCTCTTCTACGATCTCCCAAAGAATCTTCACAGCTGTTCTAGAACATGTGTCAACTGCAAAGTAAACTCATATCTACTTTCCTCCATCTATGTCTTAACAAATTTTGTTCTAACATTGTCCACTAGGTTTCCATTTCCATGTTTTGCCATCTGGATCTCATCGTTATAAATACAAGTTACTCTCACCCACTTGGCTCACTTCATATGTAGAGCCTTTTTAAATGGCTTTAAAGATGATTTACTAAAAAAGCAGTGAAAGATCTAACATGGGAAGAGATTAACTTAAGCAGAGAATTTCTTGCTTTAATGTCAAAATTATGTTACCGATGACTTCTGGCTTCCCACATTGTTCAGCCAATTTCTGCCTTATTCATATTTGTTCTTTGACTTTATATATCTATACAAGCACATTAATTACTCAGAAGGCACCCACATTCACAGCAATGATCTACTCACAAATTTTAAACATCTGAAATACGAATGTGAAGTGTCAGAGAAGTAGAAAGAAGAAAAGGTCCAAACAATACTGCTTTGTTTCTGAAGCACTATGGAACACAGTAACTGAGCCCAAGAGTTAAAGACTTTATTAAATAAGCTTTCTTTTGCCTACTGAATTGTGTATTTCACCAAAACAGAACCAAGTTCCAAGAAAATAGTATCAATCTGAAAGGACTTAGTTATTCCAGTTACACTTTTAAATGGTTTTAGAAGTTTCTACTTTAAAGCCAAACTCTTATCTAACTTTGAAAGGAAAGAAAAAAGTACCTTAAAAAGACTTACAGTAAGAACATAAATCAGCATTGCCAACTAATTGCTCCTGCCCTATCCCTGGAGCAGGACAAAACCACCCTCTTTCGAGTTTATGTTCTCATACTTTCAGTAGGTCAAGTGGTACAGACCCAGGCACGGCTCTTAAATTTTCCAGTATCTTCCTCAAAATGCTGTTCAGGACTGTATCTTTAAACAGGACAAAAACAGAAAGGGGAAAAAAAAAAAAAAAAAAAAAAGGAAAGCACCTCAATTTGATTCCTCCCAAAAGTGAACGGCATCTTTTGCCTTAAGATTTTTGAATGATCAGGAGTGAAACATTATGGATGAACCAGAAATGTTGCATTCTTTATCATTCTCCTCATCTGAATCTAAATTCAGCTGGTAAGACATACCAGTTCAGGGCTCTGTATGCCCTGGCACCTGGTACAGGAAGTCTGTCGCAATAACAAGCAACCATTTAGGCAAAAGTGAAGTTCTTTTTGATTCTTACCGTCTCTAAGAAGCACTTTAAACTCTATCCAGAAATTAACAGGCAGCTCCTGGAGCTGCAGTGCCATAAGCATTGCAGAGATGCTGTTTTGGCAAATAAACCCCCACCCTATTTCCAGTATTAAATTAAAAAATAATTTTTAAAAGTGTAGTAAGAAAGGGCCAGGTTAAAAAAAAGGGCCAATCAGTCAAAAAGCTGTCTGAATTACTTCTAAAACATGCTGTCAAAGAGCTGGGCTAATTTTTGACTATTAAGGTTTTCATTTGACTAGAGATCTAACAGCAGGCCCACTGTCTTCAAGGACTAATATTGCCTCTGGATGCTTCTCAATACCAACCAATAACCCAAATTTTTCTGGGCTAAACTTCAATCTGTTTGTCCAATATGAGCTTGGCACAATCTGGAACACACAGCCACACCATTGTCAGCTAAAGGGACAGGCGAGTCCCACTGTGCTCACTTCTCACAGACTGAAGGAAATCTACTGAGTTCTCCAACATCCCAAAAGTGACCTCAAAGCCTCTGAGATCTGGGGCTCTGTTCAGCATATACCTGATGGATTTCCACTGCTATGTTACAATGCATCTCCTGATTGGTTGGTGTTCACTCACAAGCCAAGAAGATGGAAGAAAATAGATGCAAACTGGGGACTTACTGTTTTCTAAGGATGTCATGACATTTGTGATTCCTTCTCAACTTATAACAGGGGAACTAAGCTAAACCCTGTATCCACTGTATTTGCAATTATTCACATTGCAAAAGCAATCAAAAGAGCTGGGTTTGGCTTGGTAATGTATTCTATTTTCTCCACGGTATTACTTCAACTGTTTTAGGCTATTCTCTGACCCTGTTAAAAGCCACCTTGCCAGAGACCTGCCACTTTCCCATGTGAATGCACTTGTCACCAAAATTAACTGCCACCTTGCATTAGTGGTTCAAAGAGCCTCCTGATAGGAGCTCAGGAAGAGCAGAAAATGGGGCAAAAGTGATGCTTTATCCCTAAAATGCCACTACTTCACTTGTCAGGGATTGCAATCAGAGTTGGGCCAAGGCAATGTTAGCTCAGCTGCATCCGAACACACCTGTTTCAATTTAATTTGCAGTAATTAGGAAGCCTAGGGCACCAGGAAAAACTGCTGTTCACTCCCTCTTTCAAATAGCTGAGTTTTCATGTGCCATTTAAAATGCTGTTTTTCAGAACAGACTGCTGACTTGCTAATGCTAGGAAAATGAAATACAGCAAAATATTTTTAGCAGCAGGAAGTTGTTACTTGCTACTGCCAATTACATGGCTTGTACTTGAACAGTGACATTTTTTTCCCCTTGCTTACTCTTCAAGATAGGTAAAAGCTGGCTGAGGTCTCAGGGCATGAGGATTTGAATAAAACTTAGTCCCTGGGAGCTGGCTGATATTTCTGGAGTCATAGTCAGTACTGGCAGCAATCTGCTGTGACAGAGCAAACAACAGTGTCCCAGATCCACTCCTCAAAAACGGGAAAAGGAGAGGATTAAGCAAGAGACTTGGATCTATTGGCTTTGGCAAAAGGCTGAATAGCTTGTCATGCTAAAAAAATTACTGAAATTGGGGAGTAGAAAATGGGGCAGAGGGGGGGAGAAATAAAAAAAGCATTACAATTACATAAGAATAGATATTTATACTCTGAGTTAATTTATCAAACTGACAGAGAGATGAATCATCCACCATTAAAATAAGGGGATACAAGTTTTCTTTATATCACAATCATTATTTACAACTTTTAAATATTCATGGAGGAGTCAAGTATCCTCATCTTTTAATTTAAAATGTGGCCATGCAGGCCAAAAGAAAAGTCTTGGCAAAAATAAGTTTCTGCAGGAACAGGGCCCAAAGAATGATTTTTTTCAAAAACAGGATAGATCTTAGCAATCATGATGGTAATTCTTTTTTTTTTTTAAATCTACACTGCAAACCACAGAGGGCTCAATAAACTCACACAAACCTAGAGCTCTGTAACAAAACAATGAGAAAGGACAATAACAAGACCCTGTGGTATAGCTAGACACAGCTACTTAGGACTTTTTAAAATAAAACACAAACCTGTTTTTTTTTCAGGGGACATACAGCTCTGCTTTGAGGCAGGTTCATTTCCACATGCTGAGAATCCAATTGAAGCCAATACAGTCCCTACAGTCCCTCTCACTAAACTAACTTGAATAGATGCATGCATTTGTACAAGTAAAACTGTATTATATTAGTAACTGGCCTTTTTTGTTGCTACAATGCCATTAGACACTACCATGCCACTGTATATTTTTCCATCTTAGAACACTTTCCTGCCCAATCCTCCTCACCCAAAAAAAAAAAAAATTATCTGGGAGATTCACAGAACTGCTTCCTGAATATTGCTTTGACTATTTTGGAATGCTTTTAATATTATCAGTTAGTATTTTTTGTAGACTGGCACGTGCCTAAAAACTGGACAAGAAAACAGAAAAAGAAATCCATATAATAAAGTGAGGTTTAGTGTTCAGCATCTTTTTTCACCTCTTAGGTGAACTTTATGGAATATAAAAGTGTTTGCCTGAAGCTATGCTCATATAAGGATATGGGACACCCACATATATGTCACACATGATTTTAAAACTATGAAAAATCAGAAAGTATGAGGCTGGATCTTCATTTATTCATTAGTCTTTGGTGCTTCAACAGGCAATTTCTTTATAATCCAGGATTTTAATTTTTCTATTTCAGTTCTGTTCAGCTCATGATGGAGGTTTGGAAAAGTATGAAGTGACGTTGATACTCCCAGAGACTTTAAGATCTTGTTGGTCTCTTCACCCCATGAGTAGAGAACTAGATTATCAGCAGTTCCATGGCACTGAAATAATTCTGGAAGAGCACTTTCATTTCTTTTCAAAGCCTAGATGGAAAGGAGATACTGTCAGACATACTGCCAAAAATTTAAAAGGAATATTTACAATTACATGGTGACAATTATTGCACTTACTGATCTACATTTTAGGGGTTATACTGTACTATCTCTATAGAAGTAAATAAGGAAATACTGGAAAAAACTGCCCTTCAAGTTTTAATACAAGAACTCTCGACAAATGGTAATGTTTACTTTAAGGTCTATATCCCTCTCCAAATAAGAGAAAGAGAAAAAACTCATGATAGCAAATGGAGCTCGTATTATCATCACACATTTTAAAAGAATACTTATACTTACACAGTCTCTTTAACAATTAAGGACAACTAGTAAAGCATTTCATTTGTTAATCTCTTTCTACACTTTAATATTGTACTGTCTGTGCAAAAAAGTGCAATAAAACATTATTTAAAGACAGCTTTAAAGCTTCACTTTCCTAATATTCTGCTTGTGTATTTCCCAGAAGTAACACAAGTTTGGAATGTGAATCAACTGCCTCAGATGTATAAACATGTATATTGAATTTTAATCACCATGTTTTCCATGTAGCTAAACATGTTTTATATAATATCTACTACACACTCACCTGGTAAACAGCAGAGTCTTTATTCAGAAAACTGGACAAGGCAAAGACTCCTGCCAGATCCTGATGAAACCTAAAGGCCAAATGCATTGCCATTGCACCTCCCATTGAAAAGCCTCCTAGGATGCACCAAAAGAAAAAAAGATTTTTCTATAAGTCTTTGTAACCCAATGTACAATTTATTATCTTCAAACTTGTTTCTTTTATACATAATACAACAAAAAAACCCATCTTGAGTATCATAAAGGTTACAAAGATTTTAGAACTACAGAGTCACTTAGGTTGGAAAAGATGTCTAAGATCATAAAGCCCAACCTATGACTCAACACCACCTTGTCAAGTAGATCATTGCACCAAGTTCCACATTCAGTCATTTCTTGAGCACCTCCAGGGACAGTGCCTCCAGCACCTCCCTGGGCAGCCCATCCCAAAAGTTTAACAACCTTTTTGTGAAGAAATTCTTTCTGACATCCAACCTGAACCTGACGTGGCATAGCTTGAGGTTTAAATCTAAGCATGATGCAATTAAGACAATGGATAGCTAAAGCAGTGCTAAAGATTCATTACTGAGAGAGGACAAAAAATGCCATCAAGTAATACTTCAGAAGGTATTCAGGTAGCTGAATACTGTGGACATGCATACTCTGACATAAACGAAGTAAAACTCTGTGAACAGGTAATTCTCACTGCTTTTTGTATTCAAGTTATTTCTCCCCTAGGCTAGCAGCATTCACACATGAAAGATCTCTATTTTACATAATCAATGAGCACTCACATTCAACTAGCATTGAGGATATTTTTGTTGTTATACCTTGGGATATATCATAAATAGGGAATAAATGCAATGTATATCCCTGAGCTCTAACAGGATCTCTGAACTAATGGCCCTCTGTGATCCATATGTCTCTTCAACTACACTAATTCCTTACCAAAGGTAATTCCTCAGGGATAATTTTTATATGACAAATGCTTATTCAGTAGGAAAGAAATCCAGACAACTACATTACTTCACAAAGACACAGTACACAGGCCATTATATTGACTGTATCCAGATAATGAATAGAGTGAAGCTTCCTTTATTTTCTTATGCAAAATATGGTCACTTATTTCATTTCCTTTTGATCATTCTGAAGAATGCTGTCATCTCCAAACCCCAAAAGAAGCACTTGTACTCTAAGAAACCATTTTTCATTTGCTTACAAATAAATACAGACAATGCTTTATCAACAAAATAAAATGAAGTCCATTTAAAGTATTTCAGATTACAGAAAGAAAAGCTGCATTGAAAAGTCATTACTAGTTTGTAAATGATTTAATCTTAAAATTTTGTACCCAGTTAGTCACAATCTGGCACACTGTCTGCAATTACTCACCAGCAGTCTTTGACAATGCAGTCACCTTCTGTTTAGAAGAATATTAGGTAATGGTTCTTTTATGTGGCTCATACTACTACCAAAAAATGCAATACAAAGGACTAGCTCTTTGAATTTGATTTGCATGGGAATACCTGAAGTTTATCACCCAATACCACAACAATCTCTGAGTAAATGCCATATGCTAAATGCTTCAAAAACAACAATTTGAATAAACATTTATAGATGCAGATTATTTTTTCAATTAAAAGAACCATTTCAGTATATGTGCATGTTTGACATAACACATAAAAGACACTCTTAGTCAAGAACTTCTAAAAGAATTCAAATTTTGGATGAAGGAAAAACAAAAGGAAGGTATAGATATTACACAAAGCCAATGTATGAAATGACAGACTGTAAACAAAACACAAAAGTACATGTATACAGATGATCTCACCATGAAGAATACATAAACTGTACAGCATTGTTAAGCAGATTGTGTCAGGAGTGTTAGATAAAATCAAAATGACACAGCAACATTTCATCCTTAGATGGGCAGAATACTGCAAGGTCTTCACCAATCTACTTCTCTACTTGAGACCAATCTACCTTCAAGAAACACAAAGACTGTGCACAGAAGTTCAGAATTTGCCAGAAGTACGTTCACTTTCAGTTTTCCCTTCATGCCTATTTTATGAGAACTGTGATTAATGCTTCACAACAGTTAAACAGGGTTAGCTCAACAATGCTCAGGATGCCAGTTCAGGAAAGCACCTAACTCTTTGTGTTAACTTCCCTGACTCACAAAGGAGGTTTATGTGTAGACAAATAGGGGAGCACACAAAAAAGACTCAGTTATGTAAAACACTTCCAGTTGCAGAGAAAGTTCACTCAAGGATGCATTTATGAGCTCAAATCTGCTTCAGTGTGGTGCTGATTTTTAGGTAGCACCCCTCTGCAATAAGAAGAAAGCTGCTTGTGACTCACCTTGACAGCTGAGAAAGATCTGCTGAAATCAGACAATCATCACACTTCCAAATTAAAGAATTTGAATCAGAAGGAAACTCCCATGCAATACTTTACTAAAACTAAAACATTCTTTTCTGGAATATAATCTGTAACTAAATTCGGGTGATCTCAGGCACAGGATGATGTAACACAATGTGAACAGAAACAGAATTTCTCAAATGGAATTTATTCCTGATTGAATGAGACAGAAATCCTCACCACAGTTGCCATTTTTCAGTGATAAAATATTTCTTGTAAATGGCCTTAGGAGCCTTTTAAACAAAACTCCAGTTCATTTTTGTAAAAGATCTTGATTTGTATTAATTTGCTTCCCATTTGTATTTGCCTGAAATGATAATCTGGTCCATGATGACATTTGAACGTTATACAGGGCTCAGGAAACCAAGTATTTACCTACTGTCAAACTTTAGCTTTATTTGTTTCTTTATACTTTGTCTAACAATGTCTGTGTTTGCATCTCAGAAAAGACAAACTTTATTATCCAGCACAAAGATTTATTTTGTATCTCCTGTCCTGTATACATAAGAGAATGCTAAAAACAGCCTTCTCCCCTATGCATCACTTTAGTGTCTGCAATGAGCTATTCCTGAATTCACGAAGTTCTTTAGGTGCTCAGTCTTCTTCACAGAAAAAACAGCTCTCTAGCACACACAGGTTTGACATTGCCAAGTGCATCCTGAACCATACAAACCTGACTGTAAAACCTTAGTCCATTTGTTATAATGATCATGGAAACATCACTTTTTCATGCTTTTCAGTAAAACTTTAACATGTGCCCAAAGCTGCTTGCCATACTAGAAATCACAGCCATGGGGAAAAAAAACCAATTATGAATTATATCTAGTGCACAAATTTTGAAGAGAAAAAAGAACAGGAGAAGCTAAACCCCAGATTTTGATGAGATTAGGATTTGGACTTGGGTGTAGGGATGCAGTTTGGGGTGTTTGTTTTAAGCAATATTTCTTCACTAGTTTTTCTGTATTAGTTGTTATTCATCTTTCCTGTATTTTTTCCCATTTGTCAGTACAGCTTTGGTAACAAAGTGGCAAGAAATTAATCCTCCAGCACACAGAGCCTGTGCCAGCCCAGCACAAGACAAACACTCTTCTGTTGTATAAGGCTACACCAGCATAGTCAGAAATTGTCTTGGCCTGTTCTGATATTATTACAATACATTACATACTCTTGCCTCCTTTTCATTCCATTCTCACAGCATTTTTCATTCTCAATTTTTCCTTTTTTAGTATTTCAACTTAGAGTTGCTTTAATCAGTTTGTTATCAAGAATTTCTCCCTAAAGTTATATTCCAGTTTACTTTCCCTCTCCCTAGGGACTAAGTGATTTACCTTATATTAACGGTAACAGCACAACCTTGTTCTACACATCATCTGCAAAGAAGCTGACTTTCTGTTTCGACCTTCCATTTTCATCAATGAATGGAAGTATTATATATATTTAACAGTGTACACAAATGAATATCAGCAAACAGTACAAATGCCAGTGGAACAGCAAATTCCCTTCTCCACAGAACTCCCTGAACACTGCTCCTGTGTTAAGTATTCAAACACTTGCTTTGTCTCAAGTGAATTTCCTCACAGCAGTGATTTTCTCCTTTTAATCTCTTCATGAAACTTCATCAAACCCAAACTTTGCACAGCAGCAGAACTGCAATGAACGATTTCCACCTTTGATAGCCTTGTTATTCTGGTTGTTACTTAGTCTTTACAAGAGCAACAAACTTGAGAGTCGTTATAAGAACAAAGGCAACTTCCCTTGAGTGGCTCAGCCACTTGCTCTTGTTAGGAACGTGAATTAACTTGCTCCCCAACTTTCTCACCAGTCAAAACACATTTTGAAATGCATATTTAAGTGGTATGACTTTTACCACTTTCTTGTAAAAACAAGTGTACTATTGTTTCTAACCAGTTACATTTTATTTTCAACTATTACAGGTAATAGAGGGGAACCCAACATGTGTACCTAAGGGGCTGTAATTTTTAGCACTGGAAGGAAAAAAAAATCCATTAAAAGTCTCGAATCAATTTTTATTACGATGTTACTCTGCCAATCTATGGCTTGCTTCATTTACCCAGTGTGTGTTGTCTTGGTTGTTTCTACAGAGGACAGCAGTGTCTTGCTGCAACACTAACCTGTCATTTTTATAGTCGGCATAACTGCACAACATGGGAAAAAGGAAGAGAAAAACCTATCCTTTATGCTTACAGCATTTGTGACTCTAAAGTGAATCACAGGAAGGAAAGTGGAAAATTGCTCTCTAAAGCAAAGAGTAGCAACGCACAGAAACAAGCTGCTGTTCTGCAGAGCAGTGAACCTTCTGTTAGCAGAGGTCTTTTAGAATTCAGAAAAGCAATGATAAGGATTTGCCTAAATAGAGCTGAGCCTGCACTGGCACATGACAATCGAATAGCAAATGCTGTGAAGTCTCACTTTTCTGTGACTCTGTTGGCACAACTGTGAAGAAAGTACAGGTTAATTTGTACCCTGTGGCATGTCTGCACAACTCCCAAGCATTCTAAAAGCCCATCCATCCATCCATCCATCCATTTAATTTTGCACTGAATTCAGGTATTTATTAAAGATGAGTAAGGACATGTCTTCAACAGAGTTCTTAGTAAGGCTGAAAAGATCAGAACTTGATTATATATAATTATTTTCTTACCAAAGCCATTATCTTATATGCAACGACAAGATCATGATTGAATTATTTTTGAATGATTTTATTAATTTACTTCTGTGAGTCTTGTTTACTCCTAATCTTCACTATCATTTGCTAGACCTGTCATTCACCATACTGGGAATGTGTCATCTTTCAGAGTCTTTAGACACATTAATACTGACACCATCACATGTTGCAACAAGTAATGGTCTAGTCTTGGTTAAAATTAGCATTGTACCTCCTAGCAAAAGACTTACAAAGGAAACAAAGATTAATTTGTTAATGTCTCTTTTTACTTCCTGATGTGTGAGCTAGACTAGCAGAGATCCAAAAGAGACACATGGTCAGTTCAGATACAAAAAAAAAAAAAAACAAAACCAAGAGGACCAAACATTTACCCCAAAGTATAAATGCAAGGCAAATTTACACTGATGCACTGAAAATTAATAAAATGTTGCAGGTATTATGGGGCAGATGAACTAACAGTACTTCTTTCAGCCCAGAGAGAAACCACAAAGCCATGTAATGGGAGGTAGAGAAAGAGAAATCGCATTTGAACTGCAGAGAGAAACAGCAAAATAAACCCATAAATTTCCTCTGTAAGGACAAGGCAGTAAGTACCTCTGAATGGAAGACAATGTCCTCCTAATAAAGACAGAAAATAAAAGATAGGATGAGTGACAGCAAAAGGCTCAGAAGCCAAAAGCATTAAGTGCCAAGATTGTGGGTGAACTAGATGGCTCAACACTTCAACAATTTATTGTTGCAAGTTTTTATCTCCACATATTTATAGAATCTGTTCTCTGGGGCGTCAAAGCCAAGATATTTCCCCCCCATCCCATTCTCACACACACTGAGAGAGAAGGAAATGCTAATATTTACAAGAAGCACAGAGCTTTCATGTTACTTCCACCATGGTTCAGTAGCTATGTAAGAAGTCTAGCAATAAACAAAAAGTGGTTGCGTGCCTTGTGTTACTGTTACAGCACAAGGGGTCAGGAATCATGCATGTGTTTTTTGGCATTTAGTCAAATCTACAGGACTGTTATGGAAAGTTTATTTTCACTGGCTGCTTACACGAGTGACTACAGGTGGCAGAGACCAACGTGCTTGGATCAGCACTTCTGCACTACACAAAAAGTGACCTGTGAAAGCAGGAAAGCAGTGCTAAATTAAGAACAAAAAAAGAATAAAAAGACTGCCTTTCACCAAAGTGTAGTTGACTACAGTAAGCCCCATCAAAATGCTCAAAAAACAAGAGAGCCATTTCTTTCAAGAGCTTCTAACATATTCTTGAATAATATTGTTGAAATCTTAAACAGTTTTCACTGAAGTGGACTTATTTTACAGGGCACTGTCACTAAGGAAGCAGTTAAAAAAACCCAAAACAAAGGAACAACCAGAAGAAAACAAAAAACAAAAGCACCACCACCTGAAAAACCAACTTAGCTTTAGATAGAAAAAGAAATTATTGTCCCACATTTTAAACTGTGGCTTGCTTGACCAATTTAGGAATGAATTCAGGCATTTATAAAGAAGAAATACATCCTGTTTTTAAAGAAAGGATATTATCAAAGCTCCAAGTGTCAAAATTTGACTAAATTTATAACACTCTTTTATCTCCAAAGTCAATAAAAACCTACTTACAGGACTATTTACAAAAAGTCCTTTAGCCAGGAAGACCAGTAAGAGTAACTCAATAAGAATGTCTGGCTAAAAACTAAGTGCCATTATCAAATTCTGGGGATGATATAATTATTTTTTTGAATAATTATGTATTGCTGCTAGTCTCGCTTCCTTCCTCCTCCAAGGTCAGAGGAAATAAAACCTAATCAGAAGTCTACTTTCTTCAAAAGATTTGTGTTAAAAGGAAAGCAACTAATGAAACTGTTAGGAGATAAGAATGGGTAGATAAGCCATGTCACAAAATTAATACGGATGTTTTAAAAATAAGACTTCCTTTAGATCCAGCAAACTAACTAATTTATTTCTTTAGAAGAAGTTTCATAGAGCAGTTGTTAAAGGCAAGGTTGCACCAGCATTTTCCTTGATTAGGAAGAGAGGAGTGGCACTGTACAACCTGGACTCCATCCTCAGCTTTAGAGTTCTGATCTGCAAGCAGTCACATGTGAATTTCAGAGGTATCGAAGCAAACAATGCAGGGTACAATTTCTTTCAGAGAAAATGCTCTTACTGTCCCACTATCTTAGCTCTGTGGAAAGTCTGAATGGCTCAAGAAGGGGAATCATCCCCCAGAACACCAGGTGCTGGGCTTCTCATTGTCCACGTTTGAGAGCCCACTGCTGCTCCCCGTCTCTTCCCACTCGCTCACCTTCACACAGTGCTCTCTCAGATCTTGCCTTCTTATCCCACACCTCTGAGCTGTCAGCCACTGCCCACCTTCCTGCTTGCCCAACACCTCGCTCACCCTCATCCAACAATATCTGACACCCACCCTCAGCCTGTAATTTCTAGTCCTCTATTCCATATAAAACCATAACCTTCAATCTTGTTATGCTCCTCATACTCATTTTGTTTTCTTTCCAGTCATTAAAACTCCCACTTACTACAAAATGGTCACTCAACCCAATTCTCCTTAACCCTTTAAGGAGCATTTAATTCCCTGTAAATACCTTCATATGACTGCTCTGCTCTTTGGCTTCTGTGACTCTACCCAAAAAGGCCCCCACTGTTCTTCACAGACTCCCAAGTTCTCCAGTTGCTTCTCTCAACTATATTGTCTCTGTTTTCCATAAAAAGATGTGTACCATTATGGATTTCCAATATGACTCAACAACACTGCACTATGAATTCATAGCAAAATTTCACCCAACTTCCCCTGCTATAAATGCCTTATTTTTTCCCTTTACCTCACAAAGGCTGCCTCCTCCAACTCCATGGTACCAGCAGTGACAAATCCATCTGTTACCTTAGGCCTCATCTTATTGTACTAGATGGATATTCCTGATATTTTCCAAGAGAAATCTAAAAAGATCTGAGAGAATTTAGTTATCTGACATTCTAAGCAAGTAACCAAACCTTCCCTTATCCCCTGTACACCCATCTTCTAAACTCAGAAAAATTTCAGGCCGTACATTTCTCCTTTTTGAGTGGATATTACACTATGGTGCAGACATACTGACTTGGCCTCATATTTTCTTTTGATAAAAAAAAACACAGAATGGTTTGGGTTGGAAGAAATTCTAAAGACCATTTGGTTCAAACCCTCTGCCATGGGCAGGAAGTCCTTCCATTAGACCAGGTTCCTCAGGGCCCCATCCAACCTGGCCTTCAACACTTCCAGGGATGGACACCCCCAGCTTCTCTGGGCAATATATTCCAGTGTGTTACCACCTTCAAAGTAACAAATTTCTTTTTAATATCTAATCTAAACCTACCCTCTTTCAGTCTAAAGCCATTTCACTCAGTCCTATCATTACATGGCCATGTAAAAAGTCCCTCCTCAGCTTTTATGTGGGACCCTTTAGGTATTGGCAAGTGCTGCAAAATCTCCCCAGAGCCTTCTGTTCTTCAGGCTGAATACTATAAATCTGCAGAGTACCTTTACAGAAGTCCTAGTTTCCTGTAAGAAAGAATGCCAGAAGATGGGCAATTATTTGCACAAAGTCCTAGGACAGTTAATGCCACCTTTATGCATAGAGACCTTAGAGGATCTCTTAAGTTTCACTCTTCCCTGCATCACACACTGGTTAATCATCAAAAATAGCACAGAAAAGGCACAAAGTTCTTGTGGAAGAACACTTAATCTTGTACAGCCACGAGTGATACAACTTTCCACTACCAAGCTCCTTATGCATCCGCATGAGTCCCCTTCTGTACTTTGGACAAAGTAACTCAGGGCTTCCTTATTTTGCTTCTTGCATAAATATTGGACTGCACCACGAGGATGTAGGCTTGTAGTCTCTGTCAGGTGGGGAAGCAGAGCTCTCCAGAGTGACAAAACAAGTACAGTTATTTCTGATTTATATGTGAGGAATGCAAACACACAGAGACGGGGACTTCCAAAGAATCTACGGGATGAAACACACAGTGCATGCCAACTTCCTTACTCTGCTTATGACTTGGAAAACAACCTTCATACTTTGCAGTCTGGCTATTTCTAATTTTGAAGGCTACAGAGGAAAGGAAAACAGCCTAGTAGCACACTGGATCTGTACATAGAGCATCTCTCAGCTCACTCAACAGCAAAGCACCTGCACTTCTCCAGCTACTTCCAAGCCAGCAGGTATAACAACACAGGAAAGACAGATCAAAGGGACTCTGCTGACAGCCATCCAAAACAATGCAGCCAGCACAACGAGCCAGCAAGGGAAAGGAATTACAGGCCTTCACAGAGCAACATGGGGCTAGACCAGGAAAACACACCAGGCTGAATGGCAGTGGCTTGGCCACACAAGATTTTGATGGCATGACTTAGCTGGACATACGTTTATAAGACATCACTTTAAGAGTTTTTTCCCCGACCCGAAATAGTTTGTGTTCTAGAGATGGGACAAGGATCCATGGACTTGTGAATTCTCATTCCCTCTCTGCCACAGGCTATTTCATCACCCTCAACTCCTGTGCCTCAATATCTCATCATCTATTTCACTGAAGTACTGTGAAAGTTACTGGAAATTTGTGGAAAGAGAAATAAAGATAGACACATATGAACTATTACAGCTAATCCTTCATTTGTTATCAAGTGTCAGCCTTTAGTGCTATGTAACACACACATTTTTCCTGCATGAATTAATTTAACCCAAAATTATTAGAGCAGTAAGGAAAAGTTCATGATTATTTATATGCTACATCTCCATTCTCCAAAATGCACGTCATTTTTGGAAAGTGTACTTTTCCATCCTTGAAAAGGGCTTAAAGGAAATAGTAAAACTATGTACTTCTCAAAGGAAATCACTGCCCCCTCTATTTTAAATAATGACTACAAATGGCTGTTGCAAATAAAAACAGTTTTACATTTTGAGGATATTGCTTACAGTTAGCCCCACTCTCCACCTGGTATGGGTTTAAATAAGGATTCAATATTGCTGAGGATAGGCTACTGAAAAGGCTGTTCAGCAGTTTCAAGCCATGATCATGACCCTTCAGGAGAGAGAAAATTCAAAGAAGTTAATCTCTTAACCATTAAAAAACCATTAGGATAAACACATTATAAATATATCTCTTACCTATGAGTATCCTGCTCTTGGCAATGCCATTGTTAACCTCATCATTGATCAAGTCTGTAAGGCCTCGGCACATGGAATCAACGCTTTCAATGTGTTCAGGACAGTCATTACAGATCTTATACCTGTCAAACCACACATTGGAAAAGGCTCCTTTCATGGGTGTATATGGCCTAGAGTGGTGGAACAAAAGAAAACAAAGATTAACCAAGCACAGGATCAAATGCCTTGATCATATGTATTAAATAAAAAACCCAGTGTTTCTCCAGCAAAGGAGAGAATAAACCCTATTGAAGTCTAAATCCATTTACATCCAGCCACATTGCATTTCCTTGCATTGAATTCATGGTCCTTCAAGAATGAAGCCAACATTTGGAAGTTATGTAAAATGCAATTTTCAGCCAGTTCAGTATTAAGGTTGGTTAGGTCAGCTAAACATTTTAAATCTTAAACCTGTCAAGAAGTTCTTAATCCTAAACAAAGTTAGGGTTGAAATCCATGCTGGAATACGATAAACTGAAGTAACTTCTAAACAAGACAGCTTTGCAAGAGCTAACTTTATGTAATTCAATTGCCTAATTCTTGACAAAACTGACAGGAGATGGGTATTATAAACCTCTAGGTATTAAAAAAAAAAACTGCCAATTTTTCTTTCTGTCAAATAAATACAGCCATCCTCATCTTAATGGGGCAGGTATCTCATAAACATAACTGAAAGAAATGCCATGTGCTTACTGGACTGGTGCACAAGCAAGAGTTATGATACTCCTCACCATAATACTCTGTAGTCAGAATGTTATTTTAAGTGCTTCAACAGGCTGCCCAAATCCTAGATAATCAAGAAACCTTCAATTCAAAGAAGCCTTTTCTTTGGTTTTAAATAAAGATGATTAATAGAGCCCTGAAATCCCAAGAAGGGTGATCTAATTGCCTTGCAATGGCTCTACAACATATTACAAAACATACTGCTATGAGATCGATCATCTCAAACAAAGCCCCTTGAAACCCTTATTTGCTATGTTCAACCAGGGCAAATTCTTCACTTTTACTTAAGCTTGGATCAGATTACAATCACTATCCACAAAACAGACAGTTTTTGATACATTTCTGGATAGGAACACACTGAAAATGCTAAAGTTGACTTCTGTGCTGTCTGGAATTTTTTCAATGCTAGGATTAAATAAAGCTACAGCTAACCTAAAATGAGAAAGTCACAAATTCAATTATTCTTAATGAAGGAACAAATTCTGCCTTTATTAACACCAGGGAGGCCTCACATATGCAAACAGCTATTTCTAAACCAGTGCTGCCACTAGGATGAGTGTTCAAGATATTGGACTATTTGGACTATTCAGCCATAATAGTAAAAATGAGAGAGCATAGGTTTTCTTCTGCCTGTTGTCATGAACACAAAAAAAAAAAAAGCCATGAATTAAAAATTATTAAGAAAAATATACTGAAAGAGGCAACAAACAGCAACAGATAGGTACAAACAGAAACACTACAGGTTCATCTTTTTCAGCAGAGCTTCAAAGTACCTAAAATGTACTGTTATTGAAAGTACCATACAGTATGTGGTCAAGTGCCTTAAGTAAGTAAAAAAGTGCCTCATTTCTTTAATTCAAAACAAACTGTATACTCAAGCACCAGAATTTTAAAAATTGAGCTATTCGTTTTCAAGGTAGCCCTTACCTGTCTATTAAAAAGCTAACTCAAAAATTAAAGTAAATTCAGTGGAAAAATCTTGTATACCCAGCAATTTAAAGCTGTGTTTAAAAAATGGTATTAAAATTATTTGCTTTCTGATTGTCTTTTCTTCAGAATAGTGTCTCCAGAAATGAATTGATCAAAACCTAAGAAATAAGATTACGAATATCTAATTCACAAAAGTCAGTTTCTAAGAGCAGACATTCCAGTCAAATCTATCAAGAGCAGAATCAATGGAGTTTCTGGAAGTCACTTGGACAATGTGCCATACAACAGACGAAATGCCTGGGTAAACAGCATTTAATCCATTATTTTAGCTTCTTTCAAACACTTTTACATCAATCCTGGTTAAGATGTTTAGTAGCAGAGTGCTTCATTTTCTAGTAAAATCAGGGTACCTAATATCTGTGTAAGAAAAGATGTGAAAGGTTTTAATATTACCACAGCATGTTGACCTGGATTTATTATTACAGCAGGTTAACCTCCAGGATGTATATGGAACATAGATACATACATATACTGCATTACAGCAATTTACTTTTACATTCCATAAATATTAAAACATGTTTCCCCACAACTAAATGACAAGCTCATGACATTTAAAATAGATCAAAACTCTTCATGAGATTGTAATACTTGATCAGATGTTGAAACTCAGGACTTCTACCTGCTTTTTTTGCTAATTCTTCATAAGACAGATGAAAGACCAACATCTTTCAAGCCCACAGGAAAAGACCCCCAAGAAAACAGACAAGTGGCTTTCAGCTGCCCCAAAAACATCCTTGCAAGCACTCTTGATTTCTCAGAAATGCATTAAAAATAACCTTTACATAAAGCTGAAAAGTAAGATTCTTTTAGTGGTTCACCCAGCTGGCACATCTGTTTTAGTCATTCACCTTTTTCTTTAAATAATCCCTTTATTAGCTGGCACACTACAACTCAGACATTACCACGGTAAACAAATATGTTTGGCATGGAACCATCTGTACAGCTCCAAGAATACAGCACCAAATTTTTTCAAACAATTAAACCACAAAAAAAAAAAATAAAATTCCCTATGTTACAGTGACATGAGAAGCTGTACTGAAATATACAAAACCAAAAAAAATACAGAGTGCAGTGGAAACTCCATCCAACAAGACCAACATGGTCAGTTAAGGACAATATCAGACCAAATAATCAGCTTTAAGTTTGGAATTGGTTTTGCTCTCTTAAGTTTAATTAAAATTCATACCATCAGTCCATCTGTGCCTCACTTTCTTCATTCTCTTTTAAAAATGATACTAGAAATAAAGCTCTGTCCCTAAAACTGTGGACTGTTGAAAGTGTAAATGAAAATATATAGTCCCCCAAGCTGCATGGATATTTTTTCTTATTTGGTTTTAAGGGGTGTGTGTGAGTATGTTTTGCTTGTTCTGGAGCACATACAAGATTCAAATCCATATAAGAAAATACAAATCAAGCATCCTCTCTCTGTGTAGATCAAGCTTCCAAACTTGTATCCATTTTTAAGAGACACTTGAAAGAAAGTTCAGTTTGTATGAATTTCTTTCTTAACATTTAAATGTTAGGAGCATGGACAGCAAAGGAGACATGGCTAGTATCAAACATTGTTTAAGAAACTGCAGGATTAGAAGGATTAGAGTATTAGGAGGATTAGAATCTTTAAAATGCTTCCCAATACCCCCAATCACTCTAAATCATGTTTTCTGATTACTTTATAGCTCCTATTTGTAAGGGTGTTTTTGTAGATTACTACATCTCTTGTATGAGAGTGCAGTCTCAAGAAGATCCTACACAACACATCAATGTCTTAAAAGGAAAATATATCCTGTAATATCTTTGTAAGTACTTATCATCCTTTCCATCTCAGACAGAAGTAATTTTCACTGTTGACCTCACTGCAAAGTTTCAAAGCAGGACATATCATTACAGATTTTACAAACTCAAGATAGATTAGCTTCTGCTAAGCTGAGTTCTGAGCAGTAATAAAAAAAAACATGATGAAAAGTAGGTAGCAGCAACACCATCTATCTCCACTTTCCTGAAGCACAAATATATCCTCTAGACCTTCTTCTTCATGTTTAGAATTGTGCCAGCTAGTCTGAAATTATCTTAACAGAAGTGGAGAGCAACCCAATGATGCTACACAAGGCTCAGATTCAGATCTCAAACCACGGCAAATTCCATCTCCAAAATGATGCTATTAGCATGGTGATTCACATAAAATTACAGGTGGTTTTGCTCATTACCCAATAAATCACTGTCCCTATCCAAGATTATAAGTCAGAAGACAAGCCAGCAGTTCTAGCTGCTTTAAATGAGACAGCACATTGATAAATGGTAAGTATTCTTCCCCCAACTCTTTCTCCTGATGCATGATTGTATCACTGCCTTCATGCTCAGCACTATGATCATTCTGCATTAGCAGACACATAAACCCAGACCTCTGATGCTGGCTTCCAGGCTTCCAGACAGAACTTCCCGAAATGCCAGACAGAACTGGAAATTTATAGTGAAGTTGGGCTTCAAGATTGAAATAAAGACTAAGAAAGATAAAAAATTACTGAAATCCTTCATTTTTCCTGCTTCCCAAACCCATCTCCCCTCAGTTAGGAGGTAGGGCCTCTCAAATTGCAATGTTGTCTTTTGGAAGACTGTGCACCCCTCTGAAAAATCTACAGGGCACACCACCTCAGCAGTTCCACATTGTTCTGCTGAGACTCCAGCTGGAGAACTACATCCAGTCCTGGAATCCTCAGAACAGGAAAGACATGGACCTGTTGGAGCAGGTCCAGAGGAGGGCCACAGAAATTATCAAATCACCTTTTCCCACAAAGAAAGTCTGAGAGAGTTGGGTTTGTTCAGCCTCAAGGAGATAAAGCTCCAGGGAGACTTTACTGAAGCCTTCCAGTACTTAAAGGGACCTATAAGAAAATGGGAACACACCTTTTAGTGGGACCTGCTGGAACAGGCAAAGGGGGAATGACTTTCAATTTAAATTGGTTGGATTTAGACATGATATAAGGAAGATGGATTTTTACAACAAGGATGCTGAAACACCAACACAGGTTGAATAGAGGTGGCAGATGTCTCACCCTGGAAACATTTTAGGACGGGCTGGATGGGATTTCAAGCCACATGATCTAGCTGAAGATGTCCCTGCTCATTGTTGGGGGGGGTTGAACTAGATGACCTTGAAAGTCCCTTCCAATCCAAAATATGGAGTAGTTCTAGAAGCAAGTCTTGACTCTCTTAAAGCTGACGGCAGGTTTTCTGAATGAAAGCATATTACTCCCTAATCCCAAATTCTCTCATAGCGTAATGTCACTGCTGAATTTCAGTATTACATTTCAACAGAAAATGTAGGTTCCCAAATATGATTTTTAATTCCCACTGTCTGCTTGAAGCAGAAAGCAAATTTTAAAAGAAATGGGGAGGAAAAGAGAGAATTCAGCTAGTTAAATAAGAAGTATAAATCAGAAACTCTAGTCCAAGGTACATCTTGTGTTAAAACTGAGGGTCAGCATATCTTAAAAATGAAGCTTTGTGGTATGGTAACAGAGCATATGATGTGTCCAAAATTCAACTTAGAACTATACTTTAAAAAAAAAAATTACCAAAAGGAAGGCAAGAGTCATCTCCATGAGAAGCAATTTTGGCTGTTCTCCAGGAAAGGCTGTGCCTGTTCACTCAACCACATGCAAATGCTTTTGATAGAGTTGTTCTGGATGCACATTGTCTGAAATGAGAGCTGACTGAGCCACTACAGAACGGTTACCTGAAGAAATACTATGCTGACAGCTTTTGTTACTTGAGACAAATCTTATTCATTCAAGACAAAGGGAGCAGCAATAGAGTCTGGCATAAAACTCAGTGGGAGAAATTAAGTTTGTTTCTGTTTCTTTGTTTTTGTGGATTTGCTGGGTTGGTTTTGTTGTTTGGAAGATTTTTCTTTTTGGAGAGAGTAGTGTAAATTCTGGGGATTGGTACTAATCAGAGAACAGCAATAATTTTATGGTTGAAAAGACCATAAAAGACCTTTAATACATATTGCCAGTTCCTCAGCAACCAATACTGGCTGCCTTACAAATTCACTGAAACAAAGTGGCAAGAGGCTAACCAGGGTCCAATCTGCATCAGTTCTCCATTAGGGGTCTGAAAGACGATCTGGGATTCTAAGTGGCATCTTTCACAAGCTGGTGGCAAACACTGAGGATGGATGAATGACACTAGCTAAGCACAGAAACCTTTGAAAAGACTGTAAAGCAAGAGCACAGAATGGCACATAACTTAGAAATCCACAACTGCTTGCAGGAAGGGTGATATAAAAACGAATGTCTCCAATTCTTCTGTACTGGAAAAGGGTTGAGAGAAGAAAAACCAGATGAAGGATGCCTAAGAGCACAATGCAATAAAAGGGATTACAAATCCAAGATTATTTCTATCATGTTCTAATTTGTTTTCCCCAAGCATGACTTCAGTTATCTCTGAGAAGTGTTTAGTGCATCCCATGTGCTATTTAGCATCTGATGTGAGCATTAGATATATGCAGTTTTCCTCTGCATATATAATCTAATTCCAGACCAGAAATAAAAGGAAAATACAAAGTTTATCCAAGCATACTTTAAGCATTATTATGCAGAACACATTGAATTTCTACTTAAAGGAGATGAAAGAACCACCCCATGATACCAACCCAAAACTTTCCCATTTCTCCCTCAAGCTCCCACCTTTAAAAAATACTCCTTTGTGTTAAATTTATGAATGAGGTTAGGGCTTACAAAAGTCAAGGATTAATAACATTTGCTTGAGCCAAAAACAGTATGATAGGCACTATGCACGCTCCCCTCCAATCCATCTCAAGTCCGAGCTGCAGTACCCCTGCTGCTTTTCCAATCCGAGGCCTCTCACAGGCAGAGGCTGCCAGAGGAGCTGAGTGGTGCCAAACTGTCTGGTGGTTTTGTGATAGAGCCAGATGGGGACTATGGTGAGATGAAGCTCATTTCCACCCATGAGCTGAGCAGAGATGTGAACTGAGGAGAAGAGATGGAGCAGTGGGCCTTTTAGTCCTTACCAGCCGCATAATGATAATGAAAATCAGAATACATTGGGGCCCCTGCACCCCAGACAACAAGTTCTGCACAGAGACTTACATCCCACAGAAAGGTTTGTTGAGTGAATGTCAAAAAGATCCATGAAATAGCCAAAGTAGTTATTATAGTTTATAGTTGATTTTCTGACTTGCAAAAGAGAAGGACTGTCAGAATGGAACGCAAGACAATGCAAAGAATCTTTGGCCTAGATTTTTTCAGGGAATTATAGAAGGCAAGGTATATGTATTAAAACAAGCAGAGCCTAAATGGTTTTAGATTTACCACGTTAGCTCCTGCAATGCCAATTTAAACTATCACTTTCTATTAAAAAAAAAAGTTTAAATTGGGTGGTATTCAGTTCTGATTTAGAAACTCAATAGAAACCTAATGTTTAAGTCACAATTGTAGCAGCTGAAACAGTATTTAAAGTTGTAGGCATCCTGACCCAAATAAAAAGAGAAAAAGGAAACCCTTTCCTTTAAAACTATTAGTGTAGACGTGGCTTTAGGGATTGCATCAGCTACTAGGGCTTCAATTTGAGCTTGGGGTTTTTTTTAAAGATATATATTAGCATTACAATGGAGAGAAAATAGAATTCTGCTATGTTTAACAAGTTTAATCTATGTGCAGACGCACTAATCTTGACAGAAAGCTAGACACAGCTAAAACAAGTTCTCTGCAGTATATTACTGAGATACTTGGAAAAAAAAAAAAAACAAACCTCCAAGCAATGTGTAAAACTTTTAATTTGTAAAGCAAAATTTGTAAACCCCAGGCAAATGCACCTAATTTCCAACAATATTCCAAACTCAGGTGTCAGTACTCTCACTACATCACATCAAGTCTTGGAATCCACATATTTTTTCCATTTTTATCTAAGCATGCTTTTTACCATATGCGATTTATTTAGTATTTTTGGAAGTTTTTATTTTTTAACTGTAAATTTTACTATCCACATTCTGTTATTTTTGCTCAAGAAACAACCAAATATGAGAATGCACTTTCCAATGTGATGGGGAATAAGTGAAACAAAATGCTGTTAACACTTCCTGTCCAGGGGGCATCAGGTGATTGCTCTCTGCACAAACCCTGAACATCACAAAAATTATTAAAGTAAATCTCTTTTAAAAAAAGAAGTGTGACTTTTTACACATATCTAAAGAGAGGAGTAAGAAACAGTTTTATAAAATGTAGTTCAGTTAAATTCCATTGCTTTTATCCATAATCTTCTTCAGTGTTTGCTGAAATCAATGCTAGTGAAGCCAAAGAACATATTTCAGAATTCTTCCAGATTATATGCTGGACTGGTTTTCCAAAATAATTTTCAAATACATTGACTCTTGAATCAAACCATGTCTAAACCTCTGATGCTGTACAAATGAAAAATATGCATGTTTCAGCACCTGGGATAAAATCTAAACAAAACATAAGTACAACCCAAATTCATCCTCCACAAAAAAAAAAAAAAGTTGTGTTGAAAAATGTGAATTCCACTGCTTTTCAAAACTCTGTTGAACAGACATGAAGAATGTATATCTATGGATCTATTAATTTCCATCAAAAATATGAAGAGGTATTCCCAACCTGCAGTTTATCCTGCCAAAGCCCCCAGCTTTGCAGTTATATCATCATGCTTTTACTGGCATAGCTGCTTTGACAAAGAACATTCACTGTGCATGTGCAAAGTTATCCCAGAAAAGACAGGAGCTCAGAGCATGAAGCACATCCACATTAACGGTATTTTGCCAGAAGAGCCATCAGCCAATCCTAGGAGGGAGTTGCCAAGCTTCAAGCTTTTCTTTGATTTCATCATCAGCACAAGAACCTGCAGGCAAGCTTTGCACTGACGGTGCAGTGGCAGGTCAGAGACCCACGGAGGCTCTCTCTCAGCAGCCTGACTTTCAGCCAGCACATTCCTCAGCCTCTGGGTGGGCAAAGAACCTGGTGTCAGAATTTTCTCAGCAGATCTCTATGTCCATAACCACCCAGCTATACGGCTCATTAACAAGGATGCTGAATTACTCCCCTGCTGCCAGAAACATTTTGAGTTCTTATCAAAATATATATGCGTATAAATATACACATAAATAAAACCAACATATGTACTCAAGTTTAATTACTTTAATGTCAGCCATTCAAGTTTGGAACGTCTAGGCCTTGCTTTTATTTTCTGTGAAAGAAAGGAAGACAACTGTTACAAAACCATTTCAAAAAAGCATAATGTGGTTTGTTCTTGAATACCAAAACAATATGAAATAGGTCTGTAAATGTTTCGTTATTTTGGTTTCAACCAATGACATGTATCATCACAAACTTCAGCACTGCTGCAAACAGTGGCAAGCTGCTTAGGAGCATCTGTCTTATTTTACTGTGTCAGCTAGGGCTGTTCATCAGCACCAAAGAGCTATACACAAGAGTGCTTTGCCAGTTAAAGACAAACAGTGTGGGTATTTTATATTCTTTGAATGTACAACTTCTCTGTTTTGCTAAAAGCCACTCAATCCGCTAATGCATGACTCTACCTGCTCTAGAAAAGAACAAGAATAACCTCAACTTAAAAAAGAAAAGAAGAGAGTGAAATAAACTGTTTATTCACATATTTTAATAACAACAGAATCTTCCCATCTGTTTAGCAAAGTACTGAAATTCGAAGTCATAAGATAAAAACAAATTCCTTCATTTGAGTCAGGAGATGTTGCTGGTTAATCATTCATACATCGTTTACATCTGTAGTTACCCAAAGAAACCAGAATAAATAAGAAAAGGACTGGACCTCAGAAGTGCAGTGGGATGGACAAGTCAAGCACTGGCCCACCAGATGTGGTCTGAGGTGCTCTGGCTGCATATAACAGAAGGGAAAAAAACAATTTTCCAGGGAGGCAGCTCCTCCTGCATTTCCCCAGTACCTGCTGTGCTGGGAGGGAAGCAGTGGAGCCACTCAGTGTGTGCGATGTGCCACTGATAACTCTAGCACCACTTCAGCCTGTCATCAGGCTGAAATTATTTACAGAAAATGGGATTCACTCCCTGCTAACCCAGAACACAGTGCTTCAAAAGCTTCCACTCACGGGCTTGATTTTTCTGTAACACAGCGAGTACATTCACTGCAATCTCTCAGTTGCTTTTCCTGCCCAAGTAGACCATAAAAAATACATGGCCAAGGAAAAGGGTTTTTTTTCATGTAATAGTGAGTGCCAGACAAAATCTGCTATTATACTTGTTTAAACCCTCCAAGAATTTTTCCTGACTTTGAAACCTCTGTACCTCAAAAGTCTATGTAACAATTTCCTTTTCCGTTCAGCATTCATCCACACTTATACACAAATTCAGAAAGAAACTCAACCCCATTACCTTTCAAGGAAACATTTTCCTAATTTAGAGCCACAGACACCTTAAAAAATTGTATTAAGAAAAAATTAAACACTTTTAAAATTTAGTATTATATATTTAATATATGTTACATACATAATATATGTAATTAATTATATATTCTGTATTTAATATTATCTTTGGATAGCTATGGGGGTAGGTGTCCAACTTTTACCCTCTAGGTTTGACCGCATAAACTTTCAAATTCCTGCAGGAAAAAAATTTTATCTATATATCCATCTACCACTGAATACACAGTGTCATTTAAAAACAAGACTTGAGCTCACAGCAAATGTTGCTCAATTCTCTTTGAAATAGTTGGGCCAGGATTCAAACAAGAAGTAATGTGCATTTTCGAATTCCCAGTCCTTTCTCCAGGAGCTGAGGATCTTTGACATCCTACTTGCCAAAAAGACTGACCACCTTCAGTACTGAAACCTGGCATTAAATACAAAACAATATATTCATAGTTAATATGTGGGAGTTATTATGGGTAGAATTGTGATCTGGATCACGACTCTCTAGTGCCACTACAACACACATTGCAGGATCATCTTCCACTTATATGAAGGAAATGAAAAGCTACTATGAGTACAATACCCAAATTTCAAATAGAGGCTGTGACTTCTGGGAATCCTTTGGAGTCTTAACCACTTAGAATCACAATTCCTGGACAACAATGCATGGTTGAGTTTCCGTTTTGTCAGAAAGCATATACATGAGAAAGAAGAAAGAATTGTTAAGACAATTTGTACTAATATCTAGAACTGTACTTTATAGCACTGGAACAGAGGAACTTAATCCTACAGTTACAATATATTAAATGGTACCTGGCAGGAGCTGTTGGGTAAATTACTTTTATATGTTGGAATGCCATGTCTTGATTCAAAATCTGTTTTATCCATGCTCTTGCTCCTTGACCAGTATCACCTGTATCACACAGAAGAGTATAAGAATTATGCAGTGCATTTAGCAAGAAAATGATACAATATCAAATATACTTCCGATTGACTTAATTTCAAATTATGAAGTTAATACACTAAAATGCTAAAACAGGACTTTCTAGAACAACTTCCGTTCCCTTTCCAATTGATTCAAAACTTCCTAGAAAAAGACTATAAGAGATGCCACAACATAAGTTTAATCAATACTTTACTGCATTTCATGACTTAAGTGTCTCCCAAGCAGATACAAGGTTACTTGTGTCTTACTCTCTTACTTACAGTTGACCATATTTGCTCTTAAGTGATAAACAAAAATCTTGATGAACATCTTAAAAAGTGAGGTTAAATAATTGTTGCTCCCCTTAGAAAAGTTAATTACTTTTACTAGAGAATTTTATTAACCCACTTCAGAACCCAGTAAAAAAGATCTTCACATTTAATTATGCTAACATTGCATATAGGCTTTATGGGAAAAGACAATTTGTAAAGAGATAGGTTCAGCTAAAATACCTAGCAGACTCTTAAAGAAACTTTAACCACACAGTTCTGTTTGAAAACTAGAGTTGACATCCACTCCCAATCTGTTTTTTCCTAGTCTCACCAACACAGCCTATGGCCAAAACCCCTGTAGACTGAAGTACTACAAACAGGATGAATTCTTCTGTAGATAGCATTTGCTCCTTTTAAATAAATATACATATATACACCAAATAGTGCCTACAGTTTGTCTTTGCACCACTGCAGTGTATTTTCAGCCATAATTTCACTGCCACCCCTCTCAAGAGCAGGCACTAGTAAGTCCTCAGTGTATACAATACTTCAAGCTTAAGCAAATCAGTCCATCAAGGAATATATTTTACAGTAGCAAGGATGTTCAACCTAAAAATTTGAGTGGCAGCTCAGCAAACTGGAATTTCACTACTGCCACTCATGCCATAGGACTTCAGTCTTGCTTGAAGTTGAGGTTCCCACATATTATCAACTCAAAGTGCTAAAATTCTCTATTATTTTAGTTCAAGTTGTTTGGTTTGACTTTAGAACTTGCCCCATTCTTTTCAATAAAATGGCCAAACCAAAAAAAAAAAATATACCACTGTCCTTAGCCAGGCTTATTGGCACATTACATGGGCTCATCTGAACAAGGCCACATGAATACAGCAATGCATTGTTAAATTTATCATAATTCCCCAATGGAGAAAATCTGCTCTTAAGCATTCTAACAAAATTGAGATGGTTTTTATTTACAAACATAATTAATGTATCTTCAAAATTAAAACAGAAGGCAAGAAGGATTCAAACCCAGCAATTTTCTTCCTGTTAAGCACAATTAGCATAACTAGAACTAACTGTTCTCTGACCTAAATACTCCACGTGACAAAAAACAGGGTTGCAAAACTGACACAGATCTCACCCTGTGCTAAGTTAAACAGTAAAATCAAAGTTACTTCCTTAACTAGATGCTTCCAAACACACCCCCACAAGCATTTTGCTTATGCAAGTACTGTGATCTGAAGTCCACAAGCATCTCTGATTCTGGGACACTCCTGACACACAAGGGTTTCCTCAAGGCTCTTGTCACCTCAATTATAAACAATGTATCTTAGGGAGGCTTGAACTAACACTTTTTTTCCCCTTATACACTGCTTTTGTTTTGTGTTTTTTTTTTTTTCCCCAGTTAGAAAGCCAAGATCTAGGCCTTGCAAATACTTGCACAGAATGAACCCTGAGGTAACTCAATCAACTATCTAAATGATTACAGAATTGGGACTTGGAACTTTACAAATTCCTTAACGATGTAGGATAAATCATTATTCTATGATCTATTCCCACCTCTTAAACTTCACAAAGATCTTCAAAAACCTCTACTGTTATTGAATACAATTTATCCATGAAAAGGTCACGGAAAACTCAGTAAGAGAAAATTTAACTATGACCTTCTGTGTCAAGAACTGTCATGGTCCAAATACTACTCAAATGTGAGCACTTGTGTGCTCAGATAATGTATTTTGATTTTAGGAACGGAACTTGGCGGAGAAGGAGGAGGAGACTGAGACATCAAACAAAAGCCAACAAATCTCCTGAAATGCTAGTCTTTCAGGCTCTTTAGAAATTTTAGCATTATATGTTTTGAACACTACAAAAAAAAATCAAATGATGGGTGATTCTGCTTTGAGACAGTTTACAAAGTGAAAAAGACTCATGGCAGCTCTATTATCTTCTTCCCCCTCCTTAAGTAAAACATTACTTTCTTTCCTTTCAAATACTGTCTGTATTTCCAAGTTTTCTTTCCATGCAAAGTTTAAATTTAATGTGTAACATGTAGACTGGACATTAGGAAAAACTTATTCACCAAAAGGGCTTTCAAGCACTGGAACAGGCTGCCCAGGAAAGTCACTGAGTCACCATCCCTGGAGGTATTTAAAAGATGTGTAGATGTGGCACTTAAGGACATGGTTTACTGGTGGACTTGGCAGCATTTGGTTAATGGTTGGACTCAATGTTCTAAAAGGTCTTTTCCAGCCTATGATTCTGTGCTTGTTACAACTTGCAAAGTTGTAATCCTCAGCCTAAAAAGCTATTACACACTTGCTATGTCCAGTTGCCTTCCTTGCCAAGCTACAAATGGAACCTCTACCTAAATCTGATGTATAGCACCAGGGTTGTTCTAATACTTTTCTATACTGTTTTGCACTTGCATTCTGCACTTGTTATAGTTTGTCTGGAGCAAGCATTATGTACAAAATGGATTCATGTAATTTACCACCACTTTCCATCACAAGTGCTGTACAAAGGTTTACAACTCAGGTTTACAGGCCAGCCCACAGCAACAGCACTGTGGCAACTTCTGTTTTAAATTCTATTCTGGAACTGCAAGAAACCAAATAAAATCGCCCCATTACAGACATTATGAACAAAATAATATATATTAAAAAAAAGAAAATTGTAGAGTACTTTAACCACATGCAGAATCAACCTCTAACCATAATCTTCCCTTACTCCTCCAACATTACAGAAAATTATTTCCTCAAGCATTAAAGCATTAGCATTAACAAGAGAGCTGGACACATAAACTCTTTCACTTTCATTTTTTTACTCACAGAATTTTTAAAAAACAAAATTAAACTAGACTATAAAAAAGAAATTAATTTAGTAAGGATACACACCTTTGTTAAACTAAACAGAAGCACCAGCTAAAAACAAAAGTAAGTAAAAGACGGAAAGTGTTGAGCATGTTACCATATGCACATGGCCAGCTCAGTAGTATTCTCAAGGCCTTGATCTAGTAAATCTAAGAGTGCTGGTTTTCTTATTTTCTTTTTTTTTTTTTCCCCACGTCATGTGTACCTTGTTGTTATTTAGCTCATTAGAACAACTTTTGAGGAATTAAACCCAACAAAACACATGTTCCCCTCCTGCTCTCAGACCAGTCGCTGATGTAGGTAACTCCCCTCTGCAGAGCATGGCTGTGAAGCCCGTCTGGACATGGACAGGGCCCTTCTGAACAATCACAAATAGATAAATGAACACTGGCTTTTAAAGGGTGCCTCATGCCGATTCTAAACCAGCAAGAAACACTTTAACTGGGAAAGTCATCCTCCAAATGCGGCTGCTTTCTGAGAAGGGCAATTTAGGGAGTAACAGGACTCGAGGAAACGGCACGAAGTGTGAAGTCGGGCATCAGGAAAAGGTTCTTCACCCAGAGGGTGGCTGGACACTGGAACCCGCTGCCCAGGGCAGTGGTCACAGCACCAGGCAGCCTGACAGAGTCCAAGAAGCCTTCGGAGAGTGCTCTGAGGCCATGGTGTGACTCTCGGGGTGTCCTGTGCAGGGCCAGGAGCTGGCCTGTGATGATCCTGATGCGCCCCTTCCCACTGAGCACGTTCCGTGATCTCCCGGAACGCGTGTGTTCTCACGGAACTCCGGGGACCGCACACGGCTTTGCCGCCCACCGCCTCCACCCTGCGGGCCCGCGGAGGGCAGAGCCGCGGGGACAGAGTCACCTCAAAGCCCTTCCCAGTCCTGGCCACCCCGCCCCGCCGCCCCCCTCCCGCAGCACCGGAGGGGCAGACCCTGCCCGCTTCGCCCGCTCCCGGGAGCGCCCCGTCCCCACGGGCAGCGGGAGAGAAGGGAGGGAAAGCAGGCACCTGAGCCGTGCAGGAAGATGAGGGAAGCGGTGTGCCTGCCCGCGGGGGCCACCACGCTCCGCTGCAGCGCGGCGGGCGCCGCCATGCCCAGCGCTCTCCTCCTCCTCCTCCGGGCTAGCCCTGCCGGTTCCGGGCCTCCTGTCGCCCTGTCTCCGCCCCCCGCTCCTCTGCTGAGGCATCCTGGGCTCTCCTGGCGCCGGGCTAGGAAGTTTGTCACTGCAGGCCCTGCGCTGGGTGAGCAAAGCTTGTTTACAGGCAGCGCGACCTCGCTCCGGACGCCGTATTTAGCAGTGTCCTGTGACAGGAACCGATCTGCCCCTTTGGTGTCACACGTGAGAGAGAGAAAGCCCTGCGGGCGTGTGCCCCAGTGAACTCCCTGCCTTTATTCGAATTAAGTTGCAGGACTCCTCTGTCTCCTTTTAGGACGTGAACCTCTGGCGTTTGTGGGTTTTCCTGGCACACGCGTGCGGGGAGGTGCCTGGCAGCAGCTCACCGGAGCAGCCCTTCAAGGGCAAGGCCTGGCTGCAGGAGAGCCGAGGGGAGGCGGGTGGCGCTGGGGGCTTTGTCCTTTGAGCCGCTGCAGAGACTGAAGGACCTTCAAGGAGCACCATGGAAAAGGTCCCGCCGACATTTGACAACTTGTCCGACCTTAATCCATGTCTAAGCACAACTATCCTGGCGCTCTCGCTAGTCTCTACTGAACTGCCATAAGAGTATAAGGAGTAGGAGCTTACTTTTGCACTTTTGGGTAACCTATACACTTTCAAGGTCATAATTATTTGTTTTTTACCCCACTAGTGCTGTGCAGATTAGCCGCTTGCTTTAGCGCTTTGAGGTCTACGACAGTGGGACTAGGATGGCCGGCCATAAACTGCACTGCTGCCATTTCACTGGCCAGGTGCAGCGCGACCCGGGGTGAGCAGCGAGTGCACGGATTAGTTTTGCAGTTCATCACAACGCGCTTTGGCAAGCCATAGGGGCGCACCTGCTAGTTCTTAAAAATGTAATGAAACCCTAGCCTCTTGAGGTAGCACGTTATTACCTACAGAATGGCCTGTGGGTTCAGTAGATGAATCAGTGTGTAGTATGAGGAGCATACTGTGCTTGTATTTCTGTTCAAATTACTGTCCTTACTACTCTATTCCTGTTTATTTAGGCCATGAAATCTTAGGGCACTGGTTATTTTGCCCCTCAAGCAAAATGCAGCTATGCAGCTATATTTTTAATATATCTGAAAGTGTTCTGCAGTGAGGCCAAGAAGTAAAGAGAAGGAAAAAAAAAATCTGATAGTTGGGGAAATGAATAAATTGCATGGTGGGAAGAAATGAAAGGTATATCTAAAATTTTCTATAGTGTCAGTTGTTGAGTTGATGAATACAAAATCTCAGGAGTGTAGTGCCAAAATGAACAAGTCAGTATTGATGGTGTTTAGTAGCTAAGCCACAACTTTCTTTTCCTTTGACTTCCAGGACACAAAACTGATTTTGGTATTTGAGCCATTAAGGCTCATTTATTTTATTAGCTTAGAAGGAAATTTAGTTGTTGTTATTATAGGACAGAGTCACTCATTTAATTATGCTTATTTGCAATTTTTTAATTTGTCTTAACATCTTCCATAAGCAATGTCATTTTTTGAGGATTATTACTTGTGAAGAGTTACTAAACAAAGGTACATCAGTGATGTGTAGCTTTGAAAACACTCTTCTGCACAGTTGTGGGAACAAACTGTGATCAGGTTTTTTTAAAGCTTATAAAGTCATTCCCTGCCCCTGAGTTACAAGCTTGGAGGTACAAGATTTCTTTGTGCCAACAAATAAAGCTTGATGCCAGGAATAAAATAAAGAATAAAATATCACACTATGCAAAAACAGTACTCAAGGTTTGGAGGATTTTGTGTATTGGTTTTTGTTTGTTGTTGTTGTTTGTTTGTTTGTTTGTTTGTTTTTAAAGAGAAACAGTCCAGGCATAAGATTTATCCTTTTTTTTCCTGTCAGAAAACAAAGAAAAAGCTAACTTAATCTTTCCCTGAATAGAGGGCTGGCTATTCAGGACTGGCTTCAGGGAAAAGACTAATAATTTTTTTTAAAGAATGAAACAGAGGTCTTCAGAGAAACTTGTGAGAGAGTGGGAGCTCTGAACAAACATAAATGGAAAAGTGGTGTGTTGCAATTTGAATGACAACAAATATACTGTAATAACTTGTTATTTATACCTGAGGAAAATGTTTTATTTGGTTTCTCTTGAAGTTTATAAATTATATTGAATATTAAAGATTTTAAATGACATTTAATGATATATGAAATTTAATTAAATTTTTAAAAACCCCCCAAACCCACCCTTCATACGGTAATGGGTCTAAATCAAGTTCTCAGACTTGGCCAGTAGATGATTCTATTGTTTATGGGAGTTTTCTGTTGTCAGAGGAATAAGAGCCCCCTTCCCTGCCCATTTTGCCTTCTGCCTAAAGGAGAAGGAAGGAGGAAACATGCCTGGAGTAAGAACTAGAATAGGGTTATAACTCTTTTCCTGGGCCAGAGCTGTAAAGTCAATGAAGCAGAGAGATGTAGCCCATAGAAATGGTGGCTCCTAAGAACTAGCCTTACTAACTGAAAGGACTCTCCTGAATGAATTAATAGTATGTTAATAACTGTAGGAGATTATAGGCAATATGGAAATACCTTGCAAATTTTGTTAAACTAACATATGCTTAAGTTCTAATGCTTGTGGTGTTTTACAAGTCTTTCACTGCTGACATGTAACATCTCGAAAAGGAATTTATTACATTTCACAGCGTTAATAAAATGTGATCCCACACCCTTAAAAAACATATTCTGTTGCAATTGCTTCTCTTTTTTTTTTTTCTGGCCTTTATGAAATAAATGGGCTACATTGTGACTTAAATGTGAAATAAATATGGAAATGTAAATATGTAGCCTTATTTAAGTTTTCCAAGAAAGTAAATGTTAAGCTTTGTTTTGTTCCTTCGGATAGGCCCTTCTCTAAGTGCTCACTGATTAGGTTCTGTTCTCTCACACTGACTCTGCTCAGAAAAAAACAGAAGACTTTAATTTGCTTGAAACCATTTTGATACTTTTTCTCATTTAAAATGGCTTTGCACTTTGGAATTTACTTTCGCTGAAAGCAGTATGTTGCAGAGTAATTTTTATGTTCAGCATGTGTACATATATAACATCCAGAAAAACTGCTACAGCTGTGTATGCAGAGCTAAGGCTCCTGCACTCAATATTGAAAAATAGGTTTCAGGTATTGTACAGTTACTGCTGGGTTTTTTTAGTAGGTGAGTTAATCCATAGATGCTTCACTGGTGGTTACAAAGAATTACATCTGATTTCTAATTGGTTGTATTATTATATAAAGCTTATGATTATATTATTATGTTATTATTATATATCTAGGTGATTTTGACAGAAGCAGGGATTGTGGTGTGGAAATAAAGGTATCAAATGTTTGAAGCTTTTCAAATCCCCCCTTTATTTTCTTTCTCAGTAGTGTGGGATTATCATCATCTCCATATCAGGAGATGGCAAAATTGAGTGAAGCTACTTGTATTCTTCATTATTGAGCATTAAAACTAAATGCTGAACTTGACTCTTTTGTACATTTCTTCCCTCTCCTACCCTTCTTACAGGGCTCAAGGGTCTGTCCCTTCTATTTTTTAGAACTTCATGCCACTTACTGTGGTCTGATAGAAACAAGAAACTGTCCTCTAATTTGCAGGTGGTTTCATGTATTGGAACTCAGTGGCAGTGTTTTGACATAGAATTTATATTTTTATTTTTCTGCTTTCTATACATCTTGGCATAGTATATTTTGAATAGTTCTTATCAAAAGCTCTTTGCACAACTGCCACAGTAGAGGTAGGAAATGCCACAGAAATTACTATTCAGGCACACAACCTAGTGGTCCATTTATCATGCAAAACCGGTCATACTCAAACCAAACCAAACAAAAATGTATTTCCATTCATACTTTTCAAATAGTTGAGCCTTTAGCAAATGATCAACTTTCAAAATACATAGATTTTGAAAAGCTGTTTTCTGTCCAGTCAGGAGTATGTTTTGGGGCTGCATTCTCCTGTTTCTTAGAATAAAAGACCCATGGCTGGGCTGCATCAATAATATTGTGCATCATAGGTAGGATTTAGTGTGGAGTTGGGTAAGGGTTTTCAGTCCGCAAGAGAAAAGCAAGTATGAATACTGTCTGGCTGCATGAGATCTTGACCCAATGTTTCTAGTTACCAGAACAAGGTAAGCAAGTAATAAATAAACAGATCATGTTCTTCTTGGCCCAAGAGACAATCAGTATTTAGGGTCTTGAAAGATAATTTTGCTAGCAGGAACCAGATATTTACTGCATGCCATCCAATTTATTTGAAAACAAACAAGGGCTCTGTCCCAGGGACAACAGGATGCTGTTCCCTTTTTCAGGAATCTGAGCCTGCACCTAGCCAACAAGCTGCCAAAACAAACCCAGGCTTGGCTAAGTTTGTGGTGCCTGTGTGTTTCTTCTGCTTGTTTTTTGCAGCAGGTTTGCTATTTCTGATTCATATGGAAGTCCACTCAGGTGCTGCATCTTCGGGCACCTTCCAGGCAAGCTCCTTGGCCCATCTTGTTTAGCTCAGAGCCTGCTGGAGACTGGAGGGATGTTCCTTGACCCACCCTCCCCAAAGAATTTCACAGACATGCTCAAGGCTTACCAAAATCATATTAACAGTGTTTTCAGCAAATAGTGAAGCTACTTTCTATTAATATGTGGACTAGTGGTGTCTGCCATTATTTCATATATTGTTGTGAATGGTTTTACATGGGTTTGAAAGTTGCTAGCAGAGCTGCCTTATGTATCAGACAGAATTTCAAACACTCTCCTCCTGGGCTGTGAACACACCTGAACGTGGGAGATCTTCTGCAGAAGACTGAAGTGCTGTAGAAGGATTTGGCTCCATGGGGAATGCAAGATCCTTCATCAGTTTAACCTGTTTATGTGGCAAGTTGGTTACACCTCATAATTTTGTTGTGTTTTGGTATTTCTCTCAAGGACCAGTGTTCTTGCATATATGTTACTGAAGATAAATATCAGGTTCTTGTTGCCTTAAAAGGACGTAGGCACTATAGGTGGAGAAAGAAGCTGTGAAAACATGAACCTTAAAATCCAGACTTGCATGAAAATACTCCCAAGACTGCTATTTTAAAACTCCTAAAATTTGATTCAATTTTTAAAGTTCAGATTTGCAAAACAGAAATTCTTGAAATTAATAAGAATATTCTACTGAGATTTCTGCACTGCAGTTCATAAATGAATGTGCCCAGAGCACTGCTGCCCCATTTTACTTTCATGTGTAGATGAATTGAGCATATTGAACATGCCACACTCTCAAATAACACAGCTAGGCTAGAAAGCTCTCTCAATTTCTCCATAGAAATGCAGGCTATCCAACTGAAGCATCTTGTGCCAATGTGGAATGCCTTTGCCAGTATAAATTGTAAGTCTGAAAGAGAGCTTTGCTCATATGAATATATTGGCAAGACTTAATGCAGTCACGAGAAAATCTACATTTGCTTTCTTAATGGTAAAATCTGGTTTTGGTTACCTTACTGTCAGTCTAGAGTAACTCTCTAGTTGATCCAAAGGTAAGTTGAATACAACAAAAGAGTCTTTTGGACTCACAGTCTTGTGATGCCATTGACCATGGAAATGGCAGAAGGTGCTTTTTTAATATGCAAGTAGAAAGTAGTCGTGTTCACATTGGTTTTGGTTAATTTGCCTTTTCTGGGCCTGAGCAGGTGAAATCTAGAGATTTATATCAACACTGGAAACATGTATTACAGAACTCCTTGACAGAACTGTTTGTTGCTTTTTTCCTGCTTTCATACCAGTGGAACTTTATATGGCTTCCACAGTTTGGCTGTTATTTGTAAAGATTGGGGCGTAGATGTGAGCAATTTTTTGCGCCAATTTACATGATGCCATAAAGCAGCGTTTTCCTTTTTTTCAACACTCGTTAGCTCAGCTCCTCAGCTGTGCAGCACCACACCCTGGGGTCAAACTTATTCTGGTTATCATGTTTACGTTGGCCTAAGTATGTAGTATTTCATTTGGGAAAATTGATGTTTTGTTCACATTTCCAGTACAGTGTTGTGACTATTTGACAAGCTCAACCACCAAGACTTTTGGAAGACTGGTAATCAGAGGGTGTCCTAAAGATACATTTCCACTTTCAGACAGTGCATTAATGGAACCCCCATTTCTTTAAGTTGAATGTGCTCCATTTTAAATTACTTTTGTGTCACTGCATCATGTTCTTCCAAAACAGTGTGCAGCTTGTTCATACAAAAATATGTAACTAAAACTAAGGTAGGATGAAAAGTGCAATATTGTACTTCAGATTTTTGAGGTAATGTTTATGGTGCTTTGGAGTAAAACACTCTGGTGAATCTGTTTTGTCACAGACCAGAGGTTACAGAAGGGCATGCACTATGCATCAGTGCATTTTTCCTATAGATGGTTTTATGATTGAATATAAAAGCAGGGTGCAGAATGACTATGATATATAGATTTTTTTAACTTTTATTTAATTTTTTACAATTAAATGTCCTGAAAGAGTAGTTCTGTAACCTCTGTTAACAAATTCTGTATGTACAGTTTTTTCTGTGTGCTGAGGATAAAATCTGTGGCTGGTCCTTACTCTTTTATTTAGTTGGACTTCACGTATCTTTTTCTGAATCTGTAGCATTGTCCCTTTTCTGTAGTGAGTAGAGGCAGTGATTCTTTTCTGTGGTCTGTAAAGAATCCTGGTTTCAGCTATGGCCATGAGCTCAGCTATATCCACCTGAAGTATGGACATCTTAAGTTAGGTGAGATTAAACACATCCTAAGTTTGGCTTTGGTTTTGTATTGTTGGATTCCGTGTCATGGGCATAGTATTATTAGCAGGCCACTGAAAATTATGTCACTCAGAAATTTAATTGGGTCCCAGTTTGGATCTGCAAACAGTCTTGGTTGGAGAGTGGTGGCTGAGTGGCCACAAAATAGTTAAGAGCCAGTCATGTCGTATCTGAAATGTACCTACATTTTTCAAATCAGCACCATCAAGCTAGCAATAACAAGGTTTTGTTTTGTTTCCTGCAGCAGAGAACTATGGAATGGGAGTATGAAAAATATGAACAGGTCACTGTAGAAAGGTTATCCACGGGGTGTTGGATCTGCGCTAAGCACACGTAGCTGTAGGGCAGATTTTCCATTACATATCTGAATGAATTCTCACACATGAAATCTGCAAAATCAGCCACCTCTGGATAATTCTGTCTGAGTCAATTAACAGAGAGGATTATGTAGAAAATTAAAAAATTCTCTATTCAGACAATGGGAAACATTGTAGGTTATATTTGCATAACATTATCAGTGTTTTTAGAAACAATTGCAAAGAGACCTAGGCATGCATTATATGAAGAAATCTGGAACAAAGTGTTCCATGTTATGTGGGTGCAGATTGTTAAATGTTGTCTTGAAATGTGGACTGTATTAGATACCTGTGAGTTACAATAAAATTTGATATATTCACGACATTAGAACCACATTGGTTTATAAGAACTGACTCAGGAATAATGAAATGTTCTCATTAAGAAGTTCCTTGTTTGGATTCCTGTGTTTTCCATTATGCAAAATTTAGCCAATATTTTCAAATTAATTGTGTACTCTTTCAGATTCAAAGGGAATTACTCAGTTGAATAAATCCTGCTGTAAGTTGGTCCTGTCCAAGTGAAAGCCAGTATTATGTGAGAGCAATTACTTTTCATTGTCCTTTGCCTAAACCGTGGGATGTTGGGAAGTTCTGAGTGTTTGAATATGCTAATTATTCTTCCCTTTGCTCTGTGGTAGATGCTGTTTTGCTATACAAATTGGCTCAGGAATCTGCATGTTTTTGTGGTGTGCTAGTTGCCATCTGCTTTGGAGATATTCCCATGCATTTTTGTACATGCAACAGTTATAATGTTTGCAAATGTTGATCCTATGAAAATGCAATGTGATTTGGCTTGGACAGGTGCCTTAAACAGACCACCCATCATATTTACTTTGCTGCTGGTCAGAGCAGGCAAACTCTTTGGTAAAATGTTAAAGTTCTTTGAACTTTCCAGATAGATAGTGATGAATTTGTGATTCGTATTCAAAGAGATTTTGATAGTCCTGAAAAAGCCCTGCTTGACTAAATCCACCATTAAGGTGCAAATTTTCAAAGCTTACTATTTAGTTTCATTTGATTCTTCAGTTTCATAACTATTTTAACAATAAATATTCAACTAAGATGCCTTTTTTGATGGTAGAGGGAAAAAATACTTGTGAAAGAGTAAGATGGAACAGTATAAATTAATTAATATTATTACTGTAAGTCAAATGCAGAGCAGGCAGCTCTGTTTATACAGTGACTAGATTTGGTATAAAAGGCACATCAAAGATTCTGAATCCATATATATATATATAAACAACAATGTTTAATGTAGGAACAGATGCTTAGATATGGTGTGGACACTGAGGCATAAATATTTTTATGTCACCAGCACAGTTGAAAAATCACTGGGTTCAGATCCAGTAAGAATATTTTGCTTCTGCCAGTTCCAGAAAAATTGCAAACTCAGGGTTCAAGCCACTACTACAAACTACATACACAATAATACACACTCATGCATGCCTTAACCTATTTATTGTCTTGGTTTTGCCTTAATGGTAAACAGAAGCAAAAACTTTTGACTGGAAGTCTTAACTATTCAAGCATTAGTGACTGCAGGTGGCTGCTGGAAAATACCTGTAGAAATATAGGGTAGAATACAGGTGGTGGAAGGAGATTGAAATATAAGAGATCACAGTGAAACTGTGTTATCATCACGGACTGGAAAAATTATGTAATATTGGATACAAAAAAATGTGTTACACAACAGGAACATTTCTTGTGGTAACTGCTATCACTATTAACAGAAACGGAATAATGGAATGGCAAACAGGAAAAAAAAAAAGATTGAGTGAAAACTAACACAGCAGAGAGACAGGATCTTGTTCTCTGAAAGGTTAGATGCAATTAAATGTAATTCACTTAAATTATGGCACTGGAAGATTGACATAAATGAAAGGAGGATTTATGCATGGTCACTCCTGCAAAAATATGAGACTTGGAGTTTAATTTTTATGTGACCTTATAAAAAGAGCATGCTTCTTATCACATAAATGCTCAGCTATCATTCATAAAAAAAAAGTGTGCAGTAGGAAAGGTTTTATCTGTAAAGATTCTCATGAAGAGCAAGTGAATCTTTAGGAGCTTCAGAACTGTAACATTTTGAACTTCAAATTGGCTGGTGTTGTGCCAGACAGGAAGCAAAGGCTTAGGTGTGGTTGTTTTTTTTTTTCTGAAAAAGAGATAGTGTTGACAATCATTAATAGAAAAAATTAAGTCTCAAGAGAGGATGGCCTAATGGCAGAGCTATTAGCTACATCCAAAAAGATGGTCTCACATCCTTGCTGAAATGTTCAAATTACATGAGAACATAGCGTGCTTTCCCAGATGGGTGAAAGAGAAACATAGTCATCTCTGCCTTTAAGAACGATGACAGAAATAGCTAAGAAAATTATACCTCAATTATCTTGATCAATCTTGTAATAAACTCTGCACACAATCTATCTGTCTTTTCTAGGAAGAAGGTCAGGAAGAAAAAATAAACCCTTTTTTTTTAAAGAGAACCAAGATGAACTTGGGGTGAAATTTTTTCATGAGTGTATCTATTTATTAGAGATACTGTGGAAGCAGATGTTGCTGCTATAATATTTTAAGCTAAGCAAAAGTTCAGTACAGAATCAAGTAAGAGATTTTTGTCATGGTATTCTATTATAATGAATAAAATCAGCATTTTGTGGTGAAGAGTCTTGCCCAAAATATTGCAGTAACATCTTGCACAAGCAAATCCCGATTTACAATTGCTCAAACGTTGGTTTGAATTTGTAAGGATTTCAATTTAGTTTTGGTTACTAATCATCATGTGGCTTTTAGAGTACGTGTTTTGCTATTCAAATACAAAAAATGAAAAAGTCCTCAGGCCCATAAGATGGTGCAGGCATTTACCTTGGGTAGGCAAGACTGTTGCAACTCGGATTCTGGTATATTTTGTACACATATTATGTACACATAACACGGTGACTGTAAGTGCAAATTTTCTTTATGCTTAACTTAAAGAAACACTGTAGGTTTTGAACTCTTTGTAATGTTATCATAGGTGGTTGCTGGTAATTGGCTGATGGGTAGAGAAGTGGTCTAGAGACCTTTGGTGTGAAGACAGTGCTCTTCTCATGAAACAGGTGAATTAGAAAATATTTCAGAAAAGTAAATAAGGAACTTGAAGTACTGAAAGGATTTTACAAACCAGGTAGAAGCTGCAGATGAGAATGAAATGTGCTGTTATATCTCTTTTAAATTGATGTTATAGGCAGTGAGCTTGAGAAGATAGGATTTCAGAGAAATGGAATATGGAAAAAAATACCTTTCGCACATCATCACTTTTGCTTACTTTTGTTCCATGAGATCATGTGTGAACTTAACTCTACTGACTGAATAAAGAAATTAAAGATTTAAATGTAATCTTTCTTTTTCAATAGAATGGAGACTGTGAGACATTTTTGCAGAAAAATACTGGAAACACTAATCTCTCAGACCCTGATTCAATTAGCTCAGAATGCTGAAATTAGATTGTATTGTCCTCAAATGGGTAACGGAGAGATACAGAGTAGGGATGTCGAGTACACACAATCATTGTGTGTTTTTCTTTTTATTTGAAACAATAAAGTCCTGTTGGATAGATTTTGGAGTGAAATTCTTTTCTACGCCTCTCTGTCCTGGTCACTGCCATTCCATATGGGAAGTATTCAAAATACTAAATGGGACTGTTTGGCAAAGGTTTTTTGCTGGTTCTTACATTGTATGATCCTTTGTAGTTCTGAACTTCAAGTTTAGAAAGTCCAAAAATCTGGGCCACAATTAAATTATATACTTTTGAATCAGCTGAAGTGTTCAGTATTAGAACCTTTTTGATAAAAATGTGGGAGAATTGCTGTTTTAAACACCCTGATTTCCAAGTTTTACCAGCATCTTTCCACCTTCTGATATATGAAGATAGACATGTAGATTTACTAAAGCTTTCAATTTTACTATGTTTTATTAGAGGAAAAGCAGGAAAACTTTAGTAATGCTCAACTTGAGTAATGCTCAGATTCTCTACTGCCTTCTCCTGTTAAAAAGATGGGGGAGGAAGGGGGAAAGAAACATAATGGACTGTGAGTCAAAACTGTAGGTTTTGATCTACTTTATGGGGCATAAAAGTATAACTTTTTTATATGGTTTTGTTTATAGTGGCATAGAAAGCACCTATTGACATTTTTAATATTAAAGCAAAGCTTTTGGTTAATGAAGTCACACCCTAATATTTTAGCAGAACAGGAAAACTACAGTTTGCATGTCACCATGTATCAGAACATTTGATAACACTACAAAGGGATCTGTTTTACCAAGCTGGTTCTGATCCATGAAATCTCTGACTGCAAATCATTTCCCCCTTTTAAAATTCTTAGTGATTATTTTTTCTCAATACTAGGGTTGTTATATTTGTTTCCTAAGGGTATCCAGGTGTTTTTGCTGGAATAATGCAATTTTGAGAGATTTCTTTTCTGCATGCCAAATTCACTGAATTAATCACCGTGGGCGAACGCGGCCCAGCACTGTCCAGCAGCAGTAATGAGATGCAGCTTCCCAGTGGATGGTTTCCAAGCTGGCAGAGAGCAGTGGGGAGTGACAGCCATCACCATCTTCTACTGGTTTGGCTGCTGGACATGGGGCCAGAGCTGGAGCACCCTCAGGCCCAAACCGCCACATCCACAGTGGGCGGTAATCAGCACTCTTCCAAGCAAAGCACTAATGAAACCCTGTTGCTTCTTGCCCCAAGACACAGTCTGTTGAGAAAACATCTTCTGAAGACTGGGAAGAAAACTTGGGCTGAGGATTGTCCTCTGTGTAAACAGAGGGCTGTCATCCAGCGTGCTTGGGCAGTATCTGAACATGTGAGCTCTGTGCTTCAGGGCAGAAGTTAGGAGAACTGAGGAAGCCTAGAGCTGTTAAAGTAAAAAAATGTAATAAACTTCCATATTAAATGATATTAAGGATTTAACACTCTTTTCAAAGTCTGTGTCAAAATGTATGTGTATTGGGCATAGGGTACATGGGCTTTTTCAGCTTGTCTCTAGAGAACCACACACTCAGCAAGTGTAAATCAATGTGGCTTCAATAAAGCAACTGAGAACCAGGCTCAGAGAAGGGGCTAAGTTTCAAAACTAGGGACTGAACCATTCCTTTCAGGTTTTGGATTTGGGGTTCAGAGCTAATTTTAAGTAGAGCAAATCTGTTTTGAGAGGCCAGGCAGGTTTTTCAAACCAGGAAATATTCTTGACAACAATGGTCTTATTTCTGAAAGGTTATCCTCCTTCCTGAGTGGTCAGACATAGTATGTGCCAACATCTTCCCCAGTGGTAGCTCACAGTAAGAAATCAAGACGTGCTCCTGCAGACCTTGTAAGCATGGATGTACTTAATTCCACTGTAAGTATCTGGCTTTGATTTCATATACTTTTTGTATCAGAAGGATGAATAAAGTAACAATAATTAATAATAGTGAACAGTTGCTTTTTCACAGTTGCTTTTAATACATATGCAGCCTGCTCATGGATGTGCTCAAGTGTTTTCATTTTCTGGTTATATTTATCTGATTTCTGCTTTTCAGTGGTTTATATTTTTATTTACAATACAAAAATACTTAGAACATGGTTGCAATTTTTTATCGTCCTGTGCCACCATTTATTCCAGGTTGTTTCATTATCTTAGTGAAATAGGTTTTTACTGGATTTTATTTGTGTTTATGTTTAGAATGCTTCTGCCACGTTTCATGGTGGTTGGGCATCTTGGATGGAAGGATATTTTACCATATACATCATTATCACTTCCTTCATTGTTTTGTATATATCTATTAGCTCATCCTAAATGTTTTTTGTCTTCAAGGAAAATATTCTTAACACACAACAGGTGTGGAGCCGGATGAGGAGAGAAAGCGTGAAGGAAAAATACTGATTTATCCACTTCAGTGCAGGCTCTATCTCCATCAAACAGCACAAGCACATATTGATGCAAAGGGAGGGCAACACCTTCAGAGCCCACTCCCTCTGTAAATCCTTTGCAGAAAGGCTTTGCTTTGAATGTCCATATGACAGAAGAAAGTAATGTAAAATAAGGAAGTCTTCCAGCTCCAAAAATTCTAATCACTGACTGTCTATCTGCCAATTATCACTCTTCACAACCTGTTATGTCATACTGATATTTAATATTTTCTTAGTACTGTGGTTTATTTTTTTCCTTTATTTTTTCATATACACAAGGTATAAACGAAGTAACTAGAGAGTTACCTAAGTGTTCCTGAGCTGCCTTGGGTTTTGTCTAGGGTGTGGAGTGTCAAATAATGTTGTAATGGCTTTATATAGAATGCCCTTCTAATTGGCATCAAGTTGGGCTGAATCTTGTAAGTGATCAGAAAAGAATGAGTCTGAGTGATTCACAGATACCAGAAAGGCATCTTTAGGATCACTGTGGCCAGGTGAAATTTGTAGGAGTTTCATGTCTTTCTTTTACAAGCATAGGAGCCTGAGCCAGCCCCATAATCACAATTGGGAGAAAAGGTGGAGAAATTGGTGTGCTTTGTCCTGCCTTTTGTGTCTTGTTGTCTGCCTGGTGCAGATGAATGTTGGCCAATAAAAGAGTAAACAGTTGCATTTCAATTCCTGTAGGACTGGGCTCTGAATCAGGAACAGTAATATAATTCTTGTTTTTTCCCTTCCTCCTCTTTAATATTAAACCATTTCCTTTGTCCCTCTTTCTAATTTTTGTGCATTATTAGGAGACCACTATAATATTTTCTTTTTTCTTTACTGTGAGTATGTCTAAAGAGCTCATTGTTGTTGAAATATTTATGTAGTTTAGCATTCAGTAATTCCATTTGCTCCTTTAATTTGATCCTTTAACTTACTTCTGCTTGTTTTTACATACAGTTCCTCCAAATCCTCTGCCCCAGATCTGTTTATATTTTTTAAAAGCTTTCAGCTTTCTGCTTGTAAAACTCTTTTCATTTCATTCCTTACCTAACCACAATGGCCTATGTTGCACTTTTCCCTGTTTAGGTTGAAGTGGGAAGAATTTCAACTGCACTCTTTCTAACAGTTCCCAGTGTTCCCACTTTTCCTGTAGTAGCTTTCCCACAGGTAGTAGAACCCAAATCAAAAGTAATTTCCATTCTTTATGAAGTCAGCTACTTTATTTCTCTTATACTCTCTGGTAATATTTTATGCCCACCATTGACATTTCTTGGTCATCGTAAATGTTTGGAGAAAATGTTATATTGTGTGTATGTGTGTGAGTAAATATGCACATGTATGCACACAGGCAACTGTATTTAACCTTTTTTTTTTCTTTCTTTCCTCACCTCAGCTTCCAAACTTCTCATATCCCACTGTTGTGTTTTGGGGCGTGTTTCTTTTTTAAACCACTGCACTATTTTTTTGTATAGCAAGAACTATTAGTGGGAAGGAGAGACATCTGATATAAGGCATTTGTCCAATCCCTGGGGATATCTGACTAATTGGACGACTTGGTGTGAGTTCTGGCACAGGCCACCACCCCAGATGTTTTGGTGGTATGTAGGACAGCGAGAAAGGAGTGATGTTGAGCTGAGGAGGGAGAGACTATAAACAGAAAACATTGGATTTGTTTTTCCTAAACAGATGAGTGCTGAACTGAAGCTGCCTTTTAAAAGTAGAAGTCAGAGAGTTACAGAAGGCTGCCTGGTAGATAGACTGTCTCAAAACCCATTCACTGAGTTACCTGTCACTGTCACACTGCCACTATCCCACAGCTTCATGTCCCAAATTTCTGAAGTCGAAGTCTCTGCAAGATAAACACATTTGGTGCTTAGTATTAACAGGAACTGTAAAAGCTTTAGCTGATCAACCCTTTCAAAATCCTTGGGCTTAATTGAGCTCTGTGTGGCTCCAGTTTTATGCTGGCTTGGATCCAGCAGTTTCACTTACAAAGAGAGGATGAATCAGGCACTTGCAGTATTGTTTAATGAACTGATTGTTCGTAGAAAGGCCAACTGGAGCAGGAGCACAAGGTGGCTCGAGTAAAGATTTTCTGCTCTTGTGCTCATTCTTCAAGGCTGTGCTTCCACATCAAGGGCGTGTAGTGGACAGGATGTGCAGTTTGGTCAAAGCCAAAAGCTGTGGGCTGTGGGCTAGCTCTTCAGCTGGTTTGAACTGGCACAGTTCCCATGAAACCAAGTTTTAATTCATGGAGCAATTCCAGTTTTATACTTGTTGGGGGAAATCTGGCCACTGGTTGTAGTTCTCAAACTCATATATTTGTTTATTTTCTCCACCCAGACAGTGTCTCCAATGCAGCTTTTTTTCCACATGATTGCTGTGCTGCACATTTCTGTTTGAAAATCAGCCTCCAACAATATTTCTCTGGAATGAGTTGTCCCTTGCTAATTTGCAGGTGATGACCTGAGAACTAGTGGATTGCAAGTGCAGCACTTCGAAATACCCTTTGAAAACCTGAGCAGAACTGCAGCAAGTAAATATATCTGTAATAGTAAGGGCAGGAAACACATTATAAAAAGGGGAATAGAAAGACACTAGGACCAAGTAAATAGAAGAACATGCCCCAGTGTATGAACTTGATGGAAAGGGTAGAGATAAGATTCACAGAATATGGATGGGTTCACCAGCTGTCATAAAACCAAATGATGCGTAGTTTATTTGGGGACCTTTTTTTTTTTTGTGTGTGTGTGTGTTAAAACAAATAAACAAAATATAGTTGTGAAATAGTATGTCTAAGCACACCTGTACTACATTTTGTTTCTTATGCAACCTTTTCTGCTAAGTATTAGATGTGTTGTCCTGCAACTGGATAAGGACTAGATGTTTCTGAGCAAGAGACATTTTGAAAGAGCTGCACTGAGAAATGTACAGTAATAAATGCAGCATCCAGGGTTCTCTCAGAATATTACCAGATTATCAGCAGGTGTTTAAAAACCCAATGATTTGTTTCTTTATTTGGAGTTCTGGGGTTTATTTTTCTTTTTTTTTTTTTTAAGGCAATGTGGCAGTAATACTTCTTTTATAAGAGAAATAACGTCAACAGAAAGCTAAACAGCACGTGTCTGTAGAACATCTGCTCTGAGAAGCCACTTGAAGAATAACCACTCAGTAGCATGATAAGAAAACATCTGTGAAGCACTGGGAGGAATATTAGCAATGGGAGGAGGCAAGGAAGGACAAGTGAGGTTGGACCTAGATCAGGGACAGACATTTACCAACTGGCAGCGCCTCTGTTACTTCTTGCATGACTTCATCTATATGTAATGCTCCAATTTTGTTAGAAGCAGGGGGGATGTGGCAAGGGCAAAACGGAACAGGGTGGCCATCATCTTACCATGTGCGAGGCTGAAGCCTCAGCTTCCCTCCTCATCCAGTGGAGGTGTTGGGATGGGAGGGAGGGAGCGCAGCCCTGGTCAGGCTCCAGGCGGGCAGCGCAGCATTTTGTGTAACCAGAACCCAGTGATGTATGTGTGTACCCCACTCCGTGTTTGCCTTTGTTGTGCTGTACATGTTGGATAAACCATACACCATTTTATAAGAAAAACGCTGTTCATATTAATATTGTATATAAACAAGCCATCTGCCTTCACAAATCTATTTGAAGATTTTTTTTTCTTAGCACTGGCAATTAGGTTTCAAAGCATTTATGGAACACTTCTTTGATGAATACTGGCAGGATAGCAGATAGCAGTCTCTTAACCATTAAGTAGACATTTGGCTTTAATTGATGCGCAGATTATGCTCCCTTTTAAAAGTGAGATAGTTAGTGTTCAATTACACCAACGCAGCTCCTCTGCAACTCTAACAAAGAACACATACTACTGAGACATTTCCCACAACATAGCATGGCCTCAAAACCCCATTGGTTCACTATAGAATAAACAGTCAGGAATTCCTGGAAATTAAAAAACAAAAACCACATGGACGGTAGGAGAAAATTAAATTAGTGACCCTAGGTAGAAGCAAGTAAGATTTTCAAGCATCCACTCTGTTTCCAATCTTATTTATTCCTTTTCTGGTATTAATCAACCTCTTAGATTTCCCTTCGGATCTGGCTTTTTCCATTACAAATCCAAGGATATTGTGGAATGACAACTTCAATATACCATAGGTTGTGTATTATTCTTCTAATAACACATGCAGAGGTTGATACATGTGGGTAAAGAGCTGAGTATAGATAGATGGGAATGTATGTTTATATTTAAAGAGTAGGTCAGATGCTGTGCATAGAGAGTAGATCAGATACTAGCAAACTGATGGATCAGTTCATTATGAGATGCTCTGCCTACAGGAAGAAAAAAAGAAATCCAGACCACTTTTTGTGGACAGTTACAGATCCTACTTCATGAAGTAAATAATGAAATAGAAGAAAGGAGAAACTGTGATGAAGAGCCAGGCATTTGAGCCAGGTTGTTTTGTCACCCTGAAAAAATAAAATTTGCTCATTTTCCAAAAAAAGTGGAGCAAATATCTCAGCTTATTCAAGGTGCTCTAACACTAACTGGTCAGGAATTCCCCCAGGAAAACATTAATCATGCCTTAATGAGCATAGTATTTGAACACCTCCTTATTTCAGTGGACTTAACCATGGACCAGCCTAACAAGGCACAGTTCTGTGAACCACAACCTGAGGCCTGCATTGTAAGCTGGCTATAGTCAGGGCAGATACTTATAATTTATTAAAAATCAGTGCTCTTTCAGTTATCTCCAGCTGAGAGAGTAAATCATAATACAATAAAGCAAGATTCTTTGGAGAAAAAACCCTTGTCTTTCTGCAGAAAGCAAGTTTGATTCTTTGTTGTTTTCATAGGTTCAAGTTAAGAATATTCTTCCCAAATTTTCTGTCTCTGACATGCACAACACACAAAGCACATGTTTTAAGACTCAGTTTGCAACATGATCTGCCCAGGCAGACATTCTGTTCCTGGGAACTACTGATTTGTTTGGCCATGTAATAGGATGGAGACTGCCAGCAAATATGAGAACAAGCCTTCACCTAAACTGAAAATGTAAACTCCCATCATCTTTTAGGTAAAGAGATGTTCCATGTTCAGGTGTTTTCCTTTTCTGCCTCCAGAGGCTTCCATCTCTTCTTATCTGCTGGTGATTGGGGAATATGGAGTTTTGGTGATGGTGTTTTGGTGTTTAGGATGGTGTTTTGGAGTGTTTATCTGTTCTAAAGGTACAACATGTCTAGAATAATGTGCCTCTACAGTTTTAAAGCAATGCCAGTTTAACCTAAATTTCAAATTGACAAAATTGACCCCTTACAAAGCTCTGTTTCAACTCATATCTTGTTTCATACCTTTTTGTCAAATCAGTCTCTTGTGCAAGTTAAATAAAACTTAGGAGTGTCCAAACAACCATCCGTGCCAGTTTAAATAATCTTTTAAAAAATATATAAAGCTCAGCTGAGTAAGATTTTGTTCAGAGTTGGGAACACAAATAGTAAAATATAATAAGGATTGCATGACCTTATCCCTACCTTCATAATTTTTGTGCTTCTTTCCATTCATTCTTCTAAAATGTTATGTGTACTGGAGTGTGTACAGTTCCTGACACATTAATGAACAGATGTTCATTCAGCTTTTTGGTATGACCAGAATGTATATATATTTTTGGTAATAAAGGGATGAAAAGAAAATTTGACCTTAACTGTTAGAAAAGAGTTATTTGAAACTATCCCAAAGTTTACTAAGCTTTTTGAAATCTAAATACCACTACTTGGTGAAATTTGATTTTCTCCAGACTTGTTGCCTTGTCCTGCATTGATGACAAAAATTGTCTTCATCACCTGCAGCATTCCAATTCTTCCAAGGGATACAGAGGGAAGAAAGAAAGTCTCTAATGCTAATAAACATGCAAGCCATTTATTTCAATAGTTAGTAATTGCTGTATAACGATTTACAAAAATTGCACATCCTCTGTTTAACTAAGGTTTTGCCTGTGATCATCATAATCAGTTCTGCCTGTTTGAAGAAACGCATGCTTGCACAGCTTGAAACATTTAAAACCTTTCAAGTCAGACTTTGGCACCTCTGATGGTATGTACTGTGCTTATGACAGTTAATCATGTGAACTGAACTTTTTTTCTCTTCCCTTTAAACTTGGTAGATTTAAGATTATCTTTTTTCCCCCTCATGTTATTTCTTCAAAGTTAAGTTTCCAGCACATGAAACTCCTTGACCTGGAAAATAAACACAGCACTACATATAGCACTGTGGGATAGCAAAAGAAATCTGACCTAACTAACAAAAGAGACACATCAAGCAATGAGGGGCTGATTTTCCATAGTGCTTTTAGCAACAGTTTTAGAGTACCTAAACTCAGGGATGTGTCTGCAATTGTCTTCAATGTCCAGTACGCTCCATATAGGAGTTTTAAAAATCTAGTCCTTGAATCTTGAGTGACCTACCTTTAATTTCCTCAAAGTAATAAAAGTTGACATATATTACAGACTTCAGTGGAAACAGCTGATGTTTATTCCCTCTGAGAAAATCAGACCCTGCAGACTAGAATCTGCTGGTGAGCTGTGAGCAGGCTCCTCTCACAATAGTGAAGATGTCTAATTTTATACCTGTGGACTCTTCCAGTCCTGTTCTACCTTCTCTGCGATTTTTATTTTACTAATATTCAAGTACAATTTTTTTTCCCTATGATCTGTGTTGCTGCTTTTTCTGTGTGGCTTGAGAAGAGTCTGGCTGTGTATTTTCTATGATCAGCCTTTCATAAGGAGTGGCAGACAGGAGTTAAATTCCAATTTTAGACTCCTTTCTCCTGACCCGCTTGATTTCTTCTCTTACTTTCATGCTCCAGGCTATGGTGTCTCCATGGCATTCACTTCAGTTTGTAGATTTCTTGAATGGAGTAAGGGACAAAAAGAGTACTCCAAATGCACCCTCAAGAAAGCCAGGTGCATAATTACCAAAACTATATTCATTTTGTGTTATGATACTTAAAAAATCCCTCCATGTTTTGTAGAATGGGATATTCAGATGCTCTCAAGCCACTTTGGACATCCCCACTCTGGATGCAGGGGAACATGGCAGGGATGGACATTTTAGCATGACTGGTAAATACTGTGTCTTGTATTTGAGTAAGTTGGAGATGATCCATGGAAACAGAGATCCTGAAGTAACAGAACTGCCTTGTAGCCAATGTTACATTTGTGAGCAGTATTGCTATGATCAGTCCTTTGGCCATCCTATGTCAGACCCTCTGTTGTCATTATACTTTCAAATATCAGTCAGGATCTATCTGGACCAGATATGAACTGGCAGGTGACCTCAAAAAGGAAGTTTGCATGAACTCTGAATAATATGATCCACGTCAGTTCTGCTCAATTACATAAAATAGCCATTTCAGTGATGGAGTAGTCATTAGTGATATTAAGATATTAGAAAGATAATAGACCATAATGCTTTCACATTAAAGAAGGCTGAAGAGTACAACAGAAGCTAAAGAACCCTTGTAACTTTGGAACTCTTATAACTCATTATACTTGAATAAAATTTGCATGACTTCTCATGGCAGTTGCAAGGCATAGGTTATGGAATAATTCAAATTCTTTGGAAAAGATAAGTTATGCAAGAGATAATCAGGGCTTTTATTTCTTAAAGGACTGCAGGGCGATATTCTCTCCTTAGACTTTGTCAGAGTGTACTTTTCCTTTCTGATTCACAGTACAAATGCTTACATAATGTTTGCATCATCAATATACCTTATTTTTTCAGAGACAAAGAATTGATATAATGGAATACAGAAGTCACTGCTTTTCCCCTAAAGAAAGGCAGTTGCCTCAAGAAAAGGTCTATCCCCCTACCTAGACATCAGGCTCCAGTATGAAGCTGGAGTAAGAGAGGATGGTATAGATTGTCCCTCTTTAACTGTAGACATTCAGTGATTTCTTAAAATCAGATTCTCATCATGCTTCTCTTATCTTTGCTGCACCATTCTCTTCATGCTATTATGGCAGCTTGTCTTGGATTTTTCTCTCTCCTTTGAATAGTGCCTTGTATGAGGTTGGGCTTTGATGGGCACTCCCAGTTGCCACATCAATGCAAATTCTATTGTGAATATAGACAAGTATTGCTAATACATGATTACATTTTATGTTTGTGAAGTATTTCAGTGTTTCAGCAGAGAAGCAAGCTAGAAAGGCTGAATGTTAAAGCATAGGGATTGGGGCTCTTGAGAAAATGATTGCTTCTAACACCATTAGATGTATTTTTCCATTCTGTTTGTATTGGATGTTTTTGATGCCAAAAAGGAATTCCATTCAAATTTCATTTCAAAACAGCATCAAAAGGTAGCATTAAGTACTGGATACATGCTTATTAATAACTGTTCTTTGTCTCCTGCAGACATTATATCTGTAATAAAGAGATGGCATATGGGTTGTACAAATTTTAGTGAGATGCTTGAAGTAAAAGCAACTCAAACAATTTGATGTGTTGATGTGAAAGAATGGCATACTGCAACAGAATGTTCTTATGACCAAAACAATGGCAGCACATGAACTGCAATCGGGTTTTGTTTAGCCCTTTCTGATGGGGAACTGTTTTTCTAGGTGATCTGAACAAGGTTTTTGTGAACCACGATTGAGTGTTTGCGCTAGCAATTCTCCAGCAGAGTTTTCATTAAACAACATTTTCTTTACATTTTCTTTGGAAAAACGAAGGGGAACAGGAAGATTGTGCAACTGCTTTGCAATGAGATGTCATCCTGGACAAAAATTTGGAAGAGAAACATGAGTGTGCTTTCAGAAGGGTCCCACAGAACAATGTCTTGTTTCTGAGTCTGTACACCCACACAGTGACTAAGTACTGTGGCATATCAAGGACATTTGTGATTTTCTAAAGGTAAATTAACATGATTTAGGGGAATTTATAAGGAACTGAATAAATGAAGATATTTTTCATCTTGTCCTGTACCAACCTTGTAATTTTACCTCATTTAGCTTTCCATTTTGTTAAACACCTCACACAATGTTTCTAATATAAGCCTTAGAAGATTTATTGTTTCTTGAGAGGAGCTGGAGAGCAGCAGCATGTCCTTTATCATACCTTTACAGTGTTGCCTGAAACCCAGCCTTGCTTATTGAATTATTCCAAATTATCACATATACTTGGACACAAACAGAATACTTTCATTCAGGAAAGATTAATGATAGACTTGATGATTTATTAATCTCTGGGTCCTAAAAGGATGTATTCAAGGGACCAAATTTCCCTCTTTAAATTTGTTTACAGTTTAAGTTTTTGACATGTATTAAGTAACTTCGAGAAGGTTTGCCGGAAAATTTACTAAAGAAGCTGAACTCATATGTAGTCAGCATTTCTTCATCACACAGACATGCACTATTCATAATGGGACATTTGACTCACACTTAGCAACCTAATTATTTTCTTGCAAGGATGTATGTTAAACCAGGCCCAGGGTCTGAAGATGTTTGCTGCCTATGCACATCAAAACAAGGCCTCCTTTTTTACTGTGATCCTCATTAGCCTACATTTTGAAAGGACATCTTCACTTACAATGCTTTTCAAACTTGTGAACTAAAGGAATTTCTTTTTTTAATTCTTTCCTTTAAGTAAATAGTGGGCTACCCCAGTGCTAGCTAGCAATAGCTGTGGGAGATGAGCTGGTTTCTGCTGTGAAAAATGGATAATCTACACTGATGAAAGAAATCCCATTTATTCCAGGAGGCTAAAGTATGCCCTGAGGTGGAACACCTAATTCTGCTTTATTTATTTCTCCCAGTGGCCCCAAGGGATCACAGCTGGAATCTTGGTTAGTATCTAAGATTTTTTAGATAACCAATTTGAGATTCCAATAATCGTAAACTCATCCCAGCCCAGAATATACTGTCCAATGCAGGGGGCCATAAACCACCTCTTCCTCTTAAGCCGCTTTTTACTAGTAGCTACAGCTGAGTAATTGGCCAGGCTATCTGTTTAGTTTTCAGTCTTCTCCAAGTAATCTTCTTGGTGATGAGATTTTTCCTGTGACTGATGCATAATACTTCTGTGTGCAAAGATCTGTAATGGTGGTTTACACCTGAAAAACATTTCAGCTGGGAAATATCCTTAAACCATCTGCTTTTGGCTAAATGTGGTTTTAATCCTCAATTTGGATACACAGCAATGATAGTTGGCCATTGTCGGCATTTTCGTGGTTAATGCAACTTCAGAAAAAAAGCAAACACTAAGGCAAATCTGAAAGGGGAAAGTCTCAGACCAAGCAAGGTAATTGATATGTTTTTATTATCATGTTATTGGTAAACACAATGGAATGGTATTTGTGTATGAACTGGATTCCTCCTTTTCAAAGTCTGTCACATCTCACTTCCACAGTTCACATACAGTTTAGATGCAGTGACAACTGGTAACACATGCAGCAACTGGTGACTCTCTAATAAGTATTAAATGGGTATAAATCTGAGTGATCTCTCTGGAAGGTGATCTGGCACTCTGGATCATTGAGGATGAAGGATTCTGTTCTGTTACCTGTATGTAAATGACATCATCTTCAAGCTACACAAAATAGCAAAGTACCCCTTCCCCTCATGACTCCTCAGTCCTTAGCAATCATCTGGGCTTGTTGGCAGGTCCTGGTCCTGTTTGCCATTGGCACTTGCCCATCACAGTTAACCCAGGGGCTCCTCAGGTGCATGGACTCCCTGCAGTTGTATCACCTGCAGATGTGAAGGATTTGCCATGGTTTTGGGACATCAGCTTTTCCACTGTCTGCTTTTCTGTCAGACATTTATCTTTGAAGCTTCAAAGTGCCCGTGCTGAATCTTGTCTCTTTTCCTTGTTCTGTACTATAATTCTCAGAAGGCTGTCCTTCTGAGAAGGATTTCTGAGGAAAGCTTTTGGATAGCTGAGGCTTGACTCAGTCCCCACTGGTTACTCAGATCACTTTCCAGCAGTAGAGGCACTTTGCTGCATCTTCTCTTCTCTGATACACCAAGAAAAAACACCTCATATTGGCAAGAGGATAAGGTAATACTGTTAAAAGTATTGTAGATAATGAGTATGTCATAATTCTTCTTTTTTTCTAAGATTAAATCTTAGAAATTGGAGGGAGGTCCTGTAGAATACAGCACTGTTGACTGTTGTTTCTGCAAATGCCTTTTGTCACCTTTATTTGCTAATGTGTATGTTATATGTGATGTGTTGGCCTGAGTCAACAGTCTGGATTCTCATGCAGGAATTTTTGCACTTGGTCACTTACTTTTCAGGCTGTGTCTTCCCTAGGGTTTGGGTAAAGACATCATATTTCTTGTCAGCATTAATGTATGCCAGCATTAATGTATACCTAACGGAAGAAAAATCTAGTGTTAAATAAGGGACTAGGCTGAAATTACAGAGCACCACCTTGCAATTTCACAGAGGACATCTGAGGAAGAGAGGTTTGACCAAGAGATTTCTATGAGGAAAATCCATATTTACTCAAGAATTGTTACTGTACATGTGGAAGTGAAAAGTGTCTCTTCACCTTTGATTCAACTTTTCATTTCTTGCTTTGTAGTTAGCTTATAACTTCACTGTTTGAAGCAATAAGTTTGAAATTAAGGTGCCTTATTTCACGCTTCTACTGCATAAATAACACTGAAATAAGGAGAAGAAGACAATACTTAATTGGGACATGTTAATAACTTGGACAAGGAGATTAGAGCTTCTGTCTGATTGCTTCTGTCATGCACTTGTCTTTTCTTTTCTGAATGATTGCATTTTATCCTTTTCTTTTGTTTTTTTAAATGGTGATCTTTCCTACCTTTTGCTGACTGGGCTTTGACAAAAGACTAATTTTCTGTATATTTTCATATACAGAAATCTGCATTCAGAGGTTTGGAGATCCTTAAAGAAAAGGCAGTTCTGAAGTGAAGTGTTATCAAACAATGTTTTCTGCCTCCCCATGGTGTCATCTAACATCAGAAATATATTACTTGTTCCTATCACCAAAATGCTGTAGTGGAAAGACTAATAACAGAAATTAAAAAACAAAGCAGTTGAAAGTGAACTGCATTCCCTACCAACTCTGACAGCACTTTTTGAGTTTTCTCATCTCTTTGAAAAGGTATCAAAATCAGCAGATGAAAATTAAAAGCAGTTTTGGCAGAGCAACATTCATATATCCTAGAAGTTCTGCAATTTTCTTGGAAAATTAAGGAGATTTAAAGCTGAGATTCAGCCACCTAACTTTTGACCCATGACTAATGCCTAGAGAGAAGCCTAGTCACTCTGAGCTTCATTTCCAAGCAGTCAGAAGAGATGGATTTGGCTGAAGGGGGGAGAGTGTAGTTTCCTCTCAGATATGCTTCAGTATTTCGTAAAGGGCCAGCTGGGATATTTGGAACTGAACCGTCAGCGCTACCGTAATAGGAGTTTAGCCAGAGGGAACACTGCATCTTCAGGCCCTTCTAGGTTGTAATCTCTGGCTTCACAACACTGGTTTTTCAGAAAAATAGCCTGGAAACTTGTCTAAAACACAGAACTGAGTCCCAGTAGTGGTCTCCATCACATTTGTATTTGTGTGTCTTTTCTTGAAATAACTCTAACCTCATCTGCATTGCTCATAGGTTCTGGGTTGTGTTTATGAATATATGTCTGGAATAGAACTTCTAAAAGTGCTTTGTGCAAAAACTACTTGGAGGTCTCTCTTCCAAGGACCAAATTCAGAGGATTTCCAAACTGTGACCACAGATTGTGTCAATTTTCTGTAAGAAAGACAGTACTTCATTATTGCCACAGGGGGTACTGTTGGCTTAATTTTGTACTTCAGTCACTGCTGCTGAAATTATTAAGTTAATGATTTATGCTCCTATGATACAACAATCTCTAGTGTTTAAATTGGTTACTATGTTTTGTTTACTGTTTATAACTACCACAGTTGTTTTAAATGCCACTAAAACTACTTGCCAGCTTGTATGGTTTATTTTTCCCTGCAGGTTTTTACAAACCACTTATTGATATAGTGGGAGGAAAAAAAAACTATAGTGATTTATGCTTGAAAAAAAATCCCAAGAGCTATGAATTAACCACTGTTCTGCTATATAGAAAAAAATAACACTCTAGCAACATTGAACAATGGATGTCAAAGCCTACTTATTCTAGCACTTGCTTCTGGTTTTATCATAGTGGAAAATTTGAGTGCTTTTTTCTTTCTTTTTCTTTGAGTACCATGACTGCATCAGTTTGGGACTATGAGCTCACTACTTTTTCCCCAGGGTTCCTCCTCATCATGCCATGTTAAGTACTTGATTCACTTAAACAGACTAATGTTTGCAAAAATGGAAAAAATGTCCCAGAATTCACTGCTTGACAGAAGGTTAGCTCATTTTGCTCCTGGTACACACAGAAAATTTGAGAGGCTGATTTACAGCTCCAAGGAAATCATCTGATAATGAAGCTCAGGTAGATTCTGGGCCTCTATTGCTTTAAGGAAAAGAAACACGTTTCTGTTTTTCACTGGAGAAAGCACACAGCAGTGAGGTCAGAGCTGATCTGTGTAGGGCAGGACAAAGAGGTTCTACCGGAGCATTACAGCAATTGCCTGACAGTGGGCACTTTCCTTCACCCTGCTGGGTGAAATTGTGGTCACAGTAAAGCACAGAAAAATACACCTGGTATCACATCTTAGACCTCCTTTCTGCAGCTCTAGTGCCCATGTTGGATTTGTCTCCTTTTCATGTGCCTCCTGAGCCACTACTTCCACATGCTTAGCCAGCTACTTCTTGGTGGGTTTGTAATCAAAACTAGGGGTGCAAGCTAAATGGGTTTATGGCAATATGTAAAACACACAGGAGTACCCTTACAGATAGCTGGAATCCCAAATTCCATCCAGCTGCTCTGTGTCCATAGATACACAGACTGTGGATCAACATCTGAACAGCTTCTCTGGAATCCCAAATTTCACTGACCTGCTCCATGTCCATAGATACACAGACTGTGTGGATCAGTATCTGAACAGCTTTTCATTCAGCAAAGAGGTCATGCTGCTGTTCCACCCCTCAGCCTTCAGTGCTTCAGCCACTGGCCTAGCTCCTAGCAACTTCAGGCTGTCCAGACAGACCTAAATGGATGGAGCTGATTAAGTGGTGCTGTCAGAGACATCCCAGCAGCACCACCAGACCCCCTCTTTTATGCCCCAACACATGGGGTGGGATTTCCCCACTGTTGGGATCTCTGGAATCTAATACTTACCCTTAGACTGACCTAACATGCTCAAACACAAGGCAGAGTGATGAGCCTGAGTGTCAAGTAGAAGAGAGATGTTGACAAATGTAGAAAATCAGGCACAAGTACTTTTAAGACAAAAAGGAGCAGGATTCCACTTCTATATTACAATACAATGTAAACCCAAGTACTTACAGCTAATAAAGGCAAAACAGGGCTCTAATATTTCTGTTCCAGTTTCCCAGCAGAGAGTGGCACAGATCCTGTGCACAAGAGATTGGTGCATTTGGGGTCCATCTGACTCACTGCACGCAGCAGTACATCCACCTGGTGATCTGCACACACATTTGCCTGGGGCTGCTGTACATCTGGCAGCCAGAGAGCTACCTTTTCTCTGGGCTCACTTACCCAGACAAATGGGAAAAATTATCTTTTACTACCCAGAGAACATTTCCAGGCAGAAGGAGAAGGATATATTCTAGGAAACCCAAAGCATTTAGTAACCCCAGATAGTGACACAACCTGTTAAGTGTGGACTTTCACAAATTCATGTGATAGTTTCATTAACTGATTGCATGTAACAATGTGAAGTCCTGAAATCCACAACAGAAAAGCCTCAAGTCTCCCATAAATGAATGTAGGCTTAAGTTAAGTTTTGGGTATGTTCTCACATGCCTGTCGTGATCTTTCTGTGGATCCAATCCATCCTTCTCAACAAGCACTGCAGAGAGAACAAAGGCATTTCATGTGGTGTGAGAGAATTTCTCTGACATAAGAAAATTTTAGATGTGAGAGATAAGAGCATTGATTCACAGAGGAGATGGAGGAACAGGAAAGTTCAGCTGTCCAGAACACAGCTTTGAGTAACTACACCCAATCCTGTAAACCCTTCCCAGTATGGACTGGGAGAAAACACAGATGTAATTCCTCTGGAGATTCCTTTGAAATGCCAGTATCAATTTTACCTACAGCATACTGCAGCAGTGAGGGGTGGGTGTCCAGGTGCCTGGACTGTGGGAGATGCTGTCTATTCATCCTACACAGAACATTCTGTTCTGTGGGAAGAGAAGTCCATGAGTTCTGCTGTCCAGGCTCTTGTTAGGGAATACATCTGCCAGAGAAACTGGCAAAGGAAAATGCATATAGTCCTCTTGCTTCATTACGTATCTTTTTAACCTAACTGAGCACCTAGTCAGAGATGAGCTGCACTTTTAGTTTACTTTCAAAGACATTTCTTGTGAATTTTTCCAGAGCTGGAATGCTGTATATGTGATATTTCCTTTAATAAAACATCCAGGAGTTGTTATTCAAGGAGGTGGATGGGAGTCCACCATGCAAGGGAGGCCATGAGTAGAAGGTCTGAGAACCTGCTGGCAGAATTACCCTGCGACTTTATAGGACTTGAAGGGGTTTTATCCCTTCGCAGTTTATAGAATAACTCTAATCTGTGTGTTAATGTGTGGCCTGTGAAAGGTGTGTGAAAGGTCTGCTTAGCCTTTTGCACGGAAAAGACTCATCTCCTCTGATTTAGGTGACTCAAAAGGTTCATAATTTTCTCTAGGTGAAAATTAACTCATATAGGAAAGTGTCCATGGCAAGGAAAACATGAAAAAAAATCCTTTCTGGCATCAGGGAAATTTATTCATTAATACATTGTGGTACTAAGACTCTGGGAAAATAAAGGAAGGTGATAAATCCAAACTGTGAGCTTTTTGGAAACACCTCTCCCACGCACAACACCTGACACACACCTCTGGAAGGCTTTTAGAGGACTAAATGAAAGATCTCAAACAGACCAAGTAAGAAAGGAGACTCATTTTAATTATTTTCCCTTGAGGTTCTAGGATGAAATATTGATATAAAAATGTAAGTGATTATTTCTCTCTGTGATGCAAAACCTTAAGGTGGGAACTCCTGCATTTCAGGAGTAAAAGAAATACTAAACACAACAGAGTTCCATCTCCATTACTCTGCCAGGAAGATGGTACTTCCTAAAGCATTGAAACAACAGGGGCAAAAGAAGCTGCAAGCTCCTCAGGTGAAATTGTGCTCCTAAAACAAATGGGAAATGTCAGTTTTCAGAAATTAATTGCAATTTTTCAATGTTTCATGAGTTTTATTGCATCACTGCTGATCAGTCAGAAGAGAACTGTATTAAAGAGCCACCAGTGAGGTATGAAGTGTTTGGCTAATTTTACCAAGCAATAAAATTGTGTAGTAACATGGCAATAAAAAATTGTAAATTTTTAAAATAAAAACGCAAAATTCACTTTTTAAAAATTCTAGATGTAAAATCTGCCCTATTAAGTAAATGAATGTATAATTATGCTTTTCAATATATAATTATGCTTTTTAAATGTTTAACAATATTCTTTACAGTTTTTGCTGTATCAGGAAATATGAATATTAAGTTTGAAAATATGATCTCAACAGCTTTTATTCTAATAAAGTAGTATTCTGGTTTGTCAATTTCAGAACTTCCAGTTAACTCTGAAAACACTTTTTACACTGATTCTTCTCTGTGGTGACCAGTGACAGGGCCTGAGAGAATGGCCTGGAGCTCAGCCAGGGGAGGTTTAGGTTGGGGATCAGGAAAAGGTTCCTCCCACAGAGGGTGGTTGGGCCCTGGAATGGGCTCCCCAGGGAAGTGGGCACAGCACCAGCCTGACAGAGCTCAAGCAGCATTTGGAAAATGCTCTCAGGCTCATGGTGTGATCCTTGGGGCTGTCCTGTGCAGGGCCAAGAGTTAATGTGGTAATCCTTGAGAGTCCCTTCCAACTCAGTTCTGTGATTCTCTGCTTCTATGCACCCTATGTTCATGAAATTTGTATTAAGAAATTGTCTTAGAAGACTATATTGACTTGTAAGCTTCTTCCTTTCCTTCTTTTCTTCCTTCTGGGAGGAAAAATCCCAGTCAGAATGTAATTCGTTCAGCACTTTGTATTTTCACTAAAGTTGGTGGGAACTTAATTTCTGTCTAGAATTAAACTGTTTTAAACAACATCTGTTCAGCCCTTGTGGTTTTATTCTGGAGTTGTGATCATTATTCGAGCTGAGAGCAAAGGAAAATGCTTTCTTTTCACTTTTATTTACTGCATTAAAATGCCTTTGTCACTTACCAAGTGAGAGGTTTATCCCCCCCCACTGTCTCCTCTCCCTTTCTGCTCTCCCAGTCCTAGGCTCCTGTTATTTTTTTCCTTACCACCCTCAGTCACTGTGTCATCTCTAAAGCCAGCTTTGAAGTAAAACCCTGACAGTCGACAAGCTCATTCAGATGTGTGACACACTGAGTCTTTGAGCATATGATTTGCTACCTCTCCCTATATTGAACTCTTCACTCTTACTCATGCCTTCTGTTTCCTGCCCAGAAACCAGTTTTGAGGCTTACAATACTTGTACAGTCCTCTCTCTCTCTCTCTCTCTCTGTGTTTTAAAGGATTTCTGAGAACTTCATTACACCAGCCATCATACAGGGTTGTGCAAGAGGGAGGGAACCACAGAAAGTCATCCTCCCTCCTTGCTTGGCTTTCCTGCTATGCCTTAGGGAAACCTCTGTGCTGGGGGCAGAAAATGATCTTTCACTGGGGCTTAAATCAGAAGGAAAAAGTGTTTATTTCTGTGGACCTCAAGCTGTGCCCCAATACTTACACAGTAAAACAAATCATCTCCCATCAGAGAGCAGAATGGATTGAAGAGGTGGATGGGTCCTTGTCCCTTCCTCTTGCATATTTTCCTAGTCACTGCGGGGGGGGGAGGGAAGGACTAAGAAAAGCAGGCGATGGAAAGCAGAAGTCCCTTCACTCACTTTCCATACTGGGATGACAAAAACGTTGTGCTGAAGCACAGAAAGTGGAGGTCATTTTAACCTCCCAAATGAGAAATGTAAACAGTGCTTTGAGAACAGCATGACAACTGTCAGTAAACAGTTAAAACTTGTACAGAGGAAACCAGGTTGCATCAAGTTACCAAATGTTTTCTATAATATTATATTCCTCTCCTGTGGACAATTAGGAAGACTGTTCTGCATTGGAGGACTAGTGTTGACAGCACAGAGCAATGGACATTTCAATGAATAAGTTGCTGTTTTCTTCCTCCTGAGATCCAATAAAGATTTTATACTTTGGGGTTTGCCTTATTTCACTTCCATTATGACTTTAAGTAGAGAGTGGTGTTATTTATTTATGATACACTGTCTGTTTGCATGAATACATAACTATAAACAGGTACTTTCATTTTCTATGGAAGCTGTGTCAATCTTTTCTAATGACCTCTTACACTGATTTTAAACAATCTACCAAGCAACTTTTAAAAATGGGTTCAAGCTACAGTTACATGACTTTGCATCAATGTTTAAGTTTGTGTTTGATAATCTATCATAAACAAGCAAATCGATCCTCATTTGCCAAAGGAATGCTAATAGTGCCTTACTAGATTGTAAAATCACTAAGTCAAACTTTTCTGGCTTGTCCCCCACTGAAATCTCTATTCATGGAAATAATTTTAACTACAGAACATCTGCCCTTCTCTTGATCTTCCATACTCTGCACATCTTCAGAGCCTGACTTCTGTCCTTGGTGGCCATCATTTGCATGATGTTACCTTCAGGCCTGGGTAACCAGGTTCCCACAAGGAATCTGGCTGCTAGTTCCTGAGTGCTGTATCTGTCATTGTCATCACGGTCAGGGAAACACAGCTTTTAGTACTGAAGTTCTTTGTTGTCAAGTCTGCCCTTCCTGGCTTTCCCCTACAGGTCAGCCAGAGGAGGGGAATCAGAAATGTGGTTGTTTTCCCACCCTGCTTAGAGAACCCTGGTTGATCGCATACTTTGGATGTTGGACCTTGAAAGAGTTGTCCAGACGGACCATACAGACCTATGAAGAGGCAGCTGTAATTAGTTTAGTGTTACAGCAAATCCATGGCTCCTTGCTGAGGGTGAGATGGTGAGCTGTGAGCTGCTCCTCCCTGGGAAGGGCCCATCACAGGGTCTCTGGTCCTGGGCACCAGGAGTGAATATGTGGCATACACACAAGACAAGAGATCCAAATTGGGCTTGTCAGTCATCCTATGCTGTCAAGGCAGTAAGACAATAAAATAATTGCTAAAATATCCATTTCTGCCTCATCACCAAAAATTTCCCTTTTCTGAAAAAAGCTTCAGAAAAATTGCAGGCAAAGACAGTCCCTGGAAACAAGTGGATGTAAAGTGAGCCATTGTGGACAATGGTTCCATCCTGTTACCAGTAACCCTCTAGGAATAATGCCACAGAACTATTAAGCAAAAAAATTCTCAACTTTTCCAGGGTCCTGATGATCCTCCAATAAAGTATAATTTTCAATTTTTTTATTTTTTTTTTTAAATCTAGTTACCTAATGCTGTCTTATACTTTTTAAAAGTGCTATATAACTAACCCAAGAAATACTTATACAAAAAAGAGTTCTGGAAGTCTGATTTACCAGACCACTTACGTAGATTAAGCTGCTACCATGAAGCCAAAGCTGGACATTTGTACCATCTATGAATTAGGCTGATCAGTCAAAACAGTCAGAAGCCAAAGCTAAATCTGATCATTAATTATTACTCATTTGCAGTCCAAGAAAATATAAGGTCCCCTACATCATTGAAGTTTCTGGTTGGGGTCAAATTAATTTCTCCAGTACTGAACACAGTACTTTTGGAAAACTTGCAGACTTTTCTTGTACACCATAATACAGAGGTCTGCTAGCCTTTTTCAGACCATAGAGATAACATAAAGAGAAAAGAATGGATTGAAATGTAGATACAAAGAAAAGGCCAAAACAACAGAAAAAGCAGTGCTTTTTTTGAATGTCCCACCTGAATTCTAAAGCCCATGGGTAGCTGCCTTGATTCTAAAGATGTTTTTGCTACTTGGAATCCTTCAAAGAATCAGTTCTAAACTGCTTAGCAACAGCCTTCATTTCCCAAAGATAGAAATTAAAATTCATTTGGACTGATACGGATAGAAAGAGGGAGGGAGAAGAACAGATTGCTTTTTTCATACAGCCTTAACAAAAATGGTGTGTTAATTTGGCTCAGGAAAAAAAGTGCAATTAAAAAAAAGCAAAAGGGAGGGGAAAGAGAAAATAACTATGGTTTTAATTAATAAAGTTTATGTTAAAAAAAGGAGAAAATAATGGATTCAGTGATGTTATAACTAATTAATGATCCTTTAGAAGGATTTATCACATGCTGCCACTAAAATATATTTTAAAATATTGCTTAAGAAATATGTGGGAAAAGCTCCAGAATTTTAGAGACTGAATGGAAGGATTTAAAGCATTGCAGAAATTTCATCTGTAACACAATGGCCTGAGTTTTTACCATCTTATAGTGTCAATAAGACTGGTGTTCAGGCAGAGTTTAGGTGGATGCTGCAGTTGTAATTCATCACAGATGGGATTAATTTGATTATATTTACCATGCCTTCTTTGAGATTAAGCAACAGAGGCTGGATAGGATCTTCAGCAAGTGAAATCACTCATGTTTTGGGTATGATCTCCCACTTTGTTGGTGGGCAAGTGGGCAGGCACTCTGAATGCTGGATGCTGCAGGATGGCAGGGGTCAGACTCATCCTGTGTCACAGCACTGATTCAGCTCAATGTGTGAAATACACTTGTGTAAAGCTCTGACCACTCTCCTCCCTGTAATCTCCGAAGTCTGCTCTGAATCACACCAGTCAATCACAGTCCTTAGCAGAGAGGGGTCTGTCTTGTCTAACTTCAGCAATGCTCACCTAAAGTCTGTCAGGAGTCAAAGGAGATAGGTAGGAACTCCTACCAAACTTTGTACGGAATTTACTGGACTAAGTAGACCAGAGGAAGAATGACTAATTTAGACTGTGTGCCTAAAGTTAGGTGGCCAGGCTGGGTGAGATGATGTGCAGTCACTGTGGCTGTACCTGCTGGAGGATTAATGGATCACTGCTTGTTTTGCTACCCCACCACGAGAGTACCTTGAATATGGGAGTAGTGGTAGTGGTGGGAGGATCTGGATGTGGAATTACTGTACTCCTTGGAAATTTTCCTTTAGTGGAGGATTTCCCACGACAAGGCTTGTTGGAGAAATTTCAGGTTTTTTAAAGTCACTTTAGGAGGACAAAATGAAAGTCCTGATTTTGCATGTGTAGGATTCCCATGTCTTCAGGAAGCTAACAGAGCTTTAATCCATGCCGTAGTATACACCAAGCTTACAGTGTCAGAAAGCTGAGAGTAAGCCCCAAAATATAATCAAAACCAGCAGTTGTGTCAGAAAGCTGCAGAGACACATCTTTAGTTTTGCTGTTTTTCTTTTACCTCTGTGATGCAAGTGGACCTGTCAGTTGCTGTAGTGTGAATCTGACCTCATTTGAGGTTCTTTTTTGCAAAGAATAGGAGGTCTGTTCACCAGGCTCTGAAGATGTTCGGACTCTGCTCGTCCTTTGATCTCCAGAGCAGGCTGGGCTCACAGCCTCAGTGTGTATTGCCAAAAATTCAGTGACCCCACAGCTTCTCCTATTAATAAGATACCATCTGGTTTATAAGGGTGAGAGTAAATTTAAATTTAAAGTGAGAGGCATGCCTCACAATGTGAGTAAGTAAATGCATAGTGACATAGTGCTGTCAGTACTGTTTGCATGTGTGCAGTTCAATCACATGGGCCACACATATGTGGCCATGCTTTCAAAGATGGGGCCAGTTGCTTTGCATTTTATCTGGGGAATCATTATATTAGTAGGAATCAACCAGAACTCAAGCAGAAAGCAGAGCTTTTAATGTAGAGGGGGTTTTTTTTTGGTTTTTTTTCTTCCCTTTTCTGATGCCTCAAATAATCCTCATTCCTCAGTAAGTTCTGTCAGCCAGAGTTTTGATTTTTCCAGAGTTTGCATTTTTCATCTATCAGTTTGTGAAGGAAAAAATGTTGGGAGCTAGTAGCAAGGTTTTAATTGGGGAAACTACCCAAGAGCTCACATGTGTAGCTGACCTAGGTTATCTCACCCCCATGAATCAAATATACCCCAGAACAACCACACTGGAAATGAGAGGCCAGTTCCTCTCTCATAGCCTCCAGTGTGAATCAGAAATCATTATTTTGAAGGAAGAGCAATGAGGCTGTGTAAAAGCAGCACAAATTCTTGGAGAAAACCCAGCAGAGTTACTGGTAAGAATCACACTCTACAAAACTGAGTCCTGGGAATTCCAAGCATTCTCACACACCCAATTTGATCATGTTGTAAGTAAACCAAAGTCATCTTCCTCACCTTTGATCTGTGTTCCTGCTTCCACGCTGAAGAGAGAGATGAAAGAAAAGAAGAAACAAAAGAAAATATAACCAAGTATTTTTGAATATCAGAAAGTTTTGTGTCGGTAAAAAGCAAGGGTTTTTTTAATACATAGACTTGTAGAATCATAGAATGTTAAGGGGTTAAAATGAACCTTAAAATCACCTTGACCCAATCCCCCTGCCTTGGGCAGGGACACTCTCTACCAGACCAGGTTGCTCAAGGCTTTATCCAACCTAGCTTTAAACACTGCCAGGATTGGGGCATCAAAACTTCCCTGGGCAACCTGTCCAGTGTCTCACCTGGGATATGTAGAACTCTTATATTTTCTGAACCTGTCCCTTTTCCTACCAAATAACTGAAGGATCATTTTCATTCAAGTCTCAGGTCTCAGTCTTACAAAACCTTACAAATAGGCTTCCTTGCTCCCTCTCTCTCTCAGGCAGTGTCAGGAATATACATTCACAGTTCACCCGGTACAACCAATGCCGAGCAAGGATTTTGAACCAACAACTTGTACACAATATTTTTGCAAAACAAATGATATTTTTGCTGAGCTACAGCGCCTTATGTTGTCCCAAAATGTCAACTCCCAGAATACAGAGTGTTGAAGTGAAATATTAAAATTCTGCTTCTTAGTTTGTCTATTCAAATACACCATATTAACAGGGGTTATTAAGGAAATACATGCTAAGGGTAGGAGAACTGCAAACAGACAACATCTTTTTCATGGTTGGGCTAAATGTCAGCTTTCTGATAATGGTGGCAGAGGAGCATTAGTCAAATGTGAGCTTTGATTAAGAAAAACATCACTCTGGATAAAGAGCCAAAAATAAAATGTACCATTTACTTTACAGGCAGCACAGGTACAGGATGCAATAAGAGAGGGACAGGTACTCATTAGCAAATATGCTTGCATTAATACTATCTGTTACAGAACAAAGGGTTGTGATTACATTCAAGACTGAAACAATGTTCTCTGTGTGTGAAAACAGTTGATTATTCTTTCAGAAGGTAATGCTCCTTTTTCCAGCTTCCTCCTTACATCTATATTATTGCAGTCTCTCGAGGCACTCACAGACATAAGACAATTTCTAGTCCAGTTAAGAGGAACCAAATCTCGGGAGGTGACTGCGTTGCTTCCACATGCTGCTTTCCATCATTTTCCTTGGTGTTATGACCATTTGCAGATGAAGGAAGAAGGGAGTGTGTTGCAGATGCCTTCCCAAGCTGCAGAGTCTGTATTTTGAGACACTCTGGTGCCTGCAGCAGAGCATGGTCCAACATCCAGAAAAGCGAGCGGGACACTCTCCAGTCATCTTACCAAAAGTCCACAGCCATTGTATCGTGTAACTCAAGATCTCTCTGGTGGGTAGAGAAATGGCCAAAGCAGGCTCTGGGGTTGGGAACAGGCACTTTACATTCCATGTCTGTACACAATACTAGCGGGAAGTGCAGGAAAACAATAGCAACTCTAATTTTGCTTCCTAATTAACAGCATTTAATTTTCCCATATCCAACCTCAGATGCTTCTGTCACAGCTTTGTTGCCCATTTGTATCCAAAGAAATGTGCAGAAGAATGAGAAGCACACAGATCTGGGACTAGGTTTCCCCATGGATCTCCCCAATGTACATGGTGAGAAGACCACATGAAAGTCTTTATTACAAAAGTTTCTCTGAGAAGTCCCTGCTGTAGCAATTCCAAAAAAGCTCAGAAAATTAGCTTTATTACGTGTACCTCCTCAGGAGATTTTCTTGTCCGAGGACATTTTATTTACAAATTAGACAGTCTGTTCTGCCATGCATTCTTAATGCAGCTCATTATCTGTGCCAAAGGCCCCTTCAGGATGTACCTGAAAGATTTCAACTATGTTTAAAACTCGAGGAAAATGTCACCTAAAGACCACGGGGAATGTGATGGGTTCCCTCATACCCACAGCAATTATTCTTCACATGCTGTGAGATGCATCTGTAGAGTCTGAAAACACGAATCTGTCATCTGGTTTTATTTTGTTATTCTTAAGAATGTCAAGTTGATTCAGCAAGGTCATGCATGGTCTAAATATATGCCAATAACTTTTTTGTTGATGTGAAAATCATCTCTAGATTTATGACTACGAACAATAATCTAGCTTAAGCTCAGTTTTCTAGTTCTGCATGCTATTTTGAAAATAAAAATAGCTACAAACTTTGAGCTTTCAGACCAACCTTGAAGTTGGCATGAAAATGTACATGCTGAGCTATCAGTTTCCTAATGTTTGTACTGTGAATATGTTCCCTTTTCTTAACCCTGCAATGCCCTCACATTCAAGATGCAGTTCCTGTATATCCACTCTGAAGGGTACTGTGGTGCTTGTGTCATATTAACACACTCACAGAGGAGGTGGACGTGCTTGCATCCTCCCTTTTTGCTACACTTCACTGAAGCTCCAAAGAGCAATACTGCACAAATGTAGTTCCTAGAGGCTATATTGCAACTGGACATTTTTCAAAGCTCCTTGAAAGCCATAAGCAAACATGTAAAAGTTATGGTGTGGAAGTTAATGGTTTTGATCTGAGTTTCAGTAATGTCAATATTACTGGAATAACTTCAGTGGCCACATAAATGTATGCATATTTGTCTTTAGAATTTGGTTGTAGTCCCATCTACCAGGGTCCCATACATGCAACAGAAAGCTTTTACAGTGAGGTGTGGCAGCTGCTTAATGCTGCACAGGAAAGCACAATTTAGGAGAGTTCTGCACCAAACTCTGCTTTCAAACCATTTTTGCAGCACTGCAAAGGCATTGATCTATGCATTATTAAAGCATATACAATTAAAGGGTGATTGGAGAAAAAGAAAAATTACAGCCAGCTGAAATCAAAGGATTTCAATAGAAGCAAATAACTAATTATGGAAACAGTGTTTTTCATGCTCAGCAGGTTTAACAACAGCATTTTTGAGAATGTGTCAGGGAGTGCTTCATGATCTCAGTCTTTGCTAAGTAGATTTATGTTGTTTCCAAAAGGAGACAATTATTCATGTAGAGGGCCCTCTAATTCATTATCAGTTCAAGAACCAGCTCAGATAGGCAGATTAATAGGATCATTCTAAATTTAGTTTGAATAGTTTTTCAAAAATGACTGCATAATTACATCTGGAAAAATGCTACAATTACAGTGCACTTGCAATGAAAAATAAATTATTTTATTGTCTCATTTTAAAACGTGTCAAGTTGTAAAAAAAAAAAAAAAGTATGCTATTGCTCTAAAATTATAAAAACACAAGGGCTCCTATAGTAGTAATCCCTGGAATTTTTTTTGCCCCATAATGATGCAGTGAGCAGGTGTTTTATATTCTGACAGAATAAAAAAACACAGAATCACAATACCAAACTGAGGTTGGAAGGCACCTCTGGGGTTATTCCTCCTCAGGTGGAAGACTTTCCCTTTGCTTTTGTCAATGTTCATAGTGCATCAAACTTGGACCTGATATCAACCCCTGAGTGCACAACCTGTGACCAGCCTCCAGGGAAATTTCTTGCTGGGCCCAACAGTTCCTCAGGTTCCCTGCCCACCGTGCTGTCCATTTATCCAGTCTGCATCTTATCCTTTTGTCTGTGATGAACATGGACAAACAGCCTTGCCAAGGTGAGGACAGAGAGCACAAACTGCTCTGCCCTCACCCATCGACACTCTGGGGGATTCCCCACACACATATCAGTGTTGGTGCCTCAAAAGCATCCTGCCCTTTGTATGTTTGGAAATGGTTTCCACTGGGATTGTCTCCATCACCTTCTTGGGGATAGTGGTGAGGTTGATTCCGATTGGTTCAAACCAGTTCTGACCAGTGCTAACTGGATAAAACTGGTAAAAACCAGTTCCAACCAGTTATGGCTGATTCCGACTGGTTCAAACCAGTTCCAGTCTATTCAAACTGGTACTGAATTGTTCCAACTGATTCTGACTGATTATGGCCAGTTCAAACCAATTCTAAACCAGTTGGAACCAGCTGGAGCTGCCCAGAACTGATCAGAACCAGTTTGAACTGGTTTAAACCAGTCAGAACTGGTTAGAACCAGTTGGGATTGGTTAGAACTGGTCTGAAGCTGTTGGAACCAGTTAGCACCAGTAGGAACTGGTCTGAACTGGTTTTACCTGGACAGAAACAATTTGAACCAGTCAGAAGTGGTTTGAACTGTTTTGAACTGGTCTAAACTGGTCTGAACTGGTTTGAACCATTGGTGATGTCAGCCTTGAACTTCATGGAAAGAGCTCCACAACCCTTGAATTGTCACTGCTCAGCCACAAAATGGCCCAGAACTGAATGTGCAGGAATGTCCAAATGTCTCCTCAGCTCCCAAGAAGATCCCTGCGCCCAGGGGCTGAAGCTCATTGGCAGCAAAGGGCGCTCCTCACCCTTCTCTTGATCTATTGGGAAGTAAAGTGCTTCTGTTTCCAGCCTCCCCTTCTAAAACATTTCCTGAGAACTAAAAATGCTTAAAAAATGTAAAAGAAAACAGTTACAGAAAAACGATATTAAAAGAAAATTCCAAACTGCAATGAATGCCTCCAGCCAAATTTCTAAACTGGGCAGCAGACTGGGAGGAAATGGCAACATATTTTTGCAGCATTTACACTTTTTATGCTACTGCTGGCACACACAGTTTTGTTCCTGTAGAGAGAGCAAAATATTGGAGTCAAAACCTTCCCTGTAGATCTGAGAGCAGAATAATATTGAAATTCAGGTCCTTGGTGTAGGTCTGAAGATACAGCCCTGCCCTTGAGTTGAACTGCCTGTGAGAGGTTGGGACGAGTTTCTGGGAAGGCTGGCGGTGGAAGCGGGACGAGCGAGGGAGGTTGGTGGCTCCGCTGCGGGGACAGGCAGGTCCCTGCAGGGAGGCCACGGCCAGCTGGCCAGCCCAGCCTGTGGCCAGCAGCTCTGCCGAGCCTCCTGGGGACAGGGAAGGGAGTGGGAAGGCTCTGCTGGGAGGATGCTGAAGGTCCTGCTGGGAGAATGCTGGCGTTGTTCAGGTCTTAGGGAAGAAGAGGCGGAGCAGGTTGGAAGCCTGAGGAAACCCAGCATTGTTGCTTTGCAGTATTCAGAGGAAACACTTTTGTTTGTTTGCTTGTCTAAAATTTTCACAAGAGCACCCTGAGTCCCTTTGAAACTTGTTTAAAAATGAATGAAACACAGCATTAAGTGTCTGATACATAAATCAAACCATTACTGTAACTGTGGAATGATCAGTAGAGACAAACAGTCTCTCTTTAGTTTGTTACTAGCCTGGAAAAAGCATTAATTAGCACTAATGAATCACCAGAGTGATGACTGAGCCAGGTTTCCAGCATTGCCAAAACACAAGCATGATTCAATTAATGCTGAAGGTTTTAGTACATGTGTTTTTATGGAACAGTCTTTTGACACTAGTGTCTTTTTAATAATGCTTTGCAAATCTCTTCCAATATTATTGCGTGCAGACTGAGCTTCCCAATTTACTGCAAGCAATAAAGAGTCAGAATACATCTGTGACCTCCTTTTGGAAGAAATATTCATCTGGGTAATGTAATTATTATGTAAATTACTCAAAGCTAATGGTATTTTCTATTTATGCTGGATTTACTGCTGTCAGAGTTGATGACTGACTAGCACTAGAGCTTAGATATTGGCACAAAAGTTAATGTGTTATTTAATTTAATTTAAAGATTCCGAGAAACTGCTCCTAGTGTGTAAACAAAATCTTATCAACAGACCTCCACAACAACTTGTGTTTTCATTGGTAATCCCTGAAGTTCAGAGACAGAGGCCAGGGGATAATGTAGAATTGTCCTGAAGAGTTGTGGGAGACCAGCTATGATTCTTGCCCAGTGTCCTCAGAGAAGGGGCAAAGACAGTGCAGCCTCTGCCTTTGCTGTGCAGAGTCCTATTCTCTTCAGGCAGACTCTGAGCTCAAACCATGAGGTGTCAGAAAATACAGTACCTGGACCATGCAGTGGCACAGACTGCAGATGCTTCCTCATTGCCTCCTGGACTGGCTTATTCCCAGATGTTATCATCTTTAGGGAGAAGATGACTTTCCAAACCCCGAAATGCTCAAATTTTCAGATTCAGTGTGCAGTGGTTTGCTCTCTGTCATCTGTGAAAGTAAAGGTCGATGAAAGCCTTCCTGGTTAAAGCTGGGTGAGAAAGAAAGTAAAACCAATATCTAAGGTGGTGTTTCCTGCTGGGTGTCTGAAGCAGACCCAGTGCCTCCTTCTGTAGCAGGAGACTCACTGAAGTTTTTTCAACAGTCTCTGCCTTTCAAAAGAAACTCAGAACTCCTTGTTTTGAAAGAACAGGCCAGTTCATGTTCCTGAACCACCCACAGTGCTTGGAGTAGAGACATCTCACAGAGTCTCTAAGTATGCAGAAACAGAAGCTTAATGCCAGTGCTCGCCAAATGTGAACTACCAATGCAAGTGACCTCTTTTCTTGCCCTTCTTCCATGTCACCTTCAAGGCCCTCCATCTCTTCACTGAAACTGAAGCTGCTTCCTTCAAGGGGAGTCTGGAGGTCACTCAAAGTACTGGGTGGGCAAAGGGAATTCACTGATGGGGGAAAAGGAACAGCTCTGGCAACATGGGAGCTTTACATTTGCACCTGATTAGTAATTTGAATGCACTGTTGATGAAAGGGCATTTTGCATTTTCTCTGGAAGCACTTGACATAGTCATTAAGACCATGAACTGATATTACCACTGCAAAGAGGACATGGAAGCAGAATTCCCTCATGTAGAGATAGTCTATACCAGAAACATTGGTTTGAATCTCTTCGTCCTTCATCTGCTTGAATTCTCCGAAGAGTTGAATAAAGTAGTATAACTGTAAGCAAAATCAAATCTGCGACATTACACAAATGCGGCACAATTTCATATTCAAGATGGCCATCAACTTTGCCCATTTCCAGTTATGTCTCAGGCTTGCAGTCATCTACTCATCTTCTCTGCTGCCAAGGCTGCCTGCTGAAAGTCTCTTTTCTTAAGAAAGGCCAAGCAATTACTCAGTGGGACTACACGAGGCTGTCAGCTCCTCCTATACCACTAACACTGGGCTTGTTGTAATCTTTTCCACCATAAGCCAAAATTTCTCAGCACTAACAACCCAGATGTACACATTAATTTTGGTCTGAAACTGAAAACAGAAGGAATTAGGCCACCCAGCTCTGAACTAAGGACAAACTTCCCAATCTATGTGTTGTCCCTATGAGAAAAGTATGGGTCTCAATTACAGCTGGGAACATTTATGACATTTGGTATGTCTGCACATTCTCACTGCGAGGGACAGATTGTCAAATTCTGCTTCTAGTTACATGCATCCAGCCCAAGTGAAATCAGTAAATGATCACATCACTGGCCTCTCCAGTGAAATCTAGGTCTTTTATGAGCTTTGATAACAGATATTTTTTTCCTGCCTACTGTCACATAAATAAAATAGGAAATTGCATTTTAAAGGATTGCAAAATAACTTTATAAACACAGTGCAAACCAAGAAAACATGAGTCTTAAAACAGGTAACCGAATGCCTTCTAATAAAACCTGTTGGCACTGGTGTATTTCTGACATAGCTTTAATTGCATGTAAATGTTGAATTTGAGATACTTCATGTGAGGCTGAAACCTGAGAGGAAACCTAACTTGGTAAACAGAATAGGCTATGTTAACGAAATGATTTACAGAGCAACTCCAAGTCCAGCTGAAGCTCCCTGTACAGTAATTTCACAAAGCCTACTGTTTTCTCCAATTGTGCTCTGTAATGTATAGGCTCCTTTCTGTAGCCCATGCAGATGGTTACAAGTCTGGATGGTACCATTTTCCATTTGAATCCTGTCACTGTCTCAGCACAGGTGTATTTTACTCAAAATCCTCCTGTTTGGCTTAGGGGGCAACATGTAGAGCTATCAGAAATAATGCCTTCTCTAAAATCCAAATTTGTGTTATGCTATCAGATATAGCTAACAACCCTCCAGAACAAATGGTTTTCTTTATAACAGGAAAATGCACATTGCAGCCATCATGTGTACTTCCAGTACAAGTCCTCTTATCTGCAGTTCCTGTGGGCTGCATTAATGTCTCCTCTCCCTTCAAACAAATGCTCAATCTATTGTTTCATTCATCAGAAAAATTCCCCAAGCCAATACTTGTGTGCTTGCCGTATGTTAGTAATCAACAGTTTGCCCAATCATATTGACTCTAGGGCAGCTATCCCTAATCATGTCCCAGCTGTAGAGTGACATGGTGGGATGATGTTTTTTAGGAGATGAAAGCCTTTTTATAAGATCCTCATACGCAAGACAGAGAATCATTGATTTTGATTAGAACAGCAGCAAATCACTTCTTCATCAACCTAGGCAGCTTTGGTTTTTCGTAGATATAATATCAAAACAAATCTGTCTAATCTTTTTTCCAGGATCAACTCTCCTCATAGCACTCTTCAGGAGAGATTGCCAAGCTTGAAGTCACCTATGAAAGCTTCTGCTCTGTGATTTTCTCTCTTGGAAGAACATAACTTAGTGAGTGTAAGTCACTCTTAACCAGAAGTTTGGGAAGCTGAGATGTCAGATGGGCATATGGAAAAGCAGTGGGGGTTGGTGTCTTCTCCCAGGTATCAAGGGACAGGATGAGAGAAAACAGCCTCCAGCTGTGCCAGGAGAGGTTTAGATTAGATACTAGGAAAAATGTCTTTACTGAAAGGGTGGTCAGGGATGGAATCAGGCAGCCCAGGATACTGGTGTAATCACCATTCCTGGAATTGTTCAAAAAAGGCACGGATGTGGCACCTGGGGACACGGCTTAGTGGTGACCATGGTGGTGTTGGATTAACAGCTGGACTCAATGATCTTAGGGCCCTGTTCCAATCTTACCGATTCTATGATCCTAGCTACAGAAAAATAAAAAGTAGTAGCAAGAAGATTTCATGTTTCTTAAAAATGGGTAAGAGTATGAAAATAAAAAGATCATTAGTTGTTGGTGAGTGATTTTGGAAAAAGTGAGCAAATATGCCAGTAAAAATGCAGTGGTAAAAGGCTGGGATGTGTGTGTGGATCTGAGTTGTTATGTGTTGTGCTAACAGTCAGTATTTCACTTCCAGCAAGAGTGAGGAACACAGCAAGGGAAATGCTCCACTCTAATTAGACCTATGTGTGTGTGTTTATGAAAAAGTGTGACAAAGATCACGTGGAAAACATCATCAGTGCTGAATCTTTTGGGTGATGTTATCTTGCCTTTTCAAAACCAAATGCAACAGTCCCAACTAGTTAAAGATTTTCCCCTTAGGTGCCATGTTTTTATTTTTCTTGTGTTTCCTTGGGGATTTTCCCAGCTTCAGCAGGGCTTTGCAAGCACATGTGAGAGAAACATTCCCATGTGGTCACGAAAGGGGAAGGTAACAAGATGGTGAAGATTTCTGTAATGAGATACCTTTATCCTCATTTTACACCCTTACTGCAATAAAGATAAGATGGGGGATGAAATTTCAGATTCAAGCCCAAAGCAACAGAATCAAGAACCCCATCTCATCTGCAACCTTAGGGTTTGCAGAGCCCACATACAGAAGCTCAAAAGGTAAATTTAGATACAGGAGCTGCTGAAATCAAGGGATGGATTGAAATCTCTCTGCAACATGACTAGAAAACCACATTGTGATCTCAGTTACAATGTGTATGAATACAGTAACTACACTGACGTCCTGAGTTGTTCTAGCTTTACAAGCAATGTAACAACCATCAAAACACGGGACACAAAGCACATTGCCCTCTTAAATCTAAAAATCTCTGCATAAAATGCATTAAAACTGCTTAAAATCTTCAGTGTTATTTTGTCACAGAAAGCACTTCCTTGATTCAGGGAACTGGTGCTGCTTGTGTCTGCCTGCATAGAGGACTCTAGACTTTCTTACTTCCATATTTAAAGATTATTGATTTTGTAGTTCTTCATGATGACTTGAAAATTCTTCAAGTATGTAGGACAAGGAAATGTTGACATTTGGGTTCTTAAAACTATGCTGATCACAGAAGTTATCTGAGAGAAAATTAGGGGTTTAGAGAGACTGTTTAAAACACTTCTTCTGGAAAGGAAAGGTCATTCCAGGAAAAGCACTATGTTAAGAAACCTTTGTACCATGGCTTATTATTTCATATTATGACCAAAATTTTCAAAAGAAGAATTCTGTGTTGTGCATCCTGGTACAATGAAACTCTTGAGAGTAGCACCTGCAAGACACTTTTCATGTGTGTATGTGTACTATGTACACTTTTCATGTGTGTATGTGTACTATGTAAAAGCAGTGAATCTCTCAAATTTCATAACTCAGTTAAATTCTAGAAAAGCCAAAAATTGTGTTTATGTTGTGATAAGCCCAAGTTGTGAAAAAAATGGCTAAAATCAGGGGTCATCATTTTTTCATCTATCTTGTTGATGCTTGTCAATTCTCTGTAATGATGTGTCACAGTCAGATCCACTGAATGGCCAATTTGGTGAGTTTCAAAACAAGGAAAAATGCGCCATAAATTTTTTACGTATTCTGACTGACTGTAAATGCGATTGAATATGTGGGACTTCCTCCAGCTTTGTTCTTTGGCGGATTGCTATTAGCTTACATTCGAAGTCTCTGTTGGCCACACATTTCACATTGTTCTTCCAAATGTAATAATTTCTTTCTTTTATCTGATCTCTGACAGTCTCTCTGTTTTCATCAATATTTGACAGCAATTCCCAAAGATACAATATAGTCCATTCTAATATCCTTGTGCATACTGTCTTCTCCCTTTGAAATCCAATACCTAAGCAGTGAAGTAATTTATTGTGCCTTATTTAGAATTTTATTTTTTGCATGTGTTTTGATACTGTCCTTTGAAATGAAAGTTATTTGGAAATTTAAACCAACTGTTCTCAAAACATTGTAATGAAATATTGTTCAGTCTGCCTCCCTTTTCAAAGATGCAGTGTTTATCACATTTTCTTTCCATGCATTGTTTAAATATTTTTCACATTTTACACTCCAAACCCTAATTTTATCCGAATGTACATAACCCAATTTACAGCAGCCACCTGAAAACAAAGTTTAAAAACAATCAGTCCTGCACAGATCAGTGCCACCCTGAAACCACTTGACCTTTTAGACTGGGGGATCAAAATTGGAACTGAGCTTTTTTCATGTGGCATTTTCTGGCAAGAGGAAAACATGCCATATGTAAAAAGGAGATAAATTAGTTTTCTGAATAAGCATGACTATCGCCATTATCCCTGAATGCACAGATTTAACACTGAAGATGATACCTTTTCAAGCAACCTATAGAGGAGTGCTGGATTCTTAAAGACAGGCATTAATTAAATGAAGGTGAAGAGGTTATGTTCAAGGATAAAGTGGTAAGAGTACTTGGTCAAAAATCAGACTAAGTAATTTAGAATTGTATTGATATTTCTTAACATTAGAATTACAATTCAGGATTCTGTATCATATTCTGTTGCAATGAATATGGAAGCGCACTTAAATTTACAATAAGAAAAATTGTAAATGTATTCTTTTAACTCCTAATAACAGACTTATAAATTCTCACTTTATTGACAGAATAAGAAAAATTATTAACTAGATGCTATAATTGATAATTATTTTAAAAATGCAATTTTCAGATGTGAAGGAACATCAAGAATGAAGTATTGCTCTGTCTAAATTAAAATAATGTTAATATACTAACGAGTACATAGAATAAGCCAAAATACTTTTTGGAAGTCCAACAATACAGGAAATAACTATGGCAGGGCTGAACACATTAACTTTTTGGCTCAGCTAAAATAGCTCTTGGAAATAAATATTAATAAAAGTTTTTACCGAAACAATTTTCAAACAGAAATTTAATTTTCATTTAAAACGAAATATGTTAATAAATTAATTTTTATAAATATCTGTTTTGAAAAAAGAAACAAAACAAAGCCTTTCAATCATGTCCAAGACATATCTTGATTTTAAAAATTGACCCTTTTTTATTTTAAAAGCCAAAAAATTAAAGGTGGTCAGCTCTTAACTAAAATACATACTCCTTTTATCTAGATGAGATGTTGCTACTGACTTCAAACGTTCTTTAAATTTGTATTTCATGGGAGTTTGGAGGTCTTGTTCCTTTCAAAGTAGCAGAATTTCCTTTCCAATGACAAGCCAGTTCCTGCCTACTCAATTATGCCGTCCTGGGCTTAATCTTAGTCCTTCTGCTCAGAAGAAAGCTTTCTTCGTAGGCATCAAACATAAATTGCCTTTAGTTTTCACAAAAATATTGAGGTAAGGGTGAAAAATATCTTGCTGCATTGAAGAAGTGGTAAATTGGGGTCTCTTTTTTGGCCAGATTTTTGACAGATCTCTGATAGTGAGTGATTCCTCTGGTCTCTAGCACATGAATGCATGACTGATCTGCAGTTGTGAGTATGCTTGCTGCATGAGGCAGGATGATTTTGATTTTCTACCAAGAAATTTATATTTCTCAGGTGGCATATTCCAGCTCCATACTGACTGCCAGTACAGTTCTTCCCCATGTGCCCCCTCAGCAGACCTGACTAAATGTAGGTGCTGTGTTTTGAAGCAGGTCAACCTGTTTCATCTTCTCACATGTGGTATCATTTCTGCTCTGTGTTTTTGGGGCCCACTGAGCAACTGCGCTGGACTCGGATGAAAAAAGTTCTTTCTGGAAGGGGAAGAAACTACTGCCTGTGCAGCTCTGCTCATTTAAGGAGGGAGGAGATTGTATTTGTGGAGTTACCTGTCTCCCATTCAAGCTGCAAGGGACGCCAGCAGCCTGAGCTGTGGCATTCTTTGTGCATTTTCTTTCCATGAATGCTGAATATTCCCATAGCATTCCTTCAGTTATGTGACCACTGACTCGGTGTTTGTCTGGGTTTGCTACCAAGAAGTGGCTTCCTGCAGCCTGGTTCTTCCCTGGCAGAAAAGATTAAATATTTCTGGAGCAATGTTTCCCATTCAGGTTCAGGAGCAGGTCCCTCAAAGAAGAGGAGAGGTTTTGATTTTAAGTACTTAAAGGGCTTCAGAAAGTTTCAATTTCTACAACAATTCCTCTTATGGAGTCAGCTGGTCCAATCACGAGCTGTGAAAATAATTACATAAGAATTGAATTTTCAACTCATGTGTCAAATAACGTTGAATTCTGCTAAAATTCCTAATACTAGGGCAAGAGGAAGAAAGAGTTTGTGTGAAAAATGTACAGTGAGATACAGTCCAGGAAATATCTGCTATCCCTCCACTCACACCACAGTTTCTGGGGAGAAGGAGAGGAGGGAGAGAGCTTGGTTTATTTATAGTTTGCATTCTTTCCACTCTTCTTTGGTTTCCTTTTCCTTGTGTTATTCTTTTACCTAGTGAGCACTGTGTTGGTCCTCTTAAACCTTCAGAGTTTGGGACAGTCAGTCTGCTCATTTGAATCAACTTTCATTAACTGTTTGGGGTTTGGGTTTAGGGTTGTGCAGAAATGCTCAGAATTTTGCAAGGGAACAAGAGAATATGTGAAATTTCTAAACCCATGAGTCTCAAGATGATGTGAATTAGCAAAATCTGGGAGCTGAATTTATAGAATCAGGGATAATGGAAACGAAAGGGCCAAATGGGAGAAGAAATGAATGCTGGGCTGAGACTGGCACTGCTGGCAGAATCATTGGTATTGGCCATGGAAAGAAACAAGTAGAAACAATCTGAGAAAACAGTGTTTATTCTCTTGTACTTGCTGGGCTATCCAGAACGAAGAAATATAAAACTGATTGAAAAGTAAAGAACAAACATTACAAAACTGAAAGCACATTTTGAGCACCTTGGAGTAGATTCTTGTTTGAGGGTTGAGTTTGTTCATTCTGCCTGTGTCTGAGTGGGTTTGCCACCTTTAATTTGCATCATATGTTTCTGCTTGTGTACAGTGGAAATTCTGATCTGAATTACATATTGCACAACATTATTGCCATAAACAAAGTCTGAAAAAATGGAGAATATCTAAAAAAAAATTGTTTTAATTGAATCAGAATTTTAATGTTAAGTAGTCAATATTATAGGAATAGCCATTAGCACAGCACAGTTTGGTTTGGTGTTTATTATGCACATCCACTTAGTGATGCTTTTCTTCCTGGAATGGAAAACTTCTACAGCACTAAATAAATTTGAGACCTAGAGCTTATATTTTGGCATCTTTTTAATGCATTCACCACCCAGCAAGTTTGCAGGGTCACAATAAGACTTAAAACTTCAAAAACATGTTTCTTTGTTATTTTTAAGGTCATACTCTGACAGTAAATTATTTACGACATCTTTTTGGAAGTGAAATGTTGCCTGTCTCTATAAAAATTTTGATCTTTTTTTATTCAGTTCCAAAAGATAGAAGAGGAACGTATGTGAGGAGGCATAAAAACACAAAGAAAAGTTGTTCCAAAAGTACTAAAACAATTTATTTGAACATGGTGATGGTGTCAGGCAGTAAAGCACTGGGTGTGCATTTTCTGTTTTGTTCACATGAAAGCGAATTAAAAAACACAGAATATACTGTAAGCTCAGCAAGCTCAGTGTTTCATGTGCTTGTCTGTGCATATGAATTTATAGCATTACAATCCTTCACATGCCTGATTTACAGTACTTAACATGGAGTAGGTTTGGTTTCATGATACACTGTGAAAAAAATTGTCATGTGGTGTTTTGTTGTGCTATATGTGTAACTCTTTCCTTTTATTGGAGATCCTCAAATAATGCCTAAACAAACCTGTGTTGTAGAATCCTTCTAGACCATTCATTTTTGGTCTGCATTTGAATATGAAGTCATGCTAAATCTCTCTTACTAAGGACTATAAAAAATCTGTTGTGTGTAAGAAAAATTTTCACTCACAAAGTAAAAATGACATTTTGGTTCTTCTTCCCCTCCCCTCCTATTCTAGGGTAAATAGAATTATCACTATTTCAAGCTCCATTTAGACCTGACAAATGCTTAAATTACCTAACATATGAAGGGTGGAAAAGATTTTTAATTAGTTCAGATTTTAAAAAAATAGAGAAACTTATAGGATTGCTCTATTTATATCATGGCGAGTAAAGAGATTAGAAAGGGAATATTGATATAGGCAGAAAACTTCTGTAGGAGAAGAAAGTGTGTTGTAGAGAATTTCACTCAGCATTAGTTACTTACAAAGAACTGATTCTCTCCTAAAGCACTTTACATATGTATCCCAGACCTCATTAAAAGAACACTCTTACCCTGTGTCCATTCCTCAGGAAATAAATCATTCTAGGTCTGCTTCTAGAGATTCTCAGTGCTCTCTAAGGGAAGTGTTGGAGATGAGCATGTTCAATCCAATTGCAAACACCTCAAAAGACTTTACATGGTCCAGCATAAGCCCAGAGCCCAGACAGCTGCTCTAAACTGGCACAGCTCCACTGACCTGTGGGACATAGTGTGGTACTGCTGATGTACAGCAGGTGGACATTTGACCTCTCTTGCTGGACATAATCTTTGACAAAAACTGACTGTGAGCATCATGGTCAAAATATTTAGGGAAGGGAAGTCAGGTGATATGTCAGTCTTTTCCCCAGCCTCAGCAAAATATATATGGGAGAGCAAATGGAACCAAAATCAAATCCACTGGCAGGTCTGCTCCAGCCTTCTTCACTTACAGTATCTCATTAATAGAAGAACGAGAGCATACAGTCACTATTCCTAGGAGCTTGGTGTGTCTCTCTCAAATGGCTTAAGAAATTAGAAATTTTATTGTATCTGCCTAATGCATAAATTGACGCTTCCTGACCTGTCCAGTGCAAAGTACCCGTCTTACACACATCATCCATCTTTGTGGGAATGAACTGATTCTGCTTTCTGAGAAGTTTGGAACACTGACTTAAACATTTTGTGGAGTAAAATCTTGGCTTTTTCCCCACAAAAGGAAGAGGCCTTCCTATAAAGCACTGTAGGGACAAAATTCTAGTCATAGAGCCATGTGGGTCACCAGCCCTTGCACTGCTGTGTGTGAGCACTGTTGGCCCACCTGAGGGCCTGAGTCAGGATTTGTACCTGACCACACAGTGCACAACACCTCAATCCAAGGTAGCTTGCCCATTCTGCATAATTTTGTCCTCTGTGGTGCGGACAAACCTTTTGGGTACATTAGAGTTATCTCCATGGGTGCTAGATTAAGGAGTGTAAATGAAGAGATTTAAAATCACAGGGAAAGGACAGCTGGCTGCCCAGCTCTCCAAAGTCCTGACAGGAGCAGCTCAGCCTGTCCTATGGCAAGCTGTGCATATGAATATTGAAGAGAGCTGGGTCCTGAGAGAGGAAAGCAGAAAGAAAAGTGGGAAGGTATATCTCTGGTCTGCAAGGCTCCTAAGTGTCTTGCTCAGTTTTTGTCCTGAGTGATCAGGGCTATGAGAATGCCTTGGGAAACCAAGAAATGGTCTGACTTCTTTTAAAGGAAATAGCACAGGACATTTTAGAAATATATAACCTTTCCTAGCTGCTTCACAGAGGAAATGATCCCTAAGTATCCCTTATCTTAAAATTAAATAGGTGGCAATGGGAGAGAAACAGAGCAGCTGTTTAGAGGCTGTACTGAAAGAAAACAGAAAGGATTGTGTTTTTCTATGCTGTCTGCTGCTTTAAAAAAACTTTTACAGGCAATTAAAAAGTGAAGTGGTGATAATAGTCTGACAAAATTCTTCCTTATCTTTGCTCCCTGACTTTACCTATCACTGCAGGAAGACCAGTTCACAGCTTGACCATATCTTAGTTTGCAGCATATGAATCACTATTCTCCAAAGAGGTATTATTTACTTAAGAGTGATTAACAGGGATAAGAAGGGTCAGGGTGTTCCACTTTGTGCTGTTAGATTAACTAACTTGATGATAGGCATAATGCAATGGGTCTGGGAGAGCTGGACTATGTGCCAAAATGATCCCATGCATTATCAGATCTTACCTACCCTTGCTTAAACTAACATATTTGGCAGCTACTCAGTTACATTTTCCATATGGTGCAGTATCTTCTGAGCAGCAGCTTGAACCAGCCTTTTTGAAGCCATATTTTTGGTTATTTTCCTGCTATCGATATTTCTCTCAACAGTGAATGTTGAGTGCAACAATAAAAAAAACCTAAGGAGACTGTGTGCTGTAATTAGTCTGTTTTTGTAGCTATTGTTATTATTAATGGAAGACCCATGTGATACTCAGTGAGAAAAAACCAAACAAACTAGCCTTTGAAAGGCCATTTCATTTTAAGAAGGCAAATAAATTACATCATTTGACTTAAAAAGAAGAAAATGGATGGATCTGATTCTCCACTCACACATGTCATTTTTCTAGCAGAGTAACATAACTGATGTAAGTAGAACTTTCCAGGATGAAGAATAGAACAGGGGAACAGATACAGGGTGTGTATTTATGCAAGTCTTTCAACATGAGTTCTGGGTTGGGAGCGTGATCAGAGTTTGGAAGCCAATTCTGGAAGCTTTTCTGAGGACACTCAGTGTGAGTGCATTTGCTCAACCCATGTAGGGTGGCTATTTTCTGGAAGAAAGACAGGGCAGAAAGAAACAGAAGAGGGGCGAAAAATAGTTTAGATCTGGAAAGGCTGGGATGTGAAACACATGTCACAGGATGACACAGTGGGATGACAGACTGGATGAATAGTGAAGGAAGGAACATAGGAAATAATGAGTTGGGGGCCCATGTTTTTGGTTGGCGTGAGCTTGCACTTTATTCTCTTCCTTCCAGCCTCCTTCCCAAACTCTGCAGGACAATATCCTGATTTCAGTACAACTCCTCAAAAACCTGGAAGCATGACTGGAAAACCAGATCATTTTATCCACTCACATGGGAACTGGCTGAAATAAAATGTACAGCAAGCCATTCTCCAATGACTTGTGATGTGAGAACAGGGAGTATGGGGAATGGGCAATAGTGATGGATTCATTCCTTGGCAGATCTTCTTGGCCATTTCCTTCCACACTCTACAACCCCGGGGAATTTAACAGCTCAGCTACTCCAAGCCTCTGGAAGTTTTGTTGGAGCAGGAAAAGTTACGCCAATTTCTGTTCCTTGCTACACCAACCAATGCTTTCATCTAGAGCACATTTTGATCCAGAGTGGTTTTTTTTTAATTATTTCCTCAAAATGCTTTGATTTTTCTCAGGGATTTGAAAGATGTTGCATGCTGACCCCATGATGACTTCCATTCATGAACTTTTAATATATTTTTCCTGTCTATCCATATTTTAATCTCAAAACTCATGCAGCATTTCTGCAGGTTCCTTGCAATCTCTGCCAGGTCACTGAGGAAATCCTGCTCATTAGATTTGGTCACCCATAGTGTGAGAACTTCACCACAGAATAATCTCTACAGCACATTTCCCTGTCTCTGCAAGGGACAGGGACTTCATTTCCTGATCACACTCAGTTAATCATTTTATCAGTTCAGCCAGAAATGTTAATGCTCTTTGAATAGATCATTTCCTTTAGCTGGAAAGAATTTCTGTGGTTTAATTAGCAGTACAGGAAGCAGTTTTGCATTGATACGATTATTTATTATTTCCTATTAGTGAGCAACATATCCTGTGATAACTTTCCTAATTAGTGGGTCAAGTGTAAATTTCATCAGAATGAATGTCATAGCCCTCACTTTTGGCTTAAAATACTAAGTACAAAAATCGTTTGAAGTCAGATGCCCTTCCTCCAAAGCACCTTTGGCATTGTGTTCTTATGTGGCTTAGCAATCTTCATAAAGTATAAAAAATAGCCAAAATGCATTTATCTTGTGTTTCCACTAGAGTTCTACTAAGCTGGAATATGCAGTATTAAAAATAGTCCTTTGCCACTATGCTTTGCCAAAGGGATAGCCAGGAAAGAGGCCAGGATGGAGAATGCATCCTTCAAACACAACACTAATTACCACCCATTGTATGCTAATACTTATCTACACCAATCTGACCTTTAGGTGAGGACAGGATTCATGGCAAAGGAGGATTGGAAATTTTGGTCCCCCTCCAGTGAATCACTCTGTACTCCCATTTCACTGGCTACAAAAGGAACAGGAAAGAAATGCAAGGGGGACATGATACTGTGGTAGAGGCAAACAGAAAGAAACTGAGGTACGGTTATGTTTAAAAGTGATAAAAGAGAAAAGAATAGGGTATTTTCCTGGAAAAAGGCGCTCCTTTTTATTTTGGAAAGCTGTAATTAAAGTTGCACTCATCAGATGTTTGTGGTCAATGAATTCAGCACTCTATCTTCAGAGAAAATCTCTGGATTCCTCTTCTTTACAAGGAGACCGGAACACTGTTTCTTGGAAACACTCTTAGAAAAAAGCTCTGTTTTCTCAATATTTCCTGCTGAAAAGCCATCATTTTTCACCTAGGTCTGCTCCTCCTCAGCTTTGTGGAGGGGGACTCCCCACTTTGGGATTCATTTCACTTTGGGACTGGAGATACATCTGTTCTGGTGGGCCAGGTTCATGCAATTCAAAAGCGGCGTGGGTTAAGTTGGACACTCAGGGATCTGCTCTGGGGCTGAGTGTGGATTGACTGTGTCTTTCTCTGACACGCATGCAGAGTCAGTAACAGTTTTTATAGACTAATTCTTCCAGCCTTTCCTCATTTCTGTTAATTTTCTCTGAAGTCTTTGAAGCCAACAGTGTCAAGCGCTGTCTGAAGAATTCTAGGTATTATATGATTGTTGGTACTTTGCCATTTAAAGTAAGAAAGTTTCCTTTTTTTTGGCTAGTGACATGAATTGTCTGTAAATGCATCCCATACTTGCATGAGGCTTTTTGCCATTTTACCAGATGGAAATTTCATATCTAATTTAATGTCCATTAGGCCTTTTTCAGTGCCACTGCTTTCCAACTATCTCCCTCCTATGAAGTTCATATTAAGTGCTTGCCTGACCTCCCCTCCCACTATACAATTATCCACCCCTTCCTCTGCCTGAAGACCTTAAAACAAAACCTGGAATTAAATATATGCACATTTAGTGCTGTGCACTCCTGATGCTTGTGTTGGATCCACTGACACCTGGTGAGAGCAGGCTGTGCTGGGATCAGCAATGGATAAACAGGAGGCCTGCTGCAATCAGTGTTTTCCTACTGGCAAAAAGAGGAGGAAGGATCATGCCAGGAGTGAGAAGCAGCCGGGTCACAATTCTGTTTCCCTCAGGAGCTGACAGCAATGAAACAACACGTATGGCTGCTGCAGGCCTTATTGCTCTGGCCAAGGTAGAAGCAGATTTTTTCCACTTCCTTGCACAGCACAACCACTCCATTAAATTAATAATCCGACCCTCGATGCTGCAGATGACAGAGGAGGCCTTTGAAACCTGACTGAACAAATGCTTCCAGCACGCAGTGAACTCTCGGCACACACGGACTCCTCTCTCCATCAGGGAAATCATTCATTAGCCTGTGCTGGATATCCTGCTGATCTGGGGGCTGCTGGGCAGCCTGTCAGCAGGAGCTTGCTGGGGACTGGTTTGTTTTGTGCCCGTGCATTTTTAATTCCCTTCCGCCTGCCCCTTCATTAAGCTGTTGTTTCTTGAAGAGGGGTTCAGACCTTCCCAGGAGTGCAAGGGCCAACTTATCTCGCAGCAGGAGGTGGGAAAAATGCTCACCGCTGGCTCGGGCTCTAAACACAGAGCAGGAAAGGAAATTTATCTTCTACAAATTGTGGTGAACAAGGAAGGGGACGAAATTCATAAAAGTCAGGCGCAGGAGGGGTGAGTAATCCTGTTGAATAGTCATCTATATAAGCCCCACTTAAACAAGATGGATATTTACAGTGGTAGAAGGGCTGCATGGGGGTTGAATAATAAAACGAGGATTTATTTTTGCAGACTTAGAAATCCAGGTAGGATCATAATAAGTATTGCGAGATTGTTGAAATTACCACTTATCAAGAAAATCATGTGTTCTGATACCAGGTATTGCCAAAACATGTCTTTATTTTAGAATCCAATCCTGAAAGATCTGAACCAGCAACCCAAGCTAGCATCCCACCTTAGAGGAGCCTAATCATAAATCTGGGTGAAAGATCCTACAGGCTCCAGAGGGTCTGTTTCTGGGGCCACAGCACAGGTGCTGTGTGGGATGGCTGTGAGTCTGCACACTGAAAACCCCAGGACGTGATTCTGGTGCAGGAGCTCTGCAGCTGGCACACAGCACTAGGAATAGCTAGGTAACTTCAGGGACTCTCTCCAATCTGGTGTTCACAGTATGGGAGACAACCAGGATTCCTCTAAAGATGCCTCAATGTGTTGCTGGGTTAAGCCTGTGCAGGATAGAACTTCAGCCTTGTCATTTAAATATTAATTGTTGTATTAAACAGTTGTCGTTGCATTTACGCCTCCAATTTATTATTGGGGAAGGTCTTGCTTTGCCATTGCTATGGAATACATGCTGCAAGAACTCACAGTTTGACAGAAGGACAGGGAATCTGATGAATGATGAGGTTTACTTGCACATTTTTAATCCAGCCTGGATGTAAATTTCTCCAGCATCCAGGGACTGTTTGGATCCAGTTTTTCTCCAGGCACATCTCTTCTTTTTTGCAGATGACTGTTATTTTTTGAAACATAACACTGTGCAAATAAAAGTGAGGCTGTACTTGATTGTCAAGAAATGTATGGAGAACATCAGTAGTGTAGGGAATGTATGCTCAGGGAATAAGCCTTCAGCAGGAATGCTAATTTAGTTATAGTTTTTGAAGCTGACTGCAAGCAGCTGGGTAGCATTAACTGTATTAGGAAAACAAGAAAGGTGGAGAAAAATCTAGGGGACTAAGGCATGGCAGTGCCAAATATATGGAAAAGATTTGGGATATGTGAAGCGTACTGGTACTGGACCCACACTGTAATGAGGGTGATGCAGTGTGAAGCTATCCCTGGGATTTCCCAGCACATTAAAAGACTCGTGGAGCAATGTCTGTGGCTTGTGACAGGCCTTGATAACATGGCAGGGACACAGAAACACTGGTAAAAATAGCATGTGCTGTGTTCTTCTTTGGTCTTCAGTCCCACTAGAGAGGAGATCTTGTCAGTCCTTTATTCTCCTTTCACACACATGTTGCAGCTACTTAAAAAGTCTGCAGATTCAAAGCTGAGGGATTAGGTTTAAACTACATGTGCTCCAGCTGCATAGCACTTTGCACTTTACATATTCCAAGAGCTGTACAAATGTTTGTTAATTAGACTGAATCCCAGCAACACCACTCTCACAGTGCTAAGAGCTTTTCTCTGTTTTTATGGATAGATGGAGGCAAAAAATCCCCTCAGGAGCAGACTGCAATACTTAGCCTCATGTAAGTAGATCCATGTTCATGCTGTTTCCATAGCTCAAGTGCAAGTTTCGTGGACTGTGATGTTAAGCAAAAATGCTTTGTAAGGAGCTGGTTACTAGTGTGAGTAAGATGTTCAAAGTATGGCCCTTTGTGGCTTGCCCAAGACCACACAGCAAGTTAGGAGCAGAGCTGGGATTTTACTTCCTTTAACTAATTTTCTCACAATTGTGGTTTCATTGCAAACTTCTTGGGTTACTTTCATATTTTTTATATTGCTCAATGTCTCTATACCTTATTTTAGATTATTTTTTAGGCTTATTAGAGATGAGTCTGAGGTGGGACAGCAAATGTACTGCTTCTTGACTCCCTGGGGACACTAAGAGGTGTGCACATTCCACCAATTGCCCATTACCTTCTTCTTGTGGAAACAGAGCATTTGATGCAAAAACCCACGAGAGGTGATTGAAGCAACCTTTCTTTAGCGCTAGACACCTAATCAATAGCAATTTATCCACTGGCATCCATGTTTTTATGTTCACATATTTACTCTTATCATCATGTTCTTCATGTATTTCTTTGAAAGATGACCCGTTTGAATGCATTGGAAGAACAACCCATTAAGAAAAAGCTCTTTTTTAGACAGATTTGCTCAGATTTTTTTTTTAAGATGGTTTTGCTCTACTCCCCAAAGAAATGGTTTATGAAACTCACAAGAAGTTCATGTTTCAAAGCACGAAATCAGTGTCGCCAACAAAGTACTGCTGACCTGTGCTATGTATTATCAATTTCAAGCCAATCCTGACTGCTTATCCCTTCACCTTTGCCAGAAGTTGCTGTTCTGTCAGATCTTCTAGGTTAAATAATTAATTACGAGTTTCTTTAAAAATAATTAAATAGAAGGTTTTTCACTCTCTTGCTTCCTCCTATGCATTTCAGTTTAAAAAAAGTTTAAAAAGCCAAACTGTAATAAGTTTCATGTTATTCTTTACACCCTAACCATATCATAGAGCTGAGCTAGGAAGAGAAGGGAAGCAGGGCTGAACTGGCAGGACTTGGAGCTCAAGAGAGCTTCCTTTAGCAGACACAGAGACAGGGAGCAGGGATGGGGAGAAGACTGAGGAAGGCCCTTGCTGTAGCTGGGTCAACAGTAGCAGATTTAGGCGGGCCAAGTGTGCCCAAATTGTATCACTAAGTGTAAAATTTGTATTAAAGTTTGGTTTGGAATTTGCTTTTGGAGAGCAGTTGAAAACCCATTCTCTAAAATTAGCTTTTAGCAAGTATTCCTGTTTATAAAGTTCATTCACTAGCATGTTTATGGAAAGTGAGCCCAGAAGGGAAGGAATGTAGTAAAAGTACATTCATTTGAAAATTCAAATAAAAATATTTGCTTTGAATCAGAGGCTTTTTTCAATCCTTCTGTGCTCTTTGTCCAGTTTCTTAGTACTTTTGTTGTCCAGCAAAACAGTCACTGCCCTGAACTATTCTCATTACAGCACAGTACATGTGAGAGAAGACTCGTGCTTGTTCTGTTGGTTTTGCTTGCAAGAACGGGTAATAATTATTTTTAAAAACCCAACAAAAAGAAACCAAAAGAAAACAACATCTCCCAGCCCCAAACCCACCCTCCATTTTTGAGAAGCTGGGTGTGAGCAACATCTGGGAGCTGTCACTGTTCCACAGACAGTATTGATAACACCAAATGCAAAAAAATTAATCAAGCCTTCAACACACTGACTTAAAATAATGAGGTTCCTAAACTGACACTTTTAATTTGTCTTCTGGATTCTGAGAAGGGCTCACTAAGTAGTAATCAGTGAATAGGATTACATTTTAATTTTCCTTTAAAGTTTATGTCCTCCACTGCTGGCTGCTTGCTCCGCCCTGCCCCTCAGGCATTGTTCAGCCATGCTGCCATTCCCTGTTTGGTCAAGGAACGAAGGAGAAAAAAACATGAAAAGAAGAGGAAGGAAACTACTGGAAAGAATAAGAAAGTGGCCCAGGAGGCAGATCAATAGAGTAATGGAAGTGAAAATTGATGCTGTTACTTAGTTCCTTACACATCTGGTAATGCTAATCAGATATCAAATCTTCTGGGTACTCACTTCAGATATTTATACACATAGGGTTGATGATAATGCACTTGGATAACTGGGAGGGCTGACTCACAGCATCACTGTTATGTGGGATCCTCTCTTATCTCCTTGTCAGGCAGTGCCAGGCTAGGCAGAAGGTCACAGTGGGACAAAGGGACCTCAAACTGCCTGTAGGTCACCATCCTCAGGGAAAACACAGCTCTGCTGCCCCGACAGTCACTTTGTGGATTGAAAAGCACTTTGATCCCATCATATGTTAAGAGCTGCATAGCTGCAAACGCAGTCATTCCTCTGATTTTATTGTATCTGCTCAGCATGAAGCCAGATTCCATTCAGTAAGAATTAACCTTGTTATCTCTATTAATTACTTCTATTTGGTCACTTATATTTAAACACACCAAGTCTATCTAACTTCTTATCTCTATTGGTTATGAAGGGAGACTGATGAAATCCCTTCACAAATTATATTAGAAACAAATGTTTTCCACCAGCTTTGATCATTTTTTATTGGCGAGCTCTTTGTTTTCATCCTTTCAAGCAAGAGAGACCACTGTGTAAAGAGGAGGACCAGAGCTGCTGATCCGAACATGCTGATTTTTTGAGAGCTTTGGATCCAGAAACTGATATCTAAGAAAAAATAAATACACTGGGAGGCAAGGACACTCTTTTATCTGAGCCTGTTTCAAGCTCTGCAGAGACTGAGATGTGAAGGGGAACACAGGTCACCTGGCTTCTCTTTCAATGTTTTTTATTAAATGAACGTAATGGATTTTGTTTACTTCTGCTATTAGACAGATCTGCAAACTACCCAGGAGACAACGCGAGAAAATTGGCCTGGCAGGGTTATTGCCATCTCCAGACTTGTCTTAATCTAGTACCTTCTGCAAACACTAGAATAGTGCCTTTAAGAGTTTTAAGAAGTCAATCAAACCCTTTCTCACATTCATGTGTCTTTAGCTGTGTGTGGTAGGAAAAGGATCCAAAGAGTTTTCTCTCATGTGTTTGCTTTCATGGCAATGAACTGAACTGTTCCCCAGAGCTTTCGCTTTAGGGGTTTCATGGTACAGAAAATTTAGTGGGCTTTATTCTGGCCTTGCCTTCTCTGTTCCTGTAAAATGTGCAAGAGTAACTGTTCAAAGATGTATTAAAAGTTCTCCTTGTTTAATGTAAGAGCTGGTGAAAAAACATAATTTCTGCTGGAAATAGTTTTACATTCCAAATCCTGTTCTGTCACCTCCTTGTTCATCTACTAATTTACCTTCAGAAATAAAGCTACTTCAGAAAATGCTATTTCCTTTGTGGATTGTTCATTCACTTTAAAAAACACATTAAACTGACAAACAGTGTTTCACATGACTATTAAGAAGGACAAAAAGTCCCATCTTCCTCTGAGTGCTTCCAACTGTTATTAAAAAGACAACATCAAAGTGAGCATTTACCTCAGCAACTGTGAATTGCATGTTTTAGGCTTTTACTGTCCTATATGCTATCTTTTATTCTGTGCTTTTTGGCGAGGATCATAAAATGCCTTACAATATCTTCTGTACATCATGAAAGCTATTTGTAGACTGAGAAAGTGGAACCAAACAAAGCTCATTTCTAGAAGAGTCAAGACTTCAGGACTAAAGTTTAGAAGCCTCCAACTGCACAAAGCCATCTTCTTTTGTATGTACTTTCTATAATTCAGTACAATCACATTGATACAGATTTATGGACACTGATGACTTCTAGTTTTTGGACAGTCTGAGTGCTCAGCATTTCAGAGCAACTTCATTCCTTCCATTTCCCTGTCCCAAATGACACCTTGTAATTCTTTCTGATGATGGCAATACAGAATTTGGACTTTCAGACTCTTGACTTACTTGATTATGTCCAGCAGATAACAGGAAGTCCTATGTTTGTCAGCTACTTATGTTTCCCTACTGTGCCTTCCCTCAGATTACTCTCCAAAAACATGTGTGCAATTATGCCATGTGATTCAGAGTCTAATGGCTTACATGCCCCGATTGCCTCACTCATTAAAAAAAAAAAAGAAAGAAAAGAAAAAAAAGAAAGAAAGAAAAATCTGTGATTTTTCAGTGGTCATATCAGAAAGATTTTTTTCATCTGGGTAACTTTTGTGTTCCACTCTTTATATTCAGCTTTAAGTTTAAAGTTAAAATGAACCTGAAATAACAAAAATCTCTGAGTCTCACATGGTTTCAATACAAAATAATGTTTTGTGTTTGTTTCAAAATAGGCCCAGGTTAGTTCAAAAGATTCATGGACCTTGGCAAACTTTTCAAGGAGCATGATTTAAGTTTCTGTGTTTGTACTGTGTGGTTTTATTGTTTCTCATGGTCTTAGTTAGGAATATAGCATGGATTCACTATACATCAGCTATGCTGATATCTGGCCTGCATTTGATGGTTGATGCTGATGTTTTGATTCATATCTACCACTGTTCCTATATGCACAGCTGAGCACTTGTTTAATCTAAAAGATTGACTTTCCTTAGATCAATTAAGAATTTGGTTTCACTTGTAAAATAAACACATTCAGAATTACAGATGGAGAGAAAGACATCTAAGGTCAAAGAACTTAGGAACTTGGCAGATCCTCAGAGGAACTATATCAAAGAAACAAGTATAAACTCTTTAAATATGGAAAGAAGGCTAGTAATTTGAGTTAGAGAGAAATTTGGTTGAATTATGAGCTTTTCAGAACCTTTGAAACAAGGAGGAAAGATACAGAACCAACCATTTCCATTCTCTTTCCTGGTCTCCTTAATTTCTGGGGATGCAATGGCATGACGTAGGATACACAGAGGTAAATAATATTTTCTGGTTTTAATATTGGCAAACTAGAGTTTACCCAGGTTCTTAATTCATGGTCTTGAGTATCAGCCAGATGTTTGAGACATTTTTATTCATCCCACAGAATGTGTTGAATATTATTGCATCTCTGAAAGGATCTATGTTCTGAAATTTGGACTCTGATCCAAATTTTCTCCCTGTTTGAGTGGGCTTTAGATTTTATTTCATAATTAGGGTTATTAGGAGAGATGTACTGACAATGATTTGCTATATTCCAGGTTGTTTCCTAAACTGAACCAGAGCTCAGCATAAAGAAGCACCTGTTTGCTTTTCAATTTCTGCATTTCTGTTTTTTGACATTGCGTTTCCTTCCAGTCAGAGCTCTGCCGTTAAGGTACTACTTCAGCAAGAAAATAGGAGAAATAAAATCAGAGTGAAATAAATCCATCTTCATCTCATTTCTCTCTGCCATTCACAGATGTCAAGTGAATACAATAGCTCTTTGAGATGACGGACCCATGTGGGGCAGCAACTCCAGTGACCCGAACACCACGGTGTACAATTCTGCAAAGATTCCATAGCAACTGCAGAAAAAAAATTGTAAAAGCTTGGCACAAAGGTGTACTTTCAAAAGCACCCCTTTATTTATATAAGCATGTGTACACATTCCTTGAGATAGCTCAGAAGCTAGAGATTTTGAGGTCTCACTGAACAGTGTGTCAGTCATTATTCAGCATGGAGATGCATTTTCAGCATTGGCTGTAGCTCATGCAAGCAGGAGGGCTGTGTGTTACGGGCCCTGTCCCTGTGGTGTAGCTAAAATCACCAAATTACCTCCTCCTGGCTCAGCTGGAAGCAGCACGCCTCTCTGCCTGGCTCAGATTGCTACTTGTGTTTTCAGTTGTAGCTGGCTGAAAATGTTCTGCTTTTTTTTTTTATTATTTTTTATTTTTAATCAGTAAATAGGGTTTCATCAGCAGTTACATTTGTCAGAAGGAAATGTAGAGGTGGAGCTCCTCAAAAGAGGAACCCTTATCTTAACCAGTTTCCAAACACAGCCTTTGCATTCTGTTTTGGAAATTTCTTAGGAGTTTCTGGATCAGTTTTTGGATCAGTTTCTGGGTCTTACTCTGTGTGTTTGCTTATACAAAGAGGCATTTCAACCCTGAGTGTGTAAAGGGCATGACCATGGACTTCCAACCAAAACCAAAAGGGCAACACCTCTGAATTAAAACCTGTGTGATCTGGAACTCTTCTGGCAGCTGATGAACCCAGAGAGAAATAGAATGATATCGACAGTTTATCCCCTTAAAGACGAGCTCAGGGCCACCTTGCAGCTTGGAAACAGTAAAGTTTGGATGCACACTTTGCTGGATAGTCTCTTAAAATCCCAAAGGCATAATCCTAAAAATCTTTTTCCAGTGGAAGCCATGGTGGCTCCAGATCTTGTCACACCCTTTGGCAGCAGCGCACAGAGGCCCGGCACTGAGCAGACCACCCCATTTCCTGGAAGCCATTTACTGCTGCAAGCCACAGGAGACATAAAACTCTTTCTAGAGTGCCTGGAAAAATGTAGACCTAGCCCTATCTTCTGTCACCCTTAGCTGGGTTTGGTGAGAATTTGCTTGGCTAAACTGGCAAAACTACAACATGTTTTTTCTTCCAAGAAAAAAAATTCAGGGGAGAAAAAGGATTGTAGATTTACATAAAAGTGGATTAGAAACGCAAATCTGTCTTTTTACCAGGATAAATGCAAGCAAAATGTAGCCTGATACTTTATTAATTTTCCATTTTATTTGAAGATGCTCAATATTTTCTGTACAAAAGTAGTTTCAAGCCAGTGAAGATTCATTTAGTGGCAGTTTAAGAGTACTTTATGAACTATATTATTATTTATTATTAATCACATGTTGGTGAACTGAGAATTCAAGAGGTCAAATACAGTTGGCATTTAATAGCTGTTTCTCACTCAAAAGATCATCTTTTAAGCAGACTCAGTTAGTAATGAAAATTAATTTTCGGGTTGAGCTGTTGTCAGTTTGGAAATGTTTGACTCCCACAGGCTGAGGAGGGAATGTGGAGGGAACCCTGAAAACCAGCCGAAATTCTTTATTGCCTTCCCATGTGATGTACATTTGGTTTCCCCATGATAACCAGTGTCATGCTTGTCAGCAGTACATAAAACAAAGCAACCCTTTTTTTACCCTTCTTTTATGTGCCTGGAGCCCCACCAGTTTCTAATATCTCAGGATCCAACAGAATGCTTTTAGCCTTTACCATGAATGCAAAATGCTGTGCTTCCGTGGTCCACATCCTTAGAGAATCTCAAAACATTTTATGTATGCTCATGTTTCAGTGGACTCCACAGTATTCCCAGGAAGTAAAATAAATTAAAAAACATAAATCCCTTCATTTGGAGAAGCATGTGTCAGAGGACCCTGTTAGCTGTGCTCGTTAAAACAGCACAAATTCCAAAATCCAGAGTGAGCCGTGTGCAGCTCCTGCTCTCCAGCCTCCCTCCTGTGTGAGCTGTTAGTCTTCACAAATGCTGATGTGGCTTCCTTGCCTGTCCTCTGCACTAAATTACCTTTATTGGCTGTAGGATACCAGAGTGGATTTCCTCATGCAATTGTGGGTTTATGTCTTTCAGCACAGGTTACTTTTCTTCATGTCTTGGCTTTCCATCCTTATCTCCCCGAGAGCAGTTTCTGAGCTAATGCTTCAATAAATTCACATTTTGGTAGACCAGAGTCCTTCTAAAAGGAAAATATGCAAATAGAGATAAAATGCTGACAGCAAACATCTCAAAGACAACAGAGTAACACAAAGGAATAGATGACATCTCTTGTAGTGACATTTCTTAAAAGGCCTCAAAAGTTTCTGGAACCTTTACTTCTCACCAAATTCATTCCATCTGCGTGCTTGCAAACACCTATTTTTAGAGTAATGCCCAAAGTCGCAGGTGCTCCAGGTTGTTTGAGAGATATTTTTACAAGTGCAGATGGAAGCCTGGATCTAACCATGTATTTCAGGTTAGCCAAACTCTCACATCTCCAGGCACAGAGCAGAAGTAAGAATAGCTCTGTGCTGCTCCGAGCAGTGTCATGGGGGCATCCATGGCTTCAACTTCCAGTCATTGCAGTGTATGAGTTTTACTGACAAAAACACAGTGAGGTATTGGGCTTTTAGGCCTTCCCAGAGAGCAGAGTTAGGGGTGCAGGTGGCAGTTTGAAGTGGAGGCCGTGCCTTGCTCTGGTTATGGAGCTGTGCAGTGCTGCTCCTCATGCCGGAGTGCGCCAGGCTCTGGTGGGGTGTTCACTCTGAGCCACAGGTGTTCTGCACTGCACAAAGCCTCCACAGATCAATCACAAATGTTTCTGTTACTATAAAGAGGATTAAAAGGATTTTTAAACATAGTGGGTCGGCCCGACTGCTGGTGAGATTGCCAGCATTTAGCAGAAGAGGGGGAGGCCAGGGCACCGGGGTGGAGTGGGAGCTCCAGGGAAGCCGCACGGCTCCTTTCAGGGGGGTTTTATGATCCTAATGTGGATGTGTAGCACTTTCAACTGGAACTCATTAAGAATTCATGGAGCAGAAAATGTGAGAAGCTCTGGAAATGAGGGCTTTGAAAGGCCAAATGTGAGCTGTAGATAAAGTAGTGTGGGTATTCAATTTTGGCTATTAACTATCTCAGAAAATTTTCTCAGATCTGCAGATAAGGCTTTCAACTAAAAACAAAAGGAGAAATGAAAGGAATTCTACAGACTCCTAAGGCAGAGAGCAGATAAAGAGCAGAATCAGATATTGTATGTCTCAAAAACATGAGTGCTTATTGATTAGAAGTGCTGAACAGCGCTATTCATTCTGGCTCCGATTGAGCAATGTACCAAAGCATGTGTTTATCTTTAGGCATGTTTTGAAATCCCATTGACTTCAATCACCATTGACCCCTGTTACTGAAATGGGACTCTTGGGAAGACACAGCTTTCCTAAATATTATGTGTATAAACAGGAGAATCAGGAACACCCACACTTGAGAAAGCCAGCAGCTTAAGCAGAGTGCACCAGGATCACTTAGAAGTTACCTTCTAACTTTATCTGCTGGTGGTGCTGGAGCTGTCAGTCATTCATCACTGTATTTTATGGAGGCCAAGACCTCTGTAAGAGAATATTTTATCTGCTGCTATATTCATCTGAGGCCCTCTGTACAGAAAGTCCTCATTCCCTTCATTCCTCATGGCTGCCTTAGGACATGGACACCAAGTAATTTCAAGAGTTTGGGGGTAAGTGTATCAGTGTAAGTGAAATGCTGGACTAGCTTTACAGTGAGGCCCCTTCAGGAGCAAAAGTGCAGCTGTGTTGTCAGCAGCTGAAAGCCAGATGAAGTAACATCACCTGGTTTGCAGCCTTGTTCTCTCCTTTTGCAGGTGCAATTTTGTGCTGGTGTTTAAATGCAGCCACAATATTTACCCTAGCTATGGTAATTTTCCATTGGAAACATGAACTTTTCTGCCAGAAGTGATTTGAACATAGTGGTCTTTTCTCCTTTGTCTTTTGTGTTGAATTTGGTGAATATTGATGTTACTGAAATTTTTACTCAGAACTCTTCAAGGATAGCAGTCTAATCCATTATTTCAACACTGCAATAATAAAAAATAAGTGTTTGCTAGCATCTATCAATCAAAAGTTGGGATCAAATAGTGAGGAACATTCACAGCAGACCTAGAGAAAGCAAAGCCTTTCTATGCATCAGGTCAGTCAGTGCACAACACAATTTAGTCTAAAGAAATCAAGAGTATTAAATCTGGGAATAATAAATCAATAAAGGGAATAAAGTCTCTCCTGCTTATGGGAACACCTGTTAAAAGTAAACTGAAGTTAAACAAGCAACTCTCAGAGGAGCCGATTATTGCCCATAATTTTCGATTGTGGTTTTTCCACTTAAAAGAAACACTTAGCAGCTTTCAAGAACATGTTAAAAATTGCAGTTACAATTTTAATGCAAATACTGGTCTCTCTGGTCAGTCTCCTCAGTTCCTGCAAGGGGTGAGGGTTATTAAACATATGAAAAAACTTGAAAAACTCTGAGGACTGGGCAGATACAATGGGAACTAGCTGGTGTTTTACTCAGATTTCACTAGCATTTCGGTAGGTCAAGAGCCCAACATTGTCTTTATAGAAAAATAGCTCCTGGAAAGAAGAACATGTGAAGCTGATGCCTCAGCAAGCTGATAACTCCTTGAAACATTACAAAATTTGATTCTTACAAGCAAAATATTCTGAAGTTCTAAAACGTATATGAAAAAGTAAGAAGAACTCAAATATTAAAAGTGGCAGTTTGACTATAAGCAAATTTACAGTGCAAATCAAATATGAAAATTACTTTCCTGTTTAGGTGATTTAGCATATATCTACTGACACATTTGGGGAGTGCCTAATATTGGCTTGTCTAGAGGAAATTTGGTCTTAAATTTATTAGGTTTCACATTTGGGTATCTGCAATACCAAAATTACATGGCCACTGCAATGGTTAGAAAAAGTTTGTTTACATCAGTTTTGCAGTGATTAACTTCTTATAACTGAATGTTAACATTTTAGTTTGCTGGGAGATTATGACTGCGTTGGGTGAGAAAAAATTCTAGTTTGAGATTTTAAGCCCATGAAGCCATTTAAAAATATGTGTCAGGATAGAGTTTTTAAAGATACTGGAAATCCCTTTCCAATTCACAGAAATTCAATAAGGTGCCTGGAGATGTTAATGTCATATCCTGAAAACGACCATATTAAAATTATTATTGTCTAGTTTCTGGGGCACTGTTTGCCTCTTGTAAGTACACTTATCCCTGATAAATACCCGTAATGGGCTTTCTCTAAATCTGCCCTAAATTAAACCCGTTTTCTCTCTCATTTTAGCACTCAATTCTTTCCCCAGCAGAGAATCTGGTTATATCTTGGAAAACGTGGACTGAAAAAATTCTGAATTACCAGTATTGCACTTTAAATATTTCAACTTTGTATTTTATCTTGCTCTTTTAATAGAATTGCCCTTCTCACATGAACTCCTTTCATTGGCTTAACATTACATCACAACATTCAGATGCTCTGGCTTTATCTGCAGGACGTTGTGTTTGTCACCTCACACCTGCCTATATCTTTTGTTTCCTACTTGTGTATTCTGCTCTGAATTCTCCCAGATAGATTATTCTCATTCTTGATACCCTTTTCTGTATCTTGGATTTGCTCCTTCTTTGTGCTGCCCCTTGCTCTTGGGTTACTCACTGGTAATCAAGTTTGGGGTAGCTCAGCTAAAATCTGGCGTCCCTCAGCAAACTCTTTTAGCCATGAGACAAGTCTTATCAAATGGCTCACAAAGCACAAACTAAATTTCTTTTACATCTCCATTCTTATCAGAAGAAAAAAAATGCAATAATTAGAATTGTAGCTAAAACATGAATGTTTCTATATTTTTCCTATGGATGGTTATTTAACATAAGGTCTTATTTTGCCACACTTCCTGAACCTGGACATTTTAAAAAACACTTAAAGGCTTCACAAAATAAAATGTTCTGCTTTCTTGGGTGATAAATATTCACTTTTTTGTTCCCTGAATACTTCAGTTCTTGGTGAAAAAGCTTTAGCCTCACTAAAATTAAAAGAGTTGATCCTCACTTTGACTCTACCCAGATGGGAACAACTGTGCTAATTTCACATAGCCTTCCCACAGCTGGCAGAGTCCACAGAGTGCCCTCAGCCTCTCCTCTGAGGCTGGGGATCCGGCTGAGCAAACAGGGCAGAGTTATGTCCTTTCTGACAGGGGAGTCAGAGGCATAACCATAGTGACAGCAGTGAGGTGTCTGCATGTTCTTCCTTCTGCTGAAAGAAAATTAGGATGATGTGAAAGCGTAAATACTGCCTTGTGTTTTCCAAATAGACCAGAAACAGCTGGTGCAATGCTGTTGGAAAGGCTGCTGAGGTTCTTAAAAGGTTTTATACAACCAGGGTGCTCTGGGTTGTGCTCTTTATAATTCAGAGTAATTTCTCTCTTGGTGAATGAGGAGTTCTCTCACACAAACTGCTCCACTGGAAGGTTGCTGTGAAGGAAATGTAACAAAGGCAAAAGGAAACTGCAGGTTCTTCAAACTAATGCCAATGTGCAGGATTATAAAGCATTGCCAGAGAAGAGACAATTCTGGTTCTGCACCTTAGCTCATCTCTGAAGACCAAACGCTATGAAAGAGAGTAGGAGGTGTTTTGGAGTCAGATGCTGACATACCTGGTGCCCTGTAGGGATTCTTTGCTTTCCCAAGCAGAACTTCTTGCTACGCCATTTGCACATCTATAAATGGCCTAAATGTTGGAATCAAAGCCAATATTTTGTTGGTTTTTTTAGAGAAGATCTAGCAAGGTAGGAGTCCTTGCAGCCCCTAAGTTTTAAGTAGCACTCAGATTTCCTTGCTGGTCCTCACACCTTGCCTGAGAGTGCACATCTTCAAGGGTGACAAGCTGGGAGCTTTGCTATGATAGCCCCAAAAATCTGGGGTCCTGTTGCTCAGCCACACACTGAACAGGGAGAGTGGAACCTCAGAGCTCATAATCCCCTAGGAGCTGTGACAGGGCACAAGGGGGAGCATCCATGGCTTTTCTGGTCTCCCACCATGAAGCCTGCCTTCAGCCTCTTGGTTTGAGGTGCTGTCCCAAGGAATGGACCCAGCCTTTCCCTCTTTCCTCAGACTGGTGCAGGAGCAGGGTCCAGGGTGAGCTGTGGGATGCCAGGCTGGGACACAGTGCTGCTGGGCCCCTTCCCTGTCACCAGGAAAACATGTTTTCCAGCTCTTTCTTAAATGCAATCAGCGCCCTTAGCAACTGGGTGCCTTAAAATGTATTTATTACAGCTCCAGAGAAAACAGTAGTTTGCTTTTATATATGGACACCATAGTGACATAACAGTAAACTTACAGCAATTCTCTGTGTTGCTGCCATTTACAGTGGTTGCCTCAGGAACTGCAAATAAAGTTACATGTTTTATTTGAGCATTTGAAAAGGGTCACTGTGAAGTAACTTAGACCAAAAATGCAAACTTTGGTAGCAAAGGAGAGAAAATCTACAAAAGGCTCCCTTATAGGAATGGTTTTGAGATTTTAGAAAGGCAAAGCTAAGTTACAACTTTTTAAAACTAATTTTGCTATGTTCCCCTGCAGCATTTGCAGTCCATCACCAAGGGTGTTGTAGTAGTCAGACCACCAGCAAGGGAAGGAGAAGCAAAGCTGCTTATGTCTTTTCAGCCTTTTGATTGTACAAAAACTTCAACAGCATTGCTGTAAAAAAGTGAGTATGATTTGCCCAATGCTATAGTTTTCAAACTTTAAATGTCATCAACTCAAAGCAAAAAAAAAAAAAAAAAGGAAGGAAAGATCATGGAATGTAGAGTTTAACCAAAGCTTTGGTTTTTTTCCCCCAGATTTCACAAATATGGTGAATTTGCAACATTTTTTCATATTTGAATACTTCATTGATTTGATTAAAGGAGAGAAACTTTGAACCACAGTGAAGAACATTTAATATTTTCATAATATGGCCATTGTGCATCTGACTTCAGGATGGACTCCAGATCACATTCCGTTTGGTTTGCTGGTTCTAAATCCACAGCAAGTGTCCTAAATGTCAAGGCTATGGGTGTTATTATGATCTGAAAGCAGACCTGGCTCACCAGATTTTAGGGAAGGTTTTAGTTACATCATTCTCCTTGTTGGTGGACTTGCACTTCCACCAGTTCCTGCCAAACAGTTGCATTAGGTCCAAAGATTTAAATGGACATGTCTGAGGAAATAAGATCTCAGCAACTCCCACAAAACAGGACTCTAAAATAAGAATTCTGACATTTTGAAGACTTTCATCTGAGTTTTAGACTGGATCCATTCTACAGAAGAAGATTTGCATTTGAGTAATGCAGGCTGAAGAATGAATGGATTTGTAATCTTTATGTGCAGAGATGTATAAAGTGTTAATGAATACTGCACTCTGATACACAGTTGCATTAAAAATAACAATTACCAAGAAACAGATTTCACACATTCCAAGGAAAAAACAGCTTCTGTTGTTCTTTTGTAGGCAGTGTTTGTAGAGTATAATTTACATAGTTCTAAATGAAGGAAAATCTATCCATTGGAGAGGTAGAAGCTGCCTTTGCATCCTATGGTATGAGTTTAAAGATCCTAATGCTTTACCATATCCATAGCATATCATCAAGCTGACTGTGAAAAGATGCATAAGAGATTAATTGGCCACCCACTTCAAACTTCACATTGCTGATAATTAAGCACGTGGAAGGAACAGCAAGGTTTAATGACCTTACTGGTGTAAACTGTCCGCAATTATCTGATCTAGCCACACATTAGCCTCTTCTGCAAGGACCAGATACGTGAGTTTGCTTTCTGCTCCAAGAAGGAAAGACAGGAGTTTCAGACCACCCATTGAGCTGTCTCCCTGTGATGTTTAGGGCTGTTTCCCCATTTGATGATAAAACCATAAGGTATTTGTGTTCCACTGTGAGGACATGTGGCACTATTTTAGAAAATGCTTGCGTAACTTTGACCACTGAAATATACAGAGTTAAAAATAGGCCAGCATTCCAGAAATGCCTTATTCCTCCACATCCACAATGGTTTTATCATGCAAAATTCAGAGAAATTCTGGCAAGGAAATTAATCTCTAGATTTCTTATAACTACAGAAGGAACAGGGATTGCTTGGGAGGCAGGAAACATTTGGGGATGCATATCAACAGATACTGCACCTCCTTACACAAATATAATGTTTTAAATATTCATCTCACATGGTAAACATAGAATCCAGGGGGAGTCACCTAAAAAAAGGAGATCAAGAGAAAGACAAAAATATCCATGGATGAAACATAGAACCAGAAGGTGATAAAATAATTACAGATACTTCAATTGGTGAGTTTGTTAGGAGTCACTGAAAGTTTTAGGAGTTCTGCTTGAGCTTTGTTTACTTCAGAGCTTTTTATTATCTCCATGGGAAAAAGACAGAGTTGAAAAAGTATGTTACAGAAAAGAGTCAAAAGGCTTCAGCTGTCCTTTCAACACTTGTATTATTTTTAATAATGGAATGAGAGGAAGAGGGGGTTAGGAAAAAAAAAGAAGTAAGTAAATGATTGTTTGTTTGTTTCTTTTAAAATAGAACTGGTTTTGAAGCTGTTCTTTCCTCTTCCTCTCTGCACTCATTATATAAATTTTTCCCTCTCTTCATTGTGCATTGGAATGTGCTGCATTTTGTTGTGAAAGATGCACAGCCTTTTTCTTGTCTTGATTCTGGAGGTTCCAGAGTTAATACTCAGCTTCTTAGCAGTGAATGCCACTGGAAGCATCGTAACTGCCAGAAATGTCATGGTGGGCCAGCTGTGCATCCCTTTCATTTCTTCCTACTCTTCTTGTGTGTCTTTTGTGATGATGAGGAGGCAGCATAATCTACTTTGCACAAAGCAGGGCCAAGATTTAGGCTTGACTACCCTAAAAAGTCTGACTCTGGGGAACTCTATGTCCTTTCCACACCTGTATTATAGAATCATAAAATCTTAGAGTGGCTTGAATTGGAAAGGACATTAAAGACCACGTCATTCCAGCCCTTGTTCCTAAAGAGAGAGATCTTTATGAACACCATGCAAGTCCCAGTGAAGCAGCTGTTTTAATCAGCACTGCATAAAGAATTAAAAACCCAAGTGATGCTGCCTAAAGCACCCACATGAAATACATCTGTTAGGATGTGATTCAGGAAAGATTTAAGTTTTGAAATTAAGGTAGGAACTGAGCAAAGCAGAAAAATCGAAGAAAAAATACGTGGACCAAAATCACAGGAATGTTGAATTATGAGCAGGAATAATGTCTGGAAACATGACACCGTTTCTTCAGGTGGTGTCATTCAGGATGAGTGACCAGACTGTGCATGTGCTTGGAGTAGACAAAGGAAGGGAGGTCAAATCAAGCATCATGGGCATGAAGGAAGATGGAAACAAAAGTTGTGTGTGTAGAAGATTGAATAGGATGGAGATAAACACTGTGGGATTTTACAAACAAAGATAAGAAGTTTATTTTTGATGCAGTAATGGGAAAATAATTAATAAAAGAATGCAAAGAGAAGAGCGCAATTAGGCCAAGTTATGAATAGGATTCTACCAGCAGTGATTTAAGTGGATGGAAAGAGAATGCAGAACTATGACAATGTTTATACACCCCGAAAGATGAAACTTACTTTCCAAATGAAAACACAAGAAATTACAACTTTCTGCTTTCTGGGCAGACAGGGGGAAAAAAACCCAATATTTGGTACAGAAACAGAAGTGGCAAGAGAGGGAGGTGGCGTGCTGTGGAGGCATCTGGTTTTCTGGCTCTAGGGCCTCACTGGAAATGCTGACTGTAGTCTCTTCACAACCAAGGAGTCCATTGCTCTCCATTGGCATATTTCACTGGATTCCTTGTCAAAAAAAAAAAGCCCTAAATATTGTTTGGTAAAATGAAAGCGGTAATACAGACCATTATACTAAGCCAGTCTGACACAGTATCATTAATTCTTTTTTCCTATTACTATTTTTTTACACCATACACCCTTTTAATGAATACATCCAGAAAAATCAGGATAAATAATAACTCTGTTTATTCTGCTTTTGTCTGCTCCTTGGTTCATCAGAAAAAAGACCTATCACAAAAATATTTCATTATGTAATAAATTTTACTTGACCACTTCTTTCTCTTTATGTCACATATAGAGCAGTACCAAATATTAAAAGGAAGTTATGAGTTCCAGTAATACAGGTATATGAGGAAATATCAAAAGAATTCTCCCACAATTTTCTTGAGAAAAGAGGTGAGTGTAATCTTTCCAACTGCTTGCTGGAACAACCATGTTAGTGTTGCAGTGTTAGCACATATAAATATCTGTATTGCATGATTACACATATGTGGAACAAATAAAGTGTGCAAGTGTGCTAAAAAGCCTTGGGGATTTTTTTCACAAGATTTTTAATCTGTTGAGACTATTGGTTAATGGAAATAAAAATGTTTCTTGAAAAGCCATCTCTTGTATTATTCTTTTACTGTTCTCAAAAATGTGAACCTGAAAACTTTATAAAATTTGAATGAACTGACTCTTAAAAAAATGAAAAAGGTAGAAAGGTATTATACCAAGAGAAAGATTGTCACAACACCCAGAGTTTGCAGGAGGTATTAGACTTGTGCACTCAGACTGTCTGAACGTGCCTTTGCCATCCTTCCAAATGACACCAAACAAGGTCCCCTAAATTCACAGAGGCCAATTCATTACTCAATAAGTGCTTTGGAATTTCCTTTAAACTGAGAAACTACCAGCTGCCCAGATGAGAAAAAGAAAGAGAAACCAAAGTATGAGACCCCATTGTAGGAGGGAGTCTGAGACATTCTCTGAAAGAAAACTAACATGGGAGCAACTGAACATGAGACTCACATTGGGTATATTTGGTATCTGTATTTTATTAATTGTGTGTGTTTATTTTATAGAAACAAGTTTTCTTCATGAGCATAAAACTTCCTTTTGCTTTGAGTGTGTCTCATGCTTATTCAGGAAACAATAAACATAGGCATTTTTATGGAAAGGATAAATTCCTATGAATCAATATAACAGGCAAGTCCCGAGGAGCATCGACAATGACTAAACCAACCCAGGTGTGTTTTATTCAAGCTCTGTGTGGATTGATGCCATGGTAGGAATGAAGGTTTTCCCAGGTGGACACAGTTCAATGTTTCACTGGGAAGGAGCTGAGAAGAAACCCAGGACTTTTGGAAATAATATATAGGAAATTTGTGATGCTTCCTGATTTTTGCATGAGGGAAGAAAGTTGAAAAACCTCAGGCAGAAGTCATAATGTAGGACAAGACCATATTGCAAGAGACACCACAATCCCACATTATTACTGAAGTCCCTAAAGGAGGCCTAGGTGGAGGGCAGATACTTCAGATACTTCAATTGGTGAGTTTGTTAGGAGTCACTGAAAGTTTTAGGAGTTCTGCTTGAGCTTTGATTACTACAGAGCTTTTTATTATCTCCATTTCCCATGGAGATAATAAAAAGCTCTGAAGTAAACAAAGTTCATTCCATGGCTCCCAAGGACCTGCCATGACAGGACAAGAGGTAGTGACTTTAAACTGAAAGTGGATTAGTTCAGATCGGGAGGCAAAGTTTTTACTCAGCTCTTTTTCTGGTAGCAAAGGCAGTGAGGAACTGTAGTATCACAAATGAAGCACCAGACATTAATTGATTTGGATTATTGAATTAACTAGTTCAGGGCTTGATTATTATAGCTGATGAACACTCTCAGGCCACAGGTTTGCAGCTCTTACAAGATATACATGTGAGCAAGTAGAGGTGACACTCAGGGATTTGAACACTAAACCTGGAGGTTCTGCTTAGGCTTGTTGGGTGACCCCAAACACGGTTCTCAGTGTTTATGGTTTATGTTTATGGTTTTTCCAGCAAAGGGATCCTGCACATCCTTGCTTCAGACCCTGCTTTCAGTTTTTGCTTCTACACTACATGTTCTAAAAAGAGTTAAAAGAATTAATGGGAAGGCAAAATTAAAAGGAATGAACAAAACAAAAAAATTGGAAAATCTGTGTAAAAACTGTTTATGTACTAATTTTGGGTGCACTAATTTTCTATTCCTAATGAGAAATCATGGTGAGGGGTGGGGTGAGAGTGTTGGAGACAATGATTTCCAGAAAATAGGAAAAGAAATCCAGGGCCTAAAAGTAACGTGAGGTCATTGAATGATAAGCTGTTGAAGAAAGGAACCACCATGGTAAACCCAGATTTCAGCAGATGGTCTTGGAACACAGCATAGGGAATTGGCACTCTCTGCTGCTCTTATACCACACCAGACAAGAAGAGATAAAATACTCAGCTGGAAAACAGAGCTACAATGAGACATCTCAGGAGAGATAAATTGAAGACTACTAGTTTTGTTAACTCAGAGAAAGCACTTCATTAAAGAAAAAGGAAATATTAAACAATTCACTATATTTAACCTTCTATGGATGAAATTATTATTAGAGTCACTTTTAGTTAGATCTCCAGCAGTGTCCAATTAGACAAATGAGAACGTTAACCTAGGGAGCAATATTCATGAGATAGAGGGATCAGCAGAGGGTCTCTATGAGCACTCCTAAAATAACATGCCTTTTTTCCCTCTATCACCTCCAGGAATCTGGAAATGTTTGGGCAGAATTCTGCCTAAACTCCAGCCACCATACAGAAATTAACCCTTAGAAAGTTGAAATGGGGAAGAAATTAAGGTAACTGATTACAGGAAACCTAGAGGCAATACATTTTCTTTATTAGGGGATTTCCCTTTACTTTCAAGACTTTGGTTCACATTCAGAATACCAGTACCAGAGACAGCATTTTTCAATATGATTTTTTTTCTTTTTATTTCAGAGTAAACACTTCCAGCTGTCTGTGGTGACTGTCCAGGGAGATTTAAAATTATTTTCCACATGATAATGACTGGCCAACTTTCCACTGCTCTCAGAAAAAGGAAATGTCATTTAATTGTTGCACACAAAATGGCTTCTGCTATGGCCCTCCCAGACATGGCACTGTTGATACCTCACATTTTTCACAAAGCCCTTTAGACTAACATCTGAACAGAGAAAAGATGCTGTGTGTGAAATAAGATTCTATTATATCCTATGTGGCCCAAAGCATAGTGGTTGTGAAGCAATGATTGCATTCTTTTACAAATCTGTGCCTGAACATGGGAGGGATAATTTGCAGAGAAGAACAAGAGGCACCAGCCAAGGGACCAGGCTGCAAGGGAAAATCATTGCACTTGGTTTAGCCATTTGTGCGCAGTCCAATGCCAAGGCTATGAAAAAATCAGATGCTACTGTGGAAAATAAAAGATACCCTCCCTCAGGAAATAAGTGGGTCATTTTCTGAGGAATTATCTACTATGAGAAAGCTGAAAGCCACTGTCACCAGGCTGGTGATTTCAGTGTGAGAACTGTCATGAGAATTGTTGCAGCCTTTGCCTGAGAGGGCAGGGAAAGGTATCCCACAGCAAGCTGCAGCCCAGAAAAGCTCCCACAGAGATGCTGAATAACTCACCTACTGTGACCAAAACCATTACCCCAATGTTTGAGGGATGGCACAGAGGGAATTTATTTTACCTCTTTCCCAGAATGAATTTCTTGCCTGGATGGATTAATCTCGCAGGCTATGACATCCCTTGAATAGTATTACTTTTGAATAAAAGGTTTTCACAGAAGTTCCTTCCTACCTGTCATAAAATTTCATATATTTTCATCTTTGTATTACCTGGGCTACATCCAATATCTCTGTCACCTTTAGACAGCTCTTTCTTTTAATTCACATTTCCATCGACACTTCTGGCGGGCCTACAGTGAAATATTCCGTAGCTTTTTTGAATGTGAGGAATGTGGTGGTGAACCACAGGATTCCCCCACCTACAGCTCCCCCTTTCAGCTGCCAGCTGCTTGTCAGATTTTAATTAACAGGAAAGTTGCTAGGAGTTATTCATGCTGGTTCCCTCTGTTCCTCTCTGGAGAATTCCTAAGCAGCGTTCAGGGCATTGAGCCTGCACTTTCTCTTTTTTAATGCTCTTCTTTCCAGCACCCAGTGAAAAATGTAAAAAGTGATGAGTTTCTGCATCCAGAGCTCAGTTAACAGAGAATGATGTGCACCAGTTATGGATGTGGCATGTAGGACCTCCCTTCCTTCCACTTCTCACTCCTGATCCCTACTCAAAATGAATGGAGAGGACTTCTAAAAAATTATGTCTGCTCAACTGTAGATATGTTATTGAAGTTTTGGGTTTTTTTTTTTTTTGCAGTATCAGGAATATAATTGGGGTGAAAGCACTGAAGGATGGCCACTGGGAAAGTCAATAAGGGCATGGACAAGTGAGTTATCACTGGAGCAGAGGGAAGGCTTCTAAAAGCACTGTCTTTAGCAAAGCCACAGCAGCTCATGATGAGAGCTTATTTCTCCTCCCTCTGGGCAATCCCTAAAACATATACCTTGTTTTTCTGCCTGTCACTGGGATTCAGAATTGTTTGGCCAACTAATAGCTAAATATCCACAAATGTTTAGGATCATATCAGAAATTCTGAAGGACAACAGGACAGGAGTACAAGAAAGTGAAAACTTGTTGCAAAATCTCAGCACCCAGTGAATATCCCCAGCTGTAGCTTAGCCCTGAAATCTAACTGAGAACAGTTAGATGCTAAATGGGAAAGTTGTACTTCTCACTGTTGGCTATCAGCCTTTGAAAATTATTAAAAGTCAGCAATGAGCAGCAGTCATTCTAAGTGATCCAGCAGAAACTCAGAGAGCATTTCTGCACTCAGTCTTAAAAGGAAATAGCAAATAGTAAACAGTTGGTTACAACAGATAGCAATTTAATAGACATATCTTTTAATAAGCTGCAGATAAAATGTGATGTACTGTGGAACCCCAAGGAACTGTCCTATACTCTGAGTGTAAGTTTCCATCATAAGCCCTGTTTTGATGCCCTCAATCAGCCCTTCATTCTACATTTCTGCAAAGAGCTCCTGCTTGTGTAATGTTTCTGCTATGTGGAATCCAGCCAGAGAAAATCTGGAAAGAAGGGAGGGAGACGAAAGAAGCTGGAGCTTATTCTCACAGGTATCATTAGAAGAAAGGGCTTTGTAAAGTGTGATATCTGTTTTGACACATTATCAATCTTTTCTAAGGCAGTTTTTACCATGTCTCTGATTTGCACTTCACTTTATTTTTAGTTTTTCCTGGTCATTTTTTTAAGAACTGGAGCGGGGAACACAGCATTGGTTCAAATTTTGCAGATGGCTTTGTGACCTTTGCTGCCTGGGTGCCTCCACAGAGCTGATGGTCCAAGCATTTCTAGTCCTGTGAGAGTGTAATGGCCCAATTTAGGCATCCTCTCCCTCCCAGATAAAAAGTGTGTCCATTTGGGCGGAACTTGTCCTATACTGAAAGAAAATGAAGCTTCTTAGTGATCCTTCAGTTCCTCCATTTTATCCCAAATGGAAGGAATTAATTCCCTTCCCTCATTACTAATATCCAGGGTATTTCCTCCACAAACACCCTGAGTAGTCACTGAATAAACATGGACAGGCATTGCAAAGCTTTGCAGACCAATCCTGCAAAGCCTTTAAGGGTTGATATGATGAATCCTAAATAGTCTATGAGAACCAACCATGTTTTTCTAATGTCCACAGATGTTATACTACCCTGCGACCATCACCTCCTCCAGTCTAAACCTGTTTATAAACTGTTTTCCCTGCTTTTTGCCTGTGCTTGAAATGGTACTGCAGGAAACCTTTAGATGAGAATATCTTCAATCCAGCCCTTTCATACCTATTCACTAGTGAAAAAATGATGGTTTGATGGATAAGTTTAGTGTGAAGGGTAGGTGATGGCCTTTTCTCATGGCCTGGAAGTGTGGAGTTCATCTTCACAAGCATTATTTGCAGTAACATCCACATCCCTGCATCCCTCTGATCTTCTACAAAGTTCCTGTAAAGAGACTATTGACAGCAGACTAGCAGAACAATTGTAGGCCTAAAGCAGGGGAAAAGTAAAACCCAAAAAGTGTCATGGGAATAGCAGGGCGAGCTCCTGGATAAGATATCTCTGTCTGTAAAAGTGAGAAATGGCCTCCAGCTCTGTGGACTCAGAGCTGCAGCCCCACAAAGCTGCACAGTTCCCCACAGCACAGGGGCACATAATGGCACAGGTTTCCAATAGTGCATGGGGGATTTAGACACACAACTCCCAAACGAGTCACTCAGATGGCCCTGACTGGAAATCCGACCGGAGTTCTGCATGGAAGAATCTCTCCTGCTTAGGCCTGAAATTTTCAATCCATGCTACTGCGTGCCTACATTTGTTTAAAGGACAGAAGCTAGACAAACTCCAGTCTATGCCTGACGAAATTCATACACACAGGATGATTTCAAATATTCCAAATAAACTGCTATTGGCCTGGTTTTACTTTGAGGCTACAGGCTTCCATTCATCAGCAGTCTCTTTTCACTCTTTGTTTCTTCCTTTGGAATGTTTCTGTAAAGCAGATTATAAACTTTTGGCTTTAAATAAAAAGATACTAGGGTTTTTTGCTGTTATTTGGATGGGGTTTTTTTAAATCTATTGCAACAGCAACTGCAAGGTCTCTACTTCCACCAGGACTCCCCCTGAGAATTAAAACCACAGTCAAACAAAAGAGAACAGAGAACAGAGAGGACTGAGAAATCCCCTACAAACCTCTGAGGACACCGACTCATCTCTTTATCAGCCTTTGGCTTCTATGTATCCCTAAGAGGACTCAGAATGTTCTGAGGTTGTCCCATGCAGGAGGTGGTGGTTATAGTGTTACAAAGGCTCTTCTGTCAACTTCGCAGCTGCCTGAAAATTGGCTTTTATTTCAACAGAAATACTCCAGCTCTGAAAGGGGGTTTCTCTTTTGTCATTACATTGCATGTGTCCAGCCCATCTGATTCATACTAATCTGGCATTCCTTCTGTTCATTAATTAAAGTCTTTAGCTAAAAAAAAAGAAAGAAAAAAAAAGCCAAAAAAACCCACAGAAAAAAAGGTTAGCACTACGTATTGAAAATTCCTTGTGTGCTCCCCAGTTTAGGGTGCATTTTAATGATTTAAATCAAATGGCAGCCATGCAGTGTAAGCAGTGTAAGTAGGAGCATAGGACTTGCCTTATCAGATCAGACCATTGGTCCATGAAATGTTGCATTGTGAAACCAACACCTGATTTGTGAAAGGGACGTAAAAACAACTGAAGTATTATCCCTCTTAGCTAAGTCTACAACACTACCCCCCAGGAAAAAATTCCTCCCTTGCACCTGTGGTGATCAGATCACTATACTCTAATTAAAAAGGGCTTCTCAGCTCAAACCATGCAAAGAAAGAATGTATGAAAATTGATAGAAAAAGGATAAAAACCAGGAAGATGCCAAGAAGCTTGGAGGGAATTTCCATTTACCAAACTTGTTCACAGATGGTTGCAGAGTTAAAGGCAACAGTTAAAATTTGAGCACTGCAGGTACAACATGAGAAAATGTCCAGACTGACTGCTAGCACAGCATCAGCACAGTAACTCAAAATAAAATGTATGCATGGGGTCATGTGTCTCTGACCTTTACTTGTCATACAGTTTCCCTGCAGACACTAGCACGGTCTCTGAGGGCCTGACTGACACAGATGTGATCATTCTGCTCCCATTTTAATGACAGTAAATTAATACTTGCTAGTAGATAGCAAATTAATCTGGAATGTAGTGGCCTCTTTATGATGTCAGCCTAAGTGCCCATTGCATAGCTGTAAGGTCATTGTAAGGACATGTCTTTTGGGGCCCTGAAAGTGTCTACAAAATACAGTTTTCATGGGGAGCTTGATCACTTGAGATGTTTAAAAATCAGTTCATCTTAGTTCCCCTTCAATCATCATGCAATCTGGAATTAGTATTCAAAAAATGTAAGCTTTTAGGACTGTATCATGAGCTGAGTCCTCCAGCATGTGCACTAATTACTTGAATAAGAGAATGTCATTCTGTAAAATAATAAATGAAGTCATCTTTCACTTATGAGAACTACCAGCAGGATTTGCTCTGCAATGCCCTTATTTGTGGAACTTCTGGAACACAGGGCTCTGTACAGAATTGTGTGGTCTCCCTTATCATTGTTGTTTTGCATCCCTTAAGTTCAGAGACATTAGCAGGGTGTGGCTTTTTTTCCATTAAAGGCTGTTTTGGGTAACAGTAATCCAAGATCTATTTTATTATGCTAACAGCTAAAGGCCTTGTAACAGTAATTTCTGTTTGGCAGCATCACAGTCAATTTCATTGATGTTAAAGTTGTTTTAATTCTCTTTTTCAGGAGAGAGGAAACATCCAGTAATTCTTCTGAGATGATTTCTCCATACTTTTCATCTTTTACTGCAATAAGGATTGCCAGGGAACTATCCAAGAGGGAAATGCAGATAAGCAATACCACCACCAGAAGGAAAGGGAAGGGGAGGAAAAGAAAGGCAGAAAATACTTGGGGATTTCTGTGAAACTCAAACAAAAAGCAAGAGCAGCTCTAAACTGGCAGAGACAAAGAACTGTGTAAGCCTACAAAAGTTCTAGCACTTGCATGGATAGAGAGGTACTGACTCCCCACTTACATGATATGCAGATGACTGGTTATAAGTTTTAATGTGTGTGGCAATATTAACTAAAACCAAGGCATGTGACAGTAGTGGACTAAGCCATAACCACACACATATACTGCAGAAATTAGTGATTATAACAATGATAATAGACCTTATCCTTAAATTCTTCAACTCTTTGCTTCACCCTATTCAGCCTATCAGAGAGCAGAGCTGAAGGTGAGTTTTTCAAGGTACTTTTAGTACAAACCATAATTTGTAAGAAATGTGCTGGAGCAACTCAGGAAGAAAAAAGACCTGTTGAAGCAGGAAAGTCTTGTGGAGCAGTTCCCAGCCTTGCCTTGCACCTCCTGCTGTCCTCCTGTCCATCCAGATTCCTAATGCACAGCTTCTAGCCTGGCCCCCAGGCCTGCAGGCACAGGGCAGAGTGTGCTCCTGCTGCACCTGGCATTCATCTTCAGCTAAAGGAGCTGGGAGAGGCTGGCAATCAAGAAAGCTTCCTGGTATGCTTTTAGGAAAAATACAGCTTATGCACTCTGGGTTCACAAATCCTTCACTCGTGAGATTTGTGCTCCTAAATTTTCAAGGTGCCTCTGGAAATATTTCTTTTGAAATATGAATGTATTCATTTTTGAAAATTCACCAAAATGTTAATAAATCCTAAGTCAGTAGTCTCAGACCAAAGGCAACCTTCTCTATTACTGTTAGGAAGGAGAGCTGTTGGCATCAGTTGAATTGAAGGGGATTTCCTTTTGTTTTGCAATGTATGTGCAGACAAGCAGGCACCAAGCTACAAGTGAGTAACTTTCCCACTAATCCTCCAAGGCGTGTGACAATATGACCCTGAGCTTTTACAACTAAGAACATTATGGTATGTAAATATTATGAACATATATGGTAAGTGCTGTACTTGCTGAAAAACACAGAAAATGATTCCCCGGAATGCCTAGCTGACCCTAAAGCTACACAGATTATTCTTTTTTTGTCTGCAGCATTCATCTCTGTTCAAAACCATGATGATATATTAGATGCAAGTTCACTGAAGCAGGAATTTTGTCTTGCTGCCTTTATTTCTCAATTAGGATCTGTCTTATTTTGGGTATAAATAATAAAAATGAGAAATAAAAAAATATTGTGTTGTGTTTGCCACTGCATTCTTTCCAAAAAGGGAAATAAATAATCACTTGTTGAACTGAGAACAATTTAACTGCTAGCTGGAAACCAGAATGTCACTAATTGTGCAGCACACATTAAATGATGACAAAAAGCGTGACTTGTTCTCTGCAGTCACGCACCAAAGCAACTGAAGAAAATCTGTTATTATTTCTTTGAAAATGTTGTGACATCCATTGAAGTCACTAGGATATGGGACAAAAATAAAAGATAAAAAAGAATACTGTTTTAAGTCTCTTGATAGAAATTTCACAGCACAATAAAATGTCACCTTTTTGATTAATATATATCTGGCATAAAGCATATCAATGGGCACTGAAACAATGGGCAAAACCTTGGTTTATTTACACAGAAGAGGTAGAACAAAGCAGATGAGGAAAAAAAGTACAGTGGAGATTTTCTGATTTTGCAATGGAAGAGTCACGAATATACTTTAAATACCAATCTCAAGAATTGCAAGGACCATGTACCTTCTGTCCATTTAATAAAAATATATTCTATTATGGAGGCACATGACAACCTTTGAAAGTATTCATCCTTTAATATGTGTATATATCTCATTAAATTCTTGCAGTTCTCACTGTGTATTTTCTTGATTTGCAATTCAGCTTTCAATGTGGATAGAGACTTGGAACCTGCATCCCACAGAGGAGTCCCAAGAGTGTGGATTTATCCATGGAGTTATACCAAGAATAAATTAGACCATAGACCTCAGAGGCACCACTCATAAGGGTATGAACTACTGGCTAAATTCCACAGCATCTGTACTTTGGTTATTTCCATTTACTTCAGTTTTACTTGATTGGATTCCAGCACTTGGTAAACCTTATCTTTCTTTTTTTTTAAAAAAAAAAAATAACATGCTTGCATATCAAGTACATTTTTCACATCCTTGCTCAAAGTCAGCAAAAGGCTCTCAATAAAAAAGGAACTTGCAGGCTCACATGTAATATAGCAAGAACCAAAATTCCGCTACATCTTGGGAAAAAGCATTGGTTGAGGGAAGAATAGGATGCAATTATCCAGGTGAGCTTTTAATTAAATGCAAGATGAATATAATTCCTGGGGACCCTAGCATTTGTTCAGGGCCTTAAAACCCTTCCACTTTTTTCATCATGCCATTATTTCTTTATTATCAGTTTGTTTTTATAAAAATGTTTGTGCTAATTTATTTTTTTTATAAATAGAGGGAAGAAAAAGACAGCAGCTGTGAAATTAAATGGGACCAAAATGGCTTTGAAGCAAGGAGTGACTCCTGCCACCATTTACTGAAGAATGCAGAGTTCAGTTCTTAAAACTGGAAATAAACTTATGTTTCATGCAGACTGGAATTTTCAGTATGGTTGAGCTGTCGCAGAAAAAAATTAATAAAGAGATGTGCTGTATCTCTTGGTCCCAAATTGATGGCAGTGTCTTGGAGCATTTGAACATCTGTTAGGATTTGCCCTTGTGAGCAGCTATGTCCTTAGGGGGAAGTCCTATAGAAATCAGAAAGGTTTTTCCTTTTAAGGTTTTATTCAAACCCCATTGATGGCAAGGGAAAAAAAAAATCCTATTGACTCTGTAGGCTGAGTTCAGGCCCATGAAGCAGTCAGTTCAGTGGCAACTAATTTTTCACCTCTGACAGAATATTAGAATTGCTCAATTTATTAAAATAATGTGCAAGTACTTCTGCAAAATTATTTCAGGGTGTATTTCACTGTTTGTTTTTCTTAAGCTCATGTCATCTGTTGTTCACGGATATTCAGGCTAACTTACAGTTTAGTCATGAAAATGTTTAAAAATACCAGAAGTTCAAAAGTTTTTGGACAAATGATCAATCATCTGGAAATTCATCACAGAAGTCCATTATACAGTAGCTGTCATCATTGCAGTCTTTTGTTTGAAAAGTATCAGCCACTCAACTGGAAGCATGAACTGTATCCAAGATTTGTGTTAAAGCAAGGTTATAAATTACCTTCTACAGAAAAGAAATATTTCTGGACACCAAATAATCAATTACATAGATTTTTAAAAGCCCTGGAGGCAAAAATTTGAGTGTCAGTACTATTTTTCCTCACTAAAGCATTAACATATAGACATGTATATACAGCTACACAAACCATACAGAAAGTTAAGTATTATGTTAGCAAGAGGGCAAGAACTAAAATAAACGCCTACCCTCAGCACACCAAATTTCACCCAAAAAGCAGCTCACACAGACAAGATATTTGTACCTAGAAGTGTATCAATTTTTGTGTATCAAGCAGTCTCAGAATCCAGGTTGGTTGTGGCTCTGCAAAGTTAGGACCATACTCCTCTACATTCAGTGGCAGGATGCTGAGGCTCCAGCAGGAACAGCAGGATGGAACTGCTGCCAGTTGACAAATTGATAGAAATGGCAGAAAAAGGAAAATTTTTTTAGAAGAATGGCTGTGACTTATGATGGGCAGACACCACTTGTTCTGTTCTTCCAGAAGCTGGGTTTCCATAATTCCCAGCTCATGGGTGCACAGGACAGCTGAGAGCCACAGTGTCTTCAGTGGTCACATCCAAATCCCGCACAGCTCACCATGAATCAGAAACCTAAGCCTGCATACCAGATTTTTGAGATGTAAGCAGCTTTAAAATGCAGAATTCATGCCAGACAAACCCATAATGAATGACCATGGGAGAAGCAGGAATAGTTGGGTGTCAAAGGCCTTGGGTAAAGATGGGTTTTGGGCTGAGTGGTTTTATAACCGTACTTGGTGAAACAGGAGTGAAGTTAGACTGCATTCTTCACTCGGAGATCAGGAGGGAGTTCCACCTTTAGCTCACTCTCTTCTTCAGAGCTGCACAATAGGGTGGGTTCATTGTTGTGGTTTTCCACACTATCCAGATGCTGCACACGTTGAAGTTGGCTGGCAGGAGAATACTTGGCTTGGCACAGAGCTGTCCTGACCTAAGAGAACAAATCCTGTGTTCCAGCCTCCCACACACTGTGGTCCTGCACATGCTTCTCTGTTGCACAATGATCATATTAATAGCCATTTATCTCTTCCCATCCCTGCTAATTAGTTCAAATTCTGTATTCAGCACTCAGTAATCCAAAACTGTGACTTCCACCCTAACTGAGAGCCAAAGGAATCTTCTGGTAGAGTGCATTTTTCTGTCTCTGTGGAGGAAATCAGAGAAGTAAGAACAAACAATAGAAGGGATGCTCTTAAGTAATGGAGAATTCCCCACTCTTTCTTCAGTCCTGTGTAATAGGTGTACATAAAGAGCAAGGACGTTTACTGGTTAAAATTAATATTCCTTTGTGGGAGTCAGAATTGAATCTGAATTGACGTTGATTTTAAATGCAGATGCTGGCAGAGTAAAATTAGTTTTCAAACACTGAAGCTTTCCCTGGTAAAGTATTTAAGGTTGCATTTTCAAGCTAGAAGGAAAAAGTAATGAAAAGTTCTGAAAACTAAAGAAGCAAAATCCTTGATTTTGATCCAAAGCCCTGCAAAACAAGATCCTACATTGAAATGGCTCATCTTAGGAGAATGTAGGGGGACAAAATGGGTACCTTTCCTTCCTCTCTTCCTTTGCCCCCTTCACTTTTAAGCTGCATGAAATATGCCAGAGGGGGTTTCTGCCAATGACATCCTTCACAAGCATTTGTCCCACACGTTGTTCTTCATGGCTCTGTAAGGAAATAGGCTTGTTTTAGCAGAAGGGATGACACTGCACCAAGCAGGGCAGGGCAGAGGTTAGTCCAGGTTCTGCAAGTGGCATACTCCTGTTTCCAGCCCAGATTTTACTGTTGTGATGGCTCTCAGTACTTCAGATTGTTCTTCTACCTGTTCAGCAAGGCAAACTCTTGAATCATGCATTGCAGGCAAAGCATAAATGCTTCTGCACAGTTTTAACCTTCCTTTCCAAGTTTTCTTAGGAGCAATGCCTGTCCTTGGTCAGACCATGTTTTGTACTATGAATAAAGCAGCTGTGATCCTAACTTCTCCTTCCATGCCAGGTGAAAATCAAACAGTCAGGGGGTAGTTATGTAGCTACTACTGGATATTATTATTATTTATTGATCATACTGTTAAAGGATTTATAGGTTTTAAATGAGAAAAGGTCCATTTTGTCCTAAGTAGGTTCTGAAAACTAAATAAGACTTTTCAATAAGCCTCTTGTCTGAAAAAGACCTCCAGAAAGATGTCTACTGTTCCCAATCCCCACTGCCATAGATGGTTTTACCCATGAAGAAACAGTCCCTTTGGGAATGAGTTCAGTCTATTGTCCTTCATACCCAAAAGTACCCTGACACTTATAGAGAGCCACTGACACTCATCTGTAGAAGGGTTTTCACAGTGAGGCTGGACAGACCTCTTAACTTTCATCCTGAAAATTCAGGCCTTATAAGAAAAAAGAACCATAAAACACCCTGTCAGCACACAACATGCAATGGCAGCATTTCAAAGATGTCTTGCAAATTCAAGTGATGTGCAAAGATTGCAGACAGTTGTTGAGTGTCAGTTATCTTGTGTTACCTAGCAGCCTGCCTTTTCTGAAGTTGCAGCTGGCACAAGGTGACATAATTCAGCCATAAAGTTTAGATAATACTTCAATTAATAACATAAGTTAATATAATAATTTCATTGCCGCACATTTTACTAAGAACTGTGTAGAACCAGACCAATGGATGAAAAATAATTTAGCAAAGTATCTTGTTATTAAATATCAAACAATAAAGAAAGTGCTCAAGACCAGGTTGGAGGGGACCCTCAATAGCCTGGTCAGGTGGGTGAATCCGTGCCCATGGGATGGAACAAGAGGATCTTTAAGGTCCCTATCAATGCAAGCCTTTCTACAATTTCTATGAAATCACACCCACCACGTGGTATAGGGGGAAAATTGTTTACACTGAGAGTTTGGGGAGAAACTGATTCTCCATTTATGTTTTATTAATTTGGCAGTTACTGGTAGCTACTCAATTACCACTTCAGCCCTACTATCACTTCTATCCCAGACCAGGAGGAGGAAAAGATATTGTGTGGTGGCATGAAACAACAGGTGCCAGGTTAGTTTGGATGCTGAAGAGCCAGAGGTTCTTATATGTTTTTTTGCTTTTTGCTGGTGTTCATCTTAGTGTTGCAAAGGCTCCCATGAAATTCATTGCAAGTAGAACTGGCAAAAGCAAATTAGGAAAATGAACCATCAAAATATGATTGTGGCAGAAAACAAGTATTCAGGAGAAATATGAAATATATAGGCTTTCATTCAGAACTCAGAAATAATTTAAAAAAAACCAAAACCCAAGCCTCAAAATATTTTGAATTCAGAAAGCTTTTGTCTTGCTGTCCTAAGTCCAATGCTTTTGTTCTGAACAGACTTTCACAGACTAGAGGAGTCCAGCAGTGGGGTTCAAACTTCCATGTCTGTCCCATGACCTGTGCATTTCATGGACCTGAACTCCTTAGGCTTGCTGAGCCATGAGAAGTGGAGAAAGGGAATCTGAAACTATCAAGACACTTTCGAGAAATGAGGGTGGCATGTTTTCCCAAAATATTTCAGCTTTGATTGTTTCTTGAAATAAAGCCGGGATTCTCTGGACAATTTTTGAGGGGAGAAAAAAGTTTCATTTACCTAACAGCCTAATTTTCTGCCCTAAAATGCCTCTCCTGGGTTGTGCTCTGCTGCCTGTTTTCTTCTGTGGAGAATAAAACACTGTTACTTCTTGAAAACCTCTGCAGCTCCCTAGTGAATAACTGCAATCCCTTCATCCCACACCCATGCCATGTTTAGGTTTGTTGGCTCAGACATGGAAGAAGATATTTTTCTGAAGTAATAATTTACATGAGTGAGACCTTAAGCCACAATCAGCTGATGAAGGAAAGAAGCAGAGTGTTTCTATGCTCTGAGAGCAGTTCCATGTTTTTGGAGTGTTTTTTGGTACAACTTGTACAGTGAACATTCTCCTGTTTAGCTCCTACAGCAGTACGTTTTCTATAGTAGAATGTTCTTTCTTGGTTTATTCTTGTGTACTATACAGTGGACTGCAGAAATGCAGTATTATTTTACTGAAAACTAATTAAATGTAAATTAGCACTTAATAATTTTTATTTAATTTTGATTAGCGTGTAAAACATACTTTAATTACATCAGAATAAACCCTGGAACTTGAGCAATTATTTAAACCTACCCCTAGAGTTTAATACCATTTAGGGCTGGACTCCCCTCTGATGTTGTGTGGGGGCTTTTTATAATGAAACATTTAAAATAACAGCTAATTTGTAACATACACACACACATATGAAACCCATTATTTTTAGAGCATTATTTTTACTGTGTATCTTGAAATAGAGTGTGTGTGTATATTCATTTAAAGCAACTTGAGGTCTTGGAAAACTTGGCTCAAATCCCAATTATTATACATTACTTCTAAAGCAAAGTACAAAAAAAGGAGGGTGGTTGTTGCTGTAAGCATTTTAATGGGCATCACTGTTGCAAATGGCAAGAGCTATGGAAGTCTCAGAAACATTTCTCCATGCCAAGGATAAAAGTTTGCATTACCTTGGCCTGCCCTAGTGCCAGCCACCTGGAATTTCTATTGACCTACCCTAAAGTCCAGCTTTGGATGTGGTGTTAAACACACTGGAGGAGGTGCCAGACTGGGGTTTTTTCCCTGCTGTTTGCCTCCTGCAGCCACAGCACCATGCTCCTCCTGTCACCCTTTGTCCCTTGAAGCATCACCCCATGTTAGTTTTCCCTCTTGGAAAAAGCGCTCATAAAGGAGACTTGTTTTTTTCACAGTGCCAAACATCTCCTGCAGACTTCAGCAAAGCATTGTCCAGTATTTTTTTGCCCAGAAAGGGGAAAATGTGGGCTCTGAGTTGTGCAGATTCAGATGAAATGGTTCTATTTGCTGAGACACTGAGAAATTTTGTCTCTGACAATTAATTCAGCAATAGGATTCCAACAGTTCTGGAAGCTCCTTCTTTGGATTTCAAAAAATTAAAGGGGAAAAAAATTAAATCAGTCAATCAAAATATCCAGCTAACATCCTGAAAAATAACCTAGCTTAATTTTTTCACTATTTAGCAATGTTGATCAAATTAATGTTACAAGATAAAATCAGGGCACTCTCTGAAGCCACAGCTTGAAAGGCAAGAAGTCAGGTTTATGTCAGTCAAAATTAAGAGAGATGGGATATTATCTGTTAGAAACTGGTTGACCGAATGTATAGCAAAGTTTTGTTTTCCTTAAAAAAAAGAATAATCTGCTGACTGAAAAGAAATTTCTTTTTCTCCATCAGACAGCACAGCAACAGCATGGATTTCAGTGCCATAACATGATTACAACTGTAGGAAGGGAACACCAGGTCACAGATCATGACATTCAAAGACAAGAGTACCTCCATCTGCTGATGTCAACAATTATCACAGAGAGACAAATGTTAATAATGTTCAGCTGCTCAGATGATTTAGGTTTAGGAGGGGTTTTTTCCTAATTTTTCCCTTTTTTCTTTTTCTTTGGTAATTGGAAAAAGGGAGTTTGGAGAATTGCATTGGCTATTATAAGTACAGACTGTACTCTCTCTTGATGTTTGACCCTACATTCTTTCTTTTATATGAGATGAAGTTCATTTTCCTTGGGCTAGCACAAAATGAGAACACCATGGAAGTTTGCATGTTGGCAGAGGTGAAGGGTGGGCTGAGTGGATGATCTAACTGGGTTTCTCCATCCCCCACATCTCACATCTCCTCGGTGAAGTTCTGTGATGAGCTGTTGGTTTCATTTTACAGGACCTCCGTGGCCACCTTGTGAAATCTGGCTAGCAAGAGCACAATGGAATTTATGGCTGGGTTGGCTGGGTTATTTGTTTGTTTAGGAAAAGAGTTTTTTCAGGATATAAATCATAAAAGTAAAGTTAGTCTTCATTAACACTTTAAAAGTTAATCCTATCTTAGTAGCTTAAATGGATCTTTTCCAGTCATCCATCCCTTCTGACACACTGATGGCAGAGTCTGACAGTGTAGGGACTGAAAGTCTTTGAAAACCTAGAAAGATACTGAATCCGGTGTTTGGTAGTATTTTTGAAATATACAATTATTGTTTTCTGTCAGTACCACAAAATGGATTTCACAAATTATTTGCATAGGGGAAGCCTGGCTGTATAGTTTGCATGTCACCATGAAACTATTTTGAAGAATAAACTTGAGAAAAACTCTTCATCTGTGGTTTCAATTTTATTTGGTCCTTATCAAATACTTAAAATGATTCATTGTTCCTCTCTACCTGAGGGGAGCTTATCTGAAAGAGCCAGAGCAGGTGGGGAAAAGTCACGTTCTATTTGTCTTCATTTGTTATATTTAGTGAACTTTGAGTTATTACCTTTACCATAATGACATTACTTCATTCCTACCACCACTGAAAAGGAAACATTATGGAAAAGTGAGGAAATTTCTGGGGAAATGTATACAAACAACTTAAAATTCTGATGCCTCAAACTGCACCTGCCACCTGATGGCTTTATTTTTTATGCTGGTACAGAGAGTGTGATAAATTGCTCAGAAGATCAAGCTAATTAAGTAGCTGTTATTGTTAAGCATGCCTTTTACAAATGAAAAATTAAGTTGTATTTAGCACTCAACACCTACGCACCAAAGCACATAGCCCAGATGAGCTAAGCTTTAAAACTGGTGTAGAAATGAGCTAATGTTTTTAGGGAATTGTATGCACAATATGGCAAGAGATCAATAACAATTGGGGAAACAAAAAAACCACCCAAAACTGCTCAACTGCTAGCAATAAAGAAGTACCAAGTTTCAAAATGCATTAACTGTTTTTTTGGCTTGTTTGTATCATCTGCTTTGTGCAGTTTCATATGACAAGTTCATGTCTTGGCACCAACACTGAAATAGTATTAGTTGTGACAAAATGTGTACTTTTACAGCTTGTGGCAGCCATGCAAGAGAAGAGACAGAGGTGTTACCTCTGCAGAATGACAAAAAGCCATGGACAGTACTGAATAGACTGGAAGCAGGAGTATGTGCCTGCTGTGTATGTGCGTACACGTACTTATACTCACATATCCAAGCACACACAGGCACATACATCAATCTCAGTAACAAAGTTTTGGTTTTAAAAGCATGAAGTTGGCCTCAGGAGCTAAGAAACTGAATTTGTGAGCTGTTAAATGTCAGAGCTGACCTCTGGGAGTTTGAGGAGGGATGATGTGGTGAAGGGCAGGCTTCAGGTCATGTTTTATACAAGAAGTTTAATTGTTCTGGCTAGGAAGCAAAAGTGACTCATTTACTTGAAGTGGGTCCCTATCTCCCAATGCAGATTTCTAATGGAGGAGGATACTGCTAGCAATAATATCTTTTAAAAAATTGGACTGGTTTACTTCAGTATTTTAACTACTTCCATTCAGATTCATTTGTTTTGGACACATAATTTGATAGTGTTCCAATGATAGCAAAAAACAGTGCTTTGGTCACCCTTCTTGAACCCATGCAAGTCTTTTTGTTGTGTTTAAATCAGATTTTTTTTTTGCCAAAGAAAATTGTAAGCTAGTGGGCTCTTTCTGATCCTTTTATTGAAAAATGTAATAAACTATTTAACTGTATATATTGTAAAGTCATTGTGACACTGGTTTTGTGGTGTTGCTCTTTTCATTTTCACTTTTTCCACAGAAAGTTCCCTCTACAGATGAAGTGAGTGAATTTTGAGTAATGAAAAAAGAAAAATAACACACATATATGAATAAAAAATATGACTAATTTATTTAGTAGCATCTAATTTATTAACAAAGAGCTGTCATTCATTTCAGTTCAACTTGTCTGTGTCCTTTAACCACTTTGATTTACCAAGCTCATATTTCTGAGTTACCAGCCTATTCCCAGTCTTTAGTTACCTCCAGTTTCAATTTTGGATACATCTATGTTTTGGTGACTTAGTTTCTGTAAAATATGACTCTGAATAAAGAATTTTGCCCTAGAAAATGCAAATATATTTCCTGCTTTCTCATCCCCTTATAATTAAAAGAATGTAAATAATTTATTGTTAGAAATATTTGTTTCAAGATGCTGTTAGCAACCTCAAAGGGTAAACACAAAGATCACTGAAATGTGACAACCCACTGCCATTGAGACCATGGCAATATACCACTGAAATAAAAGTGAGTTTTGTTGTAGAGAAACGGAAATGCCTGGAGAGGATTATACCCTCTTTGCACTGAGCAAACACTTCAAATCTACAGCTACCATCTCATTCAAGCCACCTGGAAAGCTTTTACTACTTCACAGGAAATATGACTTCTCAGAGATATTATTGAAGCCAAAGTTAAAAATACATCACTGGCATTTAATATAAAAATACTACAAACTGGGTATTTTTAATCATACTAAATCACAGAAATGGTGTGTGGAAGGGACTTCCAAAATGTCCTGCCTTCTGCCTGAAGCAGGATTACCAGCTCTCCACTGAGAGGAAGCACTTCTCCCCTTTCCAGAATGTGAAATAATGCTCATGGGTCTTCACTGTCCACTTAGTGATATGACCCTCAGAATTAGTTGCTGCCATGCCTTTAATGAGGATGATTCGCAGGCTGCCTTCAAGCACAAGTCCCATGATTTCTGCTGGCACAAGGTGAAATTCCTACTTCAGTAATGATACTGTCCCTGGCAAACACAGTGTTGACTTAGTTAAAAATTGGGAGAATTCTCCGAAAATGAGATTTACCGATGAGTAGGATGAATAGGAAAATGTAAATAGAAGATATATTAATGTATACTAAAAATTGGGCCAAGCTGCAAAAGCTGAACCCACAGCCAAATCACCCTGAGGTTTGGAGCACAGACATTCAGGGATTTTTTCAGCTCATTAAAGATATAATTGGAGGCTAAGCACAAAAATTTTATCTGCTGAAGTTCAGGTATTGAAAAACATCTAAAAACTGTTTTCTCTGTGGGCCCAGGTGTGGTATCAGTGCTCTTTCATATACCAGGAAGCTACAGAAGGAAAACAAATACAGTATCAGTTAGAACATCTGTAAAAAAATTCTAGGGTGGATGAAGATATGCTTTAGACTAGTTCTTCTTCTCTTATGACTGCATCTGGTGAGTTCTGTTTGTGCCTGAGAAACCAAAGCATTGGACTTTGCTGCAGCTCTTTCTTACAAATATTTTCTTTGGTTGCAGTGAAGACCACACTAGCCAAAAATCTGGACTGAAAATCCGTCTCAGGGTTAACTAAACCCATGTTCTGTATCTGAAGGCAGGAACCCTGTGAGAACCGTGGGTGAGTGAATTCAGCCCTTTACTATAACCAGCAATGGTGGCAGACAATCTGCCCAGGAAACTGATCTGGGGCTTTCTGTTCCTACTGATCCCGCTGGAAGGCTGGGTCAGCCCCTCACTCTGCAGAGAGCTGATAACCTCTTCTCCCTTCCAGCTTATGTTTATTCATTCCCACTTTAGGGCCATTTGTCTCTTTGTCAGCAGTGCCATGGAGAATCAGCTGCTCTACTCCCTCCAATGTTTACAGAGTGTGCTAGTATCTCCTTCCTGCTTTTATTCTCTTAAGCCTAATTATCAATTTATTCTTGTCTTTCCTCATCCCTATATTGAGTCCAAAAACCTTTCTTTCTAAAACTTGAATAAAGGAGTTCTGGCAACAGAGTTGCTAGGGTTTAATGTAGAAAATTCAAACAAAACAGAATACAGCATCAGTTTTGGGGTCCCAGTTATAGGACAGGTTCAGTTTTGGCTACCACCAGGCTCAATTCATTGTAATTTGCAACCAACAAATTATGCCATAAAGCAGATCCAAGTCTTGAAGTAAAACTTAGCAAAGACTGCACACTTTGCTAGCTTACTTCATATCAAACAGCAAGAAATCATAAATCTTCCCCTTCTCATTCAACAGATTCATGAACTTAAGCCAAGCACTTGAAATATACAGCCTAAGATTTTCTTTTATAATAAAAAATGAGAACAGGTGAATTTCCCATTATTGTCTTTTTGCTGTAGAAGTTCTGCATACACTGATCAGATGAAGCACCCTCTCCACACCTCCAGATTGAATCCTTCTGGAATGCAGAGTGTTTCAAAACATAAGCCAAACTGAAACTTTGCAAATTGCACTTATCTTCATCATGCACTGGGAATAAACAGATGACGCAGTATCAAGTCCAGTAGAGATATTTTTCCTTTTCTTTCTACAGCAAACCAACCTTTTTGGTTGTTTCTGCTAAAGGAATTTTTCACAGGTTGTTTTTTAACCTATCCTTTATCATTATTTCTCATGAATAACTGGATTGAATTCTTCATAGCTCTTTCTCTTATAAACATTTCCTTATTTATAAAAAGCACAAGCACTAATAGATCTGATTGGAAAAACAAATATAAATATACCCTTAAAATGAGGGAAGAAAGTTGCATTACTTTTATTGCAGTTCTTCCAAACATGCAGCTTCCTGATCTCCTGATGCCAATTAGAATTAACAATGTGAAAAGGAGTACCAGCAAAGTACTTAGAGAAGTATCATCATCAAGAAGAAACATTCCATTAATAGACAAAGGAGGCAATGTCTTTGTATAGCACATAATTAAATTTTAGAACTCATTGCCACCTAAGACTGTGAAGACTGAAAATTTAAATGGATTCTTTGAGTGATAGGAAACTCACTGTTGGAGATTCTGGTAAAGACATGCTTTGCAAAAATTGCTCCACAATAGAAATCAGTGGTTAATGATGACAGAAGGACTTTCACTACCTGGTAATGAACTCACAGAAGTTTCACAGTTCTTCTTAGAAGCAGAGGGAACTCAAAGCTGGTAGAGATTTTTGGCCAGACAAACATTTTGAAGCTTCATTATTTATTTAGACCCCTTGCTTTTACAAAATGGAGATAGAAATCTTCAGTGAACAACCTCCCTAGTGAGACTTGCCAGAGAGTCTCTTCCTGGTTATGCCAAAAATAGAAGATTAACATGTTTTTTTAGTGTGTTATTTGAGCACTGTCATCTGCTAGCACAAACAAAAGTGTGAAATGGCTGAAAAAAATGTATACCAACATTTTTGATTAATTTCTGGTTCCTGGGAATTCTACTGTCAGTAACAAAGCTGTAGGTCCTTGACTGAAGAGCAATCTAAGAGGTAAAGATTATGCTGCAAAGTGCAACAACTTCAGCATTTACTGGAAAATCTCTTGGCAGCCAACATGGCCAAAGCAGTGTGTGGAGTGGTGGCCAGAGAGTGTCCAGGAGTGTCTGGATGAGACAGCAAGTCTTTCCTTTACTCTTCATTAAAGGAATTTCTATGTTGCTGCAAATAGAAGCTAGAGCTGCCTTGGAGTCAATCCTCAAGGACAAACTGGACTAGAAGCATAAAAGGACATTACAGTGTATTTCTCTTGGACCACAATGGAAATGTGGTTTGACTTTTGGGAGGGCTCAGGTTAGTTTTTGTTTGGCAGAAATGGTTTAATGAAGCTTTAGATTTCAAGTAGGTCAAATGGGTGTGCCGGTAGCCCTCGTGTAAGGCTGCCCAGTTCAATTTGGTTTTACGGTCTATCAGAAGATATGGAGCAACTGGGTGCCAAATTCTGTTGTGCAGATTCGCAGCAGCCTTTACAAACTTCCCAACAGAATTTAATATCCCAGCCCAGAAAACGTGGGCCCACTGGAATCCAAAGTTGTATGTATAAAACAACTTATTCACATTAGTTGATTATTCCTTTTGTGTTGCTGGGTAGTGGGTGCTGAGCATCTGTTTTATATGACTGCTCCCCGTGGTTGCTTCACAATGTTGCTTTTCATAAGAATGTGGTGAGCTATCTAAAGCCTGCTTTATTATGAAGTGTTTGGAAATGCATTTGCAATAATGAATGTGTAGTGGAAATTCATCAAGTCATACAGAGGCAGATACAGTGAGGCCATGAATTAACAGTAATAATAGCATCTGATGCCGCGGGTTATTTTCATTTTAAAACATACTAGCTCATGTGCAATACATGACACTTGCATTTTTAAACTCTTTTCTCCTTTTTGGTGCAGACAAATGAAAAATGATCATGCTCTGGGAAGGTAGCATTTTTAGGAAGACGTTTTACAAATGCAATTACAGCAAGACATTGTAGCTTAGATTGCACATGGGTAAACACGTGCTTTCACACCAAGGGAAAAGTTTAGCTTGGCAGCTGAGGCTGAGAAGCATGACTCCGATCTCATTTAAAGCCAAAACTGCAGAAACTCAAGCCATTTCCAAAAATAACATCAAAATTAGAGCCTTGAACCTCCTCAGACTGGTCATGCTGAGAATGATGATCCTGGGGACCAACAAAGCTACTGAGTCCCCCATGGAAACATTTTTGTGTGCTGATTTTGCGCTTCAGCCATGGAGAAGGAAATATATTTCAGCAACTGAATATGAATATGAATTGAATTAGATAAAAGTGTAGATCAAAGTAATTCAGTTTCTAGCATTATTCTGCTGTTTAAAAATTTCTGTGAATTTCCAGGGCATTTTAGAATCATACAAACTAGAATACAACACCAAATCCTCCTAAGTGACATTCATTAAAGGGGAACACAGGTTAGAGGGAGTTCACCTACAACTTTCTTGAAAGTTCAGAATAGACTATTGAGATACTTTGGAAGTCTCAAATAATGTAACATCAAAATCCCACTCTTTTTCAGTGGTTTTTCTTTGCAAAATCCCTCCAGTATTAGAATGGTAGAGAATCATTGTCATCTCTATTTGCAAGATGGAAAGCCTGCAGCCTGCTTAAAGATCTCTATCAATCAGAAGTAAGAAATCTAAGTTTTCGAAGGATCCTAAACTCTGCTCCTGTCTTGTGGCTTTAAATACACATGCAATGTTGGGATCTATATCTGGACTTTGAATTCCTTTCAGTGGAGTTTAGCATAAAACATGATGGGAGTAATTTTCCTGGGTGACGGAAAGTTTCCAGGAGTGAATCCTACCAGCTCAGTGTCAAAAGACCTACCTGGTGAATGCCAGCAATGCTTAGGAGGGAGAGAGGTCCTGAGATGTCCATTTTGGCCAGGAAGGGTCTGTAGAGATAAAACATCAGGTGCTTAAGGAGCATAACTCATGACTGTATCTTAATGATGATGCTCTTGAGCTGCCTGCCCTAATTTTTAGCTCCTTAGAATAGGATATGTCATTTTATGTAGGAAATCCGTGGAGAACTGAGCACGTGTCTGAATCCAAAAGGAAGCATTAATCTCTGGTTACACTTCCTGAGATGGAACCTTCAATGGCATGGAGATATCCAGGATTACTGTCAGGTTCCCAATGGTAGGAAACCAGCTCCCTATTAAGTTCCTTACTAGATAAATCCAGTTAAGACATGAGGTAGTGGGGCCAAGGAAAAGGGCACAGGAGGAGTAGAGGTCTCAGGTACTTCTGCAATATGGGTAGCCTGATATGAAAAAGAAGATGTGTCCCTGTAGACACATCTATATGACACATCTATAGAAACATCTATAGACACATCCCTATATGTGTTTTCCTTCACAGGACTGCAGCCAGCATCCTTAAGGACTTGCAAAAGAGGAAGTATTTTTGCTTTTTTGGAGCTATGGATGTAAGAGGAAAGAATCTCCTGCTAATGCAGACCTGTGCTAGGGGCCCACTATCTCAGTGGCACTGCCGTGCACAGGAGCAAAAGCCCCTTTCTCCCTGGGGTACAAGTGGCAGTGGGGGGCTCTGAGGGATGTGGAGTTGTTTCAGTCATAGCTTGCAGTCTGTTTCACAGTAGAAAGAAAGGATGCAACACCATTTTAAAGAGGGATTTCAAATGAGCCCCCACCCAAGCATAACTGGTGGGTCTCGGGGGTTGTGCTCCATTCAGCAGTTCCTAGTGTGGGCTGTGTGCAAATAGCACTAGCTAGCACAACATTATTTAACCTTTAGTGTGTTTATTTGGCGGTAGAATAAGTTTTGATTTTCCCATTTATAGAGATTCTGCTGGGAGAAACAACATATTTCACACTAACCATTGCAGTTCCTGAGCAGAGTAATAAAGGAGAGTGATGGATCATGTACCCCCTCACTCCCTGTTCTTTATTATGCATTTCTACATAAAACTATTTTCAGTATTTTGAAAAGGAAGTTCTGACAATCAGCACTGGTGTTTATGAAACTCCAGACCCTATCCAAGAGTCCCCTGACACAAATGTTCTTCCTCACAGAAGGAACTGTTTCCTTAGCTCTCTCACCACTTTAGAGCCATTCCCTACAACTCTTTTGTAGGCATTTTCCATCTGAATACACTTTATTTAGGTTTTTGGCTTTTAGGCAGCTATTTAGTTACTCCATTAGAAAATAAAAAAATCCCCTTGGAAACTCAGATGGATGCCTGAAGACCTTACACAGGGGGGTTCTGTTCAGGAAAGAGCAAGGAAAGATTTAGGGATCTTTTCAGAGTTTGCCCAGCATTGCATGCTTATCAATAATAATTTTTGTGCTGGGAACTACTCCATCCCCCTGTGCATTCTGTTGTTTTTTATCAGAGCTGCAGCACACAATGTGAGGGATAACAGTTGTTTATTCATCATTAACAAAAACTGTTTACAGTGCTCTGTGGCTGTGGGGTGCTGCTAAATGCACTACTAGATTTAACAAGGCCACTCACGTACTTGAAGTTACTCCCATGCTTACATACTTTGCTGAATCAGGGCTTAAGTGAACTGCCTAAAATCACTCTAGATGTATAAAAAGCCAGAACTCCTGACTCCTAGTTCTGTGCATTAACCACAAGATTATCTTTTCCCTCCTGGGAGTTTCAAACTCAGTTCATTTCAAAATGACCGCTACTGAGAGACAGATGAATGAAATGGTGCACATAAAAATAACTATGATCAGAAGTTTTCCTTCAACTAAACATTAACACAGACCCATCTGAAGTTTCCATTTGAACATTTCCATTGCTTTAAAATTTATTTTCCATGTTCATGTACATCTCGATTCTTTGCCCAAACCAGAAGGTGGAGTGCCAAAATACTGTACGAAAGGATATTTTTGTGGTCCAAGTGCAAGCATTCAATGCTGAAAGTCTTGCAACAACGCTTGTTCTCAAGGTCTGCAGCCAAGTCTTGAAGACTTCAAGTGCTTAGATAGTGTAAGGCCAGATTCTTGACTTCAGTGGAAATATATCTCTTTGTGCCAGCTGAAATTCTGGCCAGAACACATATTAAGTATCTTTCTAATCCATTATTACTCTACTACCTAAGTGTAGAAAACACCTGCTGAAATATTCCAAAGCCTGTGTGCCTCATTGGACCTCTGTCTCAGGAAAGATATAATGAAGGAAACCTTTAAGCATTCAGTAGTGTCCTGCAAAGTCAAATAAAAAACTGAGGAATTTCCTCGCCTTAGGAAACCTGTTTGGTTTTTTGTCCTGAGTGGCTTAATAGTCATAGCACAGACTGTGGGCTACATTATGCAGTGCTGATGGCAAACATTTTGAATGAGCAAACATCCAATCTTTAAATCAATGGACACTGCATCACACAGGCAATCTTCTCCACCTATTTCTCCTCCAATACACCAAAAAAAAAAAAAAAGCCCCCAAGTACCAGCTTTCCTTGTAAACTGGTGTGCAGAAGCAACAAGCTGTGCGTGGCTAGCACAGCAATGAACTTGCCTGCTGCGGTGGTGCTACAGCCAGGCATGGAGAAGAGGTGCATGTGCACAAGCAGCAGAATGTCTGTGCTTGTGGTGTCTGCAGTTGCTCCTTCTTCTGACCTGCCCTCTGCCTGGACTCATGTCTTCGTGTTAATACAGAATTAATGACCTCCCATGTCATTTGCATCTCAGCATCTCTTTGTAAATGACTCCAGGACCATTTTTCTTTTCCCTGTTTCAGCTGAAGTGAAAGTATGTGAGAGTACATTGAATCTTCTGCTGCAAACATGAATTGTTTTACCTAATATTGCTAGACATAAGGTGAATGACAGACTGGGTTTCTAAAGCCACCCAAAGTGGATTCTGGCTACACCCTTAGGTTTACAGAAGCAGCTTGGCACCCGTCAAGCAGAAATCACAGGCATGCAGGAGGGAGCTGGTCCTAATGCTGCAAATGTGTTTATACTGGAACTCAAAATAAATAAGGAATAATGTGTCTTGTGTGTGCTGAGCAAGCCTATGACACCAACAAATTGAGCTGTTTTGGAAAATGCTGCCTGGGGAAACTTTAGCACTAAGCTTTAAAAGGAGTGGAGCCAGAAGTGGAAAAAAAACCCCAAGCCCAACACCAACAAATAACCCAGAACATATTTCAAATCTGTGCATAAGCTATAGGAAAACCCTAAATTAAACAGCTTGGCTTTGGGCAACACACAAATCTTCACCACTTCGTGGCTCATTAAAATGGTCAGGGTTCCCAAGAAATATAAAAAATCATCAAGCACTTAACAAACACGCATCTTATTCAACAAGAGTTGAAAAGTTTTCTGCATTTTGTAGAGGTTGAACATGAGCTATGTGAGGAGGTTAAATAACCTGCCCCTATAATGGTGGACAGTAAGATTGTCTGAAACAAACACCCACAGCTGATTGCCTCATGAATTCCTAGTCATGATTGTAGATTTGGGAAAGCATTGAAAGGGATTGCAGTTTCTGTAAATCAATGAATTTTGATGCTAAGGAAAGCAAGGTATTGATTGGAAAAGTCAAACTGAGTAAAATAAAGGCAATTTCTGTGCAAGGGTCCATTGTCCTTTTCTAGCAATGCCTCTATATCATAATTCTATGGTCCCAGAAAGCCACAAACAGCAATAAACCCAAAACATGTTCTTTTTTTTTTTTCCCTTACAAATATACAATAGAAGTACTGGAGGAACTTTCAAAACCCCTTTTATTAAGGATCTGAGAAAGATGTGTTTGTTTGATGCTCTAAATTATGAGCATGTGTGTATAATAAACATGAAAGAGCTAGAAAAAGTTAGATAAACCCAAGCAATATTTGGATGCTTTGTTGGAAGTCTCAACACCTCCTAAAACTATAGAATTACTATTATTTGTCATTCTTTGTCCCGTCTCGGCTGTTCTAATGGCCTGGAAAGGCTCTGGATGGTCTTGAGGCAGCCCGCGCCCCAAAGGATGAAAGGAGTCTTCAGGTTTTTTCAATTCTTCAGTGTTGTTTATTAATTCTTATCTACAATATTTTCTCCCGGCCCGACAGAGGTCCACACAGCAAGCCAGCCATGAGCACACTGACCTCCCTCGGGGCGGCTGCTTATTTTTATACCAAAAACTACGTGTAAGATATTTACCTTTTCCTCCCAATACCTTTCACCCTTATTGACAAGTGTACATTCAGTAAGAACCAATCTCGAAGTGCCACCATCACCATCAAAGATGGATGACAAGAAGAAGAAGAAGAAGGACAGGACACGCCCTAATTCCTCCATCTTGTCTCCTAGAACCCCCCTGTACCGAGATTCTAAAACCTGTTTTTTCACTTTATAATTAATCTATCCCTTCACCATTTATCCCCGTGTGATCCTCCCATCCTCATACAGGTGTTGCGTCCTGTGCAGGATCAAAGTCCAATCACCAAACACTTCTGGCAACGTTCCAGGACTTCCGAGTCCCCCAAGGGTTGTCTCAGTGACTCTGGACATCAGGAATGATGTGCTGAGTTCCCACAATTCTTCTCATTATACTTCTACTGATTCTCATGTGCATAAATTAAAATACTGTGCTGTTATTGCCCTAAGCGCGCTCTTCTCCTGGGACAGGTCTCTTAAGAGCCCCGTTCGAACTTCTGCTGCTCTCCTGATGCATCTTTTACAGCTACTCAAAATTATAGCCCTCAAATCTGAGAGGAAAGAGCAGCTGGTAAATCCCAGTGGCCAGTAACGTTGGAAAGGTCGTTGGGAACCACACTTTTCCCACACAGTGTTTTCTTGGAGCCATAAAAATCTGCTATGCACTGTGAGCCCTCTGCATTGTATCACAGCACAGGGCTGATACAGGGATGGAGCACTTCTCCTGCACCCCCACAAATCCTGGCTGGGATTGTGCAGCTGGACAGTGACCCCTCAGCAGGTTCAGCCTCTGTCACTGAGCTGGCTGTAATTTTACAGCCCATGCCTGGGATCAGGTCGCTAGCGACTGAGACTGCTAACACACGGTTGCTTTTTCCTAGTCTGCAGAAAACATGTTTCTACTAGCAGCCCAAATCAAGGCCTTGAAAAGTGCACACTTTGAAAAGTGAAAAGTGAGACTCAAAGTGAGTTTGATTTGCAGTTGCTGTCACCATTGGCACATAAATAAAGTAGCATCTAGTAATATTCAAAATCAAATGATTTTGAGTGCCAACCTCCTACAATGTTAAAAATATCATTATCTATATTAAATGTTACACTCCTGAAGTACTAATATATAGATTAACTGCATGTTGACATAAATTATATTTTCTGTTTATATTGTGGGTTTATATCCTAATGTTTATTGCAATACTGTTATATTCAAAAAAACATTGGCAGTGTACTCATTATGATTTTCCTGTCTATTGAATTTTTATGGATGCAGAATTCACTGAAGTTCTCATCCCCAGAATAGAGAAAAATTCATGGCAATAAAGTTTTTAGATATACATGCAGCTCTTCATACTTCTGCTGAAAAATGCAAGATATCACATCATGAATAGGTTTTATATGGTTTGTGACAAGAAAAAATCACTGAAATCTGTAGTCACATCTCAGTTTTATTATATCTACAGCTATATTCTATGCTCTTTGTTTTTAACCATTTTCTAGATGCATGACACATTATCAGCTACTTTTTCGCATGAATATTTTGGAATCCAAGCTGGTTTTTTGTGCTACCTACTGCATATATACTCATGCCATGTTGCCTTCCTCTTCATGCCTTTTGGTTCTTTCCAATGTTTAGATCAAGAGCTTTGTTCTGGCTCTGACAAAGGTCTTTCAGATGCCCATTTTTACTTCCTGTATCTGCCTTACCATTTTCTTTAATTGCTTTAAATTTTGTCTCTACAGTTGAAATTCAGTTTGATCTTGATCTTAACCTTAGTATGGCTTAGTAACCCAAACATTCTGACATTTGGTGCTCCTTCCTATCTGTTATTTTCCTTTCTCTGTAATTATTATGTGCTTTGTGAGTTTCATAGAAGCAAATAATTATATATATTTAATATAGATTGGCTTCTTTGTCAGACATTGACTGCAGCGTTTCTGAAAATTCCATGACTGCTTAAGAAATCTTATTGCTTTTCCCCAAACTAACAGATGTTTCAATCCCCTGAATCAAGTACTAGAAGGCAGAACTAAAATAAAAGTCAGCCAAAGACACTAAACAAAACTAAACACAATTATATTGCCTGTAGTGTTCCCCCACAGCTCCATCATATTTTCTGGCTTTCAACGGTCTCTGCCTTGCCCTCCTCGAACTGTCTGCATTTGAGTTGGTGGTGGTGGTGTTGGTAGGAGACATTGTTCACTGGTTAGTGTCTGTGTAGGGCCCCTGGCAACATGCTTGTTTCTAATTAAGTCAGACATTTCACAATCCCCAACAAAACATAATTTTCTGGAAGAACTTAGTTTAACAAGGAACTACTGTAACAAAACCACAAGGCCTGTCATTTATTCTTAGGCTATATTTTGTTTTTTGCCAGTTTCCTTTCTTTCTCTAAACATCATTAGGATACAATCTCTTTCCTAGAAAATACAACTATTTCCCCTCTGAGTGGAACACACTTTCACACGACAAAGCAGTTGGCCAAGCAGCTTTCATGTACTAAGAGCAACAAAGCTCTTGACATTCTTCCTAAGCAACAAGAATAACTTTTGTAATTCACCTTCCATTTTCTTTTATTCAGATTAAAGAGACACTGCAAGTTAAAAAAGAAATGAAGTAGACAACATGAAGTCCTCAATTGCAGGCTGAAGAGCAGCTTGCCTAGGTCAGGCCTCTGCCCAGCTACCTTGTATTGCCTTCTCACATCTCATTGATTTAAACTCTTGGCTTCCACAAGTTTCTTACCTCTCTACCCCAGTGTGTTTCACCTGCTTTGAGCACAGAGTACGGACAAGTTAAGGACTCATCTACTCACTGCCAGTACTTGGGCCCTGCCCAAGCAGGAGAAAATGCTACACTGGTCAGGAGAAAAATACTATTCATCTCTTCAGTTTTAGAAATACAGCAAATGCTGTGGGTTGAAAACTGAACTTTCACTGAACTTTTGTATCATGTACCATGAAAAGCCTTTAGATAAATAGCTGAAAATGAAAATAACCATTTTGTTCTAATTTGTCCATTCATTTTCAGTGGGTTTGAATATTGTCAGACTGATAGCTATCATTTGGGATATAATTTCTCTTTATTATCCAAAGCACAATCATTACAGAGACAGGCTTCCCCTGCTTGTCTCACCAAGGTCCTGCCTCTTTTTAGGAAGATAATCTATGTTGATAAAACTGCAGTCCCTGCTGAGCCTACAGAATTGAATTAGGAGTGGATATATGAGTCCTAAAGAAAAGCAAAAAAACCCCACAAATCTCAAAGGATACCCATGGAAAATATGACTCCATAATTTCCATTCAAATCTAAGAAACTTTTAGAAGACAAAGAGAACAACTTAAAATGCATAAGCCAGAACTCATACACTTTGTTACAGTCTTTGGGTATTGCCTTGACACCGTACGTCTGAAAGTCTTGTGGTGGTACATCAAGCACTGGGATTCTGTGATCTATGGATGCAAGATCCATTCTCTGCTCCTCACAGATCCATTCTCTGCTCCTCACAGAGAAAGGGCATATGTTTTGAGTGCTTTACAAAGCCATCCCCCCTTGGGAAAGCTGAAACACTCAGGTGACATGGGGTAGGCTACCAGCAACTGAGTAAGCTGAGCAAGCCCTCACCCGGAGCAAACAAGGAGTGGAAGAGTTTTAAGGAAGGTCATAGAAACATAAGTTTCTCTGGAGCCAGCTGTCAGAGGTCTGAGGAGCAGCTGGCACACAGCACCCCATAGCCCTGTTCTCCTCCTGAGCAGCCGCAGTTTGTGGAGGTGGTGCCAAAATTGATGGCAGCCACGCCAGGTGCCACAGGCAAGGCTGGCGTCTCTGCTGACATCCTGCCGTGGGTTCTGCAGGTGAGCCTTCAGAGCTTAGGCTTTGAGCTTCTGCAGCTTTGCATGGCAGGGAAAATCTCAGCTAGACCTTCATGTCTCAAGCTGGGTGTACAAAGTTGATTGGGGTTGAAGCAAACAAGCTACAGGCTTTTTCTAATCAACTCCATATGATATCAAAGGCATGGATGGACAATAAACAAGCCATTTCCCTCCTCTCCCTCTCATTGTTATTAAAGCTACTTTGCACGGTATAATAGTCTTCAAGTAAGGGCTGTAGGGTCAGGCATTAAATCTGGTCATAAAAACCACCTGGTGCCTGAAATGGTTAATACCTCAATGAACCATGAGAAACAGATGCTTCTTTGAAAAAGGATGTGGGGACTGTGGAGATTTGTAATGCTTAAGTCAATAGGTGAAGTAAAAATCTCCAGGATCTTGAGTGCAGTCTGCTAAAACGGTAAACTTTCCATTTAGAGCATCTGCATTCTTTGTTTAATACCTTGTTCTCAAGCTGACCTTAATTCCAGGTTGAGCTTGGTGAGGGGGTGGCATTCCAGGCTGTGCAGTCAGCACACACTGTACTTCTCACTGCCTGCCCAGGGATTAACCAGGGGCTTGGCTCTATGCAAATGTTTTCTCACGTTTTATTAACAACAGTTAGTAAAACAGGCTTGTGAAGTCCCTCATGTAAAGATAAAAGTTTTGAAGCTCAATACTTAATATTTAGTGCCACTAATTCATTTTAGAATTTTAAAAATAAGTGACCTGAATTGTACAGCTCCCACAGAGTCATAAGAATTTCCCAGTGTTCAACAGCTGTGAATTTAAAAAAAAAAAAGAAGTTTAATTGTTAAATTTGAGTAGGAGGGCCTCAGGGAGAACTCAGTTGCAAGAAAGACTTGGAAGCAATCTTTGGTTCACTAAGACACATTCTCCTGCATGCAAATATGGTTACAATATGTGCTCTCACACCTGGCATATTAAAAAGATGTCTGAGTAACAATCCCAAAATTTAGTTGTTTACAGCTACAAAACAACAGGCTGCTTGAAGACACTCAAAATCAAGGGAGAGTGTTGTCATTTCTTCTTCTGAAGAGCATTCTACTTCTGTCACTGCTTTGTAGCAGAAGAAGGCAAATGTAGTTAGCTGTATTCAGTGAGCATGAAAGCAGTACAGCACACAAAAAAGGGGCACTGCACAGATTCCCTGTGTGCTGAATGCTTTTCATTAATGTCATATTATTTTATCTTCACTGTGGAGCCATAAGATAATCAATTACCAGTACATGAAGCAGCCTCATGCACTGACTAAGTTGACAAGAAAATATTTGATAAAATAATGTCTGAATTCATGATTCAGAAAGAAAAAGAGAACAAGACAGAGAAAGAAGGCAGGAAGGCAGGAAGACAGGAAGGCAGGCAGGAAGGAAAGACTAGCAGATTGAGTAGACAGGCCCTCTTGATTACCCTTTTTTGCGACACAGAGTATATAATTCAATCCTTCATTCTTTGAAAGCTCACCTCTGTCTGGGTGCTTAGGTATTTAGTTTATACCTAAATGCTCTCAGGACTGAGACAGTCTCCCCTTCACTATGGGATACCAGACACTTTCTCTCATAGTTAGTGAAAAAGCACAGGAATAGTTCACCAGCTCCAGAGGAAGGATTGTGCAAAAGACAAGCCTTCCCACAAACACTCTGAAAACAGACAAAAACACTCTGAAAGAGATGGGGACATACAAATTATATAATATAAATTTTACATGAGGAAACATCCTATTGCTTGCCTGTGGATTAAATTTGCAGCAGCACTGAATGTCATGTAACCTCATGAATGGGATACAGGCATTTAGGAAGGAATCAGGAATCCTTGGCGTCTGAGTTTCTTGTTTAAGGTGTTAAAATTAACACAAAAAGGGTAAAACTTGTGCTTTTGAATTTAAAAACACCAAGAAAACTTACACTAATCTTTAAATTAAGATATTTGGGAACAGGAGGAAAACTTTGAAACATGTTGAAGCCCAAAGGAATAGCTCAGTCTCTGGAGTTCATAACCAGATGAAACACAGGAAATTACAGAGATGTAAACAAGTCTTTCAGCCAGGTTTACCATTACTTTTACTTTTCCCTTTCTATATTTCAGTCAACAGCTTAATCCCATAAAAAATAAGTTGTTTCTTGGACTTTCTTTGGTAATTGTTTCACTTTAAATAGTGCATTCAATTACCACTGACTTTATCATTTAAATTAATGGGCAGAAATGGGACTGAAAGGCTGTGATGTTCTGGGTTTGGTGCAACAACAAGCATCGATATCACAAGCTGTTGTACCTTGGCAGTTGTTTTATCATCATCTTAATGGATTTGTTTTCCTCTGCCTAGGGTACAAATTGAATTTAATCGTGTGTTGGCCAGTGATATAGCGAGGGAAAAGGGAATTTTTTAGCCTACAGGCTTTGTTATCTGCTTCTTTGTGCATTCTAAAGAGCCAGAATTGTTAAAAACAGTACAGCAAATGTTCAGATAGAAAATGCCCTTTTGTAGCCTTTGCAGATTATAGCCCTTCATACAATATATTCAGTCCACTTTCTTCCTGTTTCCCAATCAGTTAAATTTAGAACTATTGTCTTGATCTATTAATGAGATAGAACATCTAGGAAAGTCAATGAGCACTTACAAAACTGGCACCTACCTTGTCTCTGAACTTCTCTGAAAACAGAAAAGTTTCCTAATTTTGGAGACGACTGCCTCATAAATTATCTTTCCTTTTCTTTCTTATTCTGCAGTGTGTGATGCAAGTAATGAAATTATTATGTAAAAAGTGCATGAAACATGCCCAGAGTAAAGGGTGAAAAGAATACTTTTCCTGAGTTGCCTGAAATAGCACTTTAATAAATTTCTGCTCTTTTCCACTATCACCTTCTTCTTAGCTTTTTCTATTATATTGCCAGTGAGATATGAAAGTTTATGGACCAAAAGTAAAAAAAAAAAGACATAAAATTAATGCCCATACTCTGCAAGGGTTTTGAAGGCCTTGAACTTCCTGAGATCGTGTCTTATTTTGTTATATTATATCTTAGTTCTTAGGGCCCTCAGCATGCTTGCAAGTGCATAAACACCGACTTCACAAGAAATAGTTATGGACTTTGGCTATCTAAATACATAATTTTAATGCTATAAGAAAGGAATGTTCCACTGAACAAAATGATACTGGCACAGAGGGGGTCAGATATGCCATGTAAACATTATCTGCTTTCATCTCCCAGCCCCACAAAAAATTTACCATCAGACCAAGGATCAGATCTCAGGCTCTTTGCCATAGCTCAGACTGGAGGTCCTTGGAATTAAAATTTCTTTTCCCAAGTTATTTTTACTTACTGATTTTCAGTCTTGGGCACCTCTTTTGCTTTTTTTCCTCAGCATTATTAATGCAGTATTTTGCTTGAGTCTTCAGCAGGTTGTGACCCCTTCCTGCTGCAGATACAAAAATACAGGTTTAGACATTATGCTTGGCTGAGAGGAATCACTAATAATAATAAATTATTAACAAGTAATAAACAAGTAACTTCTGATATTTTATCCTTTTATAGAACCTTAAAGGCTTATTTCAGTTCTCTATGAATCAGTGGAAACATCTGAACCATGTGAAATGTGTGCATTGTGGTTTCCATACTTTCTTTCAGAGTGATGTCACGGTGAGAATTTAGGACGGGGTGTTTAGAGGGTCCCAGTCTTGCTCTCCTTACATGCATTCCATGTATTACCAGTGTTCCATCAGATTTATCTCTCTAATTGCCCTCCCCATGAGTAATCCATCCACCAGCCTCAGGGTTTTTTCTGCACTGAGCAATGATCTGGAAAGGGGGGCATACTCCTGGTTGTTATTTCTTGGACTACTAGGCCACTTTTTACATGACAAACCAGAGAGCACAGGGCCAAGAGAAAACCCCTCATTTGGCTTCTTATCACTGGGGTTTTTATCCCAAATGGTGGACAAAAAAAACCAAGTGAAACGCCACAAGTATCTATTTGATGGCATTAGTGACCCTTATTGCAACTTCTCTTTTTACCTTTGCAAAAATAAACCACAGGCAGCTCAGATACCCCATGTTATTTTGTTGGCCTATCTTAAGCACATCTGACTTAACCTTCATCGCTGTTTAAAACCTGGTCTGTATATTATAGAAGCAAGTAATTGTGCTCACTAATACAGCATGTTTTATTGTGTTTATCCTCAGTAAAGTTTAGTGGAAGCTCCAAACTCACCTCAAAGAGCTACTGAACAGTGAGCCACCACACCTAAAAAAATACCAGTTGTTGAAAACCTGCAATTTGTTGAAACAAAATACATAAAGGCATAAAGGAAGACTCACTTTTAGCATGAAGCACTGCAGGGAAAAACAAAAGAAAAAATATCTGAAAATTTAATGTAGATTATGGTTTGTGCTTGTGTGGGTAATATACCTGCTTTGAAGATGTTCAAAATGAGAATAAAAAAACTCTTCTTGTTGGGAAAGGTTTTATTTTTCTAGTAGGGTAGACATAATTTGCAATAAAAATGCAAATTTTGTTTGCTTCCCTAGTGTTTTTGCTCTTTCCATTTTGCTTTCTGGAGCAACAGAATTTTACTGAAAAAATTCTCTGAAGAAGGAAAATGTCCAAGTCACAAACATGAATATTTGTCAAAACCCAAAATTTAACTGTGCACATACAGACTCCAGCAAATAATGATTGGTTGCTTGTCCACGAATGGAGCAAAAAAATTCTCAGGAGATTAAATCTGTCTGGCAAACTCTACTCAATGCAGCTCATAGTTCTAATACTTGTCACTTGTCCAGAAGTTAAAAATATTGAAAATATTCAAAATAGTTTGGAGTATTGGAAAAGTAAAAAACAACCCCAACCCGTTCTGTGAGAAAATAAGATTGCATGACTAAAATATTACTACTATGAAATAATGATTAAGGGGGAAAAAAACCCTGTAACATTAACTGTCATTTTCTAGCCCAAGCAAAAAATGATTAGTGACCAGTGCATAGAGATTAAAGAAGCAGTAAAGGGGACAAGATGGCTCAGGGAATTGGTAATGTGGTACTGTGCCTTTTTTGGTTTCAATTTCAGCTTTCCAGTTGCTGTTACCAGTGAATCCCTCATGCTTTAAAAAATAGCTTTTATGTTTTGAATCTAAGTTCTCCTGCCAAGTGGCAGACTGCCTGAAAAGTCAATAAAAGCTGGGGTCTGGTTCAGCCCAGTGCTGATCTGGTATCATTGAGGGGAGCTCGGTTGACTCCAGGCAGGGTCCTGGAGCAGCAGGACCCAGGAGTGCCGTGCTCAGCTGCAAATAACACTTGCTTGGGATATGAGTTCTCTCAGCTATAAACTGGGATGCAGCCTTGCCAAATCCTGAGATGTTATGATGAATCTCACAACATTTGATGCTTTCCTTATTGTTTCATGTCTCCCAGCTCTAGGATTAAAAGGCAATCTCAGTTTTCATTTTAAAAGTTGGTTTTATAGAAAAGCCTCACATCATTCTGAGAAATCTGGGACTCCTGTACAGCTTTGACACTCAAAAGTGGGGAATGGGATGATAGATGATTTCTTTTTTTTTTTTCCAAGGTGATTTTTTAACCTAGTCTCTTCCCTCTAGGGGTCTGCCCCCTTCTCTTTGTTGTTGCCAGTGTTCAGGATGGTGAATGTGCTGGCGTCCTGCTCAGCCCACTACATGGCTCTGTTGACCAAGAGTCTCGTCTCATATTTCTGTAGGAAAGATGAGATTAAATTTCTTCTGTAAAACAGTGTATGATGCAAAATGGTGCTGATCAAAACCACCGGTTCAAGCAGGATGTCTCAGGGGTTTTCCCCTCAAACTCTGCCTAGCAAAATAAGGTGTGGAGGGAGAAGGAAAAGTCTACATTTCCCTTGAAAATCATACATGTTTCCTGTTAACATTAATGAATGTTTACATGCATTCATAAGATTGAGAGTAGGCATTGTACTACATATTCATAACTTTTAAAAAGCGAAATAAAAATAAACCAAAGCGTTATTCATGAGGTAGTATTGTTATGAGCTGGAATACATTACACCAGCTTCTGTTTCCTGACCAATTATGCCTTTCATGAGATTTGTGTTGAATTCCCTGGCCAAGTACCATCCTTGCCTTAATCGGAAAAGACATTTGAAAAAACTGATATGGAAAATCTGCATTTGACCTTGTGCCCTTGCTTCATGTCAACAATTTCAACCACATCTGCTCTTGCACTGTGAAAATGTTGGCATATTTCTCTGAGCTCTGCTCCGACAGCTGCAGGCACTCTCTTTGTGCAGGATAATTCCACTCCCAAATACTCAGAGACCAGCTAGTGCAGATCTTTCATTGCTCCCTCATTTAATGCAGAGGCTATGTAAGAAGAATTCAGAGAAGTTTCCACTAAAAAAATCTCTTTGGTTCTGGGTTCATGGAAAAGAACATTTTCTTTCCACAAGTGATGGTGAAACCATGCCCACAGGTGGCCAGTGGAAGGTGAGAAAGTGTTTGCAGGAGGAGCACATCAGTATCCATTCACTGGGTATATTATGCCATGCCCAAAAGAAAGGCAACCAAATTATCAAGTACAGACTTCCCACTATTTTTAACACCTGTTAGATAAGAATCTGATCTCATAAGCTTGGCTGAAACTTCTTGCCTGATTTATTGATTGAAGCATATGCAAATCTGCTGGATGATAAATTATCAGGCCAAAGATTGCAATTTATTTCTGCAGAAATAAATCTCTGAAGTAGATCTCTGAAGTCCTGCTGAAATAGCAATGCAACGCAATGTACAGGAGATGCTGGATGAAGGGGGAATCTTATTTTAATTTAGCTTAAGGTAATTTACAATGCGATTCCTTACTACTATTTCTTGATTTGGGGCTAACTGAAAGCAACTTGCTTATGGAATGCAGTTTGTTTCATTGACTGCACATATAGGAATATCTGTCACTTTTTGTGTTAAGGGTGGAAGGAATATCCCTTTTGTCTTCTCCTTGACTTTGCACAGAGAGCAATGCGTTTATTAATCCATTTATTTGGGGTAAGGAATGCTGAATATCATCTACTGGAAGTTTCCAGCTTTTCTGGATTGATACCTTGGAAGCGAAGGAGACATTTTCCACTTTGCTCTCATTCCAAGCCTAGAATTCCACACTAAGGTGAGGTAGTGGGAATTGGACAGGGAAGAGAAAGAAAAGAACCCATTTATTTCATTACATGGAAGTAAGGATTGTCAGAATGTATTTTACATTTCCAGTCAGGCATGAAGTTGGACCCATGACAGTCAACACTGTAAAGAATATGTGAATATTGGAATCATGTACTTCAGATTATTGTCTCTGCAAGGTTATTGAAATTTAACATAAACTAAATTAAATAAGGACTTCCATCTTTATGACCCATTCTCTTATTGGCTTGATTTTCTGTGCTGTTTTAAAGCATTTGTATTTCTTGCAAAATTTCTTCTTGATTAGAATTCCTCTATTTTGTAGACAACAGTAATATCAATGTGGCATAGCCGGTTTGATACTCATTATTTCATCTGGTCTACTATTACTTGTATAATTCTTTGATTGAATTTTTTTTAAATGTTGGAACACAGTTTTGATCCAGGACGAGATGAGAGGATACACTCAGTTTTGCTCTGTGATTCTTATACTACATAAGAGCAATTGTGCAGAAAAACATTTCACAGAAATTTTAAAACAGAAAAGCAGAATAGACAAAGCTCCAAAAGAGATGTTAAATAGGGGTTGTAACATATTAAACACAGGCTTGAAAAAGTGTGAGAGCTCTGCTTTTTCTGTATCTTGTGCCACCCCAGTGGGTCTCCAGCCTACTCCTGGAGTAATTTGGAACAGGTTGTCTCTAAATATTTTAGAATGTTTACATTCCAAATCCCCTGCTTTATGGTCTCCTAATAAGTAGATTGTTTTATCTGTATAATGCAAAGTTGTAATGTCTGTGAAATGCTGGGAACTTTTAATATTCATATGAGTGTTTAGCAGATGTTAATGCTTTCTGGTTCATGATGTTCAGGTACATTAGCTGATCTAAGAAGTCCTGAATGCTTTACATCTGTAAGTGATACAGATAAACTGGTTCATGCCACTGGTCACATCAGAAAATAACATCTCACAAAATATTTGTGGCAAGAGATACCTAAATTCCCATCATGTTAAATGGTTCTATCAGAAAAAGCTTTAAAATATATTAAATTAAATTTTTATCGGCAGAAATAATCCATAAATTTCTAGAGTAGACATGATAATGAGATAATGAGAACAGAAAAGGATTTATTTTTATGAAGGCAAAATACACACTGAGTTTTTTAGTATGTACCTGATCATGACTGTACTTCATTTTAAAAGGATGGCTTTGAGAAAACAATAATTTCATAGTGAAAAAATATTTTGAGTTTGAGTTAAGCACTTCCAGTGTATGTTGTTACCAGAACTTGGGAAATCCATGACACATCAGATTAGTTAGCAAAATCTAATATTTATTTTTCAAGTTAGCAAACTGCACATAAGAAAATGATGGACTCTTTGAAAATAATAATTTGTTCCTACACCACATAATCAAAATAGGTAAGGTTGGAAAGGACCAGAGTGGATCATCTGGTCTAACCAGCAGCTTGCTCACAGGCAGTGACCTGGGAACACCAAATGTCTGGATTTCAAGTCCAAATTCTACCTTTCCAGAGTGAACTGTTCCTTCATTAGCTACTTCCCTCAAGCAGGACGCAATAGTTTCCTTGGCCATAGTTTCCTTTTCACTTGAGTATTTAGAAGAACAGCTAATTCATCTGCAGACTCTGAGGGAAATTTGCAGGCTTTGGCAATATTCACATAGTAAAATAAATAATAGTTGTAATATATTTTGCTTATTTAGTGGTTACACTTATGGACATCGACAGGCTTTAGAAACATTAATTGCCTTCACAACTCCTCTGCTAAGTGGGTGATTATTATCATCCTCCTTCTACAAAAGAGGAAACTAAGGGAGTGTGAGATTAAGTGAATTCATCTCATGTCCACAGGAAATCTGTGATAAAGCCCAGACCAGAACCCAGGTCTCCAGACTCCCAGCCACATGGTCTCACTCTGCCAGATTGTCCCCTACTGCTGTTTTGATGGCTCTGCTGGAGTTTTGGGAACAAGGCCAGAAACTTCTGCATCAAAAAGGAAGCAGAGACAGTGGCCAAATATTCACACGTTTAGCTGGACTGACATGATTCCTGTGTGAACGGATGTAATAATAATTAAGGGGTTCATTGGCCTTAAGCTTAAACATAATAAAATTTACTTTGGGTGTGATAGTGACCACATGAATTTGTTGGTAGTCATTGGGGTGCGTAAGTCCAAAATCCTACTATGGTGTGCCCTACTGCTTGAAACAACTGATGGGTGCTGAGGCTTAACCTTGTCCTCGGGCACCGGCTCCTGAAGGGAGTCCAGTTTATATACAGCTTCTCTTTGACCACCCAGATGTCCTACCCATATGTGCTCAGCCTTCCTTCTGTATATTTAGACATGCCTTCTATGAAACAGAAGAAAAATCCTATTTCACACTCCCCATTTTGGCAGCTTCTCTCAGACTCATGGATACAGCATAACAGAGTATTAAATAGTGACTTTATACAGCACTGTTAATTTTCACTAAAAGCTTGGCTCTGTGTTCTTTCTTCTCCTTTCAAGGAGCTGGTGACCTTGTCTTCTCTGCAAAAAGTCTAAAATGAAGCCACGAGAAATGTCTGTGCTGTTCACGTGCCAGGAAATCTTGTATGAGAACACAGCTGCAGCAAGGCTGGTTCTCATTCTGCACTGGTTCACAAGAGAATTGGGTTCCAAATCATCCCCTTTGCCACATCTGGGTGCCTTGAGGCACTGAAAGGAGATATGTGGCATTTCTGAGCCACAAACAGCATATGTGGGAGTTCTTCTGAGAGACACAGGAGCAGCGTATGGCCATGTCACACCAGGACTGTCCTCCTCACCTCATGTGTTGGTCTGGAGAACAGATCAAACAGGAGCCCAAAGCAGCTCAGAGAGCAAGAAGTAGCCAAAATATATCATTATATGGGTTACAGATCATTCCTGATACTGCTAATCTGATGATGTGGGCACAAGCCTTTCCATACTCAGGGTTGTTTGTAACAACATTCCAGTTTAGCAGAATAACTGCAGCAATTTGAATCATCAAGGAAGAGGGCAGTGAAAAACAAAACCAAAACAAACCCAAACCCAGGAAAAACAAAACCAAAACAAACCCAAACCCAACTCATTTTTAGACTTCTATTCATGAGGCATGTGAACTTACCTTGATGATGATGATGTTCACAATGATAATGTTTCTGGATGGCACCTGCTGTCTCCTTCTCCAGCAAAGCTGGAATTTACTCTATGCCAGTTCTGGTCATGCATTCTTTTTACCTGGCAGATAATGAGGATTTTTGTCACTGCATCAGCCTCAATTGCAGTGCTATTACTTTGTGTAGGTGGAAGTGCATCTGAACTTCTTTTTCTGTCCATTACCTTCCTTGTCCTTGGTAGTTGATGGTTTATACTTTTTTTTCTCTTCCTAAAAAGCTTCTCATGCACTGGATTTGTTATTTTCATCTGCCCAACACTAGTGATATAATGAATAAATCTATTGACATCACCTTAAAGGAGAGATCACAGAATCAAGAGGAGGAGGCAGAGGGCACAGCATAAGCTGTGAACAGAAAATAATGACTATTGAGCACTAAACTGAAAGTAAAAATTGTTGTAAACTGGCTGTTTATTTCCATATGTTTCCACATGTGATGGTTTGTAATCCAAAACTCACAAGCAGAAATTTTATTTTATGGCAGAAGATCAGTTAGAGAATTCAAAATTTCTTTAAATACATGAAAATTTGTATCCAAAACATGGGCTACATTAAACACATGATCTCTTCTGCATAGTCCAGCTGGTTAGTTCATGAGTTTAAGGCATTAACAAGCTCTAATGAAGTTAGATGCAAAATATTTGAAATATTTTTTCTTTACATATTTGGTTGCAGGCAGAAGTCTGCAAAAGCAAGACAGAAGACTCAGAAGTCAGAAAGAAAACTGAAAAATTCATACGTGTATTTTCAAAATTTAAAAAACCCCACTTCTTTGTTTTAAGACAGTCTTCTAATATTTTGTGTTCTAGACATTCTGCCAAGTCTTCAAGCATAAATAATCTGTGTAAGGCATTGGCTTTCTTCTTACCTGGATTAGCCAAATATCAGAAAGATAACTGATTTAAAAGTCTTGGACTGATCTAAAAGTCATGGACCAAACAGCAGAGTGGCTACTTATTCCGAGGTTGTGAAAAAATCATCAGTTTATATTTTTGAATACAAATCATGTCCCAGTCATGAGGCAAAAAAATTGCAGAAAAAATTATTCCTACCTGCTATCAAAAAGAAATAAAAAACCCCGTGATTCTCCCTAATTTTCTTCCAGAAAGACACAAGCAGTCACAATGCACTCTTCAAGGCTTGAACTGGAGATGTACAACTTCTTGCACAAGTCTTCCTCCTACATAAGGTCTTTTGAAGAGTCTGTTAGCAAGGCAGCATTGTTCCTTGTCTCTCCCAGCTTGCTTTTGCAATAGCAGGGCCTTTCTGTACAGCCTGTGTTCAGAGCTGAAAGGTGAACTCATTTCCAGAACTGGCATACATTGATGTACACACATTTTTGGCCTCCTGACAACTGTGCTTCTGTGAAATATTATCCAGAAAAACCCATTTTCATACAGAAATAAGGTGCATGCTAGGCCTCCACTTTTACACACTCTGGGGCTTGCATATGATGGGTAGGTTGTGAAAATTAGCTCTGGGATTGATTTGCAAAAGAAAACAAGATTTAAAGCATAGGAGCTACATATCTTTTGACTTTACCATAATACAATCTGCTTTGATCCATTTATTCCTAGGACCATATAAAAGCAGTGAATCTGAGCTATGCCTGCTTCCCAACAAAGACCAACTTCAGAAAAGTAGTGCTGGACACCATTAGAACTTTCTGTATGCTTCTCACCTCCTTCTTTTACTGACTGAACTGTAAGAATACCAACAGAGAAAAATAAAACCCAACAGTTATTCCTGACCTCACAGCTGCTGGCACAGCTTGTTTGAGTTGTTTCCAGCCAAAATCAATCCCTTTTCTGAGCACAATTGTGAAAATTAAATAAATTAAGTATGCACAGCCATTGTTATCTAATACAGCCCTATTAAAATGTAATGAGGTCTTTACTTTTAATTAATACTATTTTTATTAATGACTGCATGTTGGCCACTGTTGAGATCAAAGCCACGTTTATTTTCAGCAGTATAAACACATAATGCAGTTACACTTTGGAACTAGAGAGCTTACAACTTTAACAGACAGAAAACATTATTCTTTTGTAGACAAGGAAAAGGGAAAGATTAAGTGACTCTCTTGAATCCATGCAGAAGGACTAAAGAGGAATCGTGAACCAAATCCAGTTCTCTTGAGACCATGCCCTGTATAATAACCTTAAGACAAATCTTCCACCACTGTCCTCAGTTATCAGTCATTACTACAGCAAGTAGGTTATGAAAAATACTGGGGCAAATTACATCAACTTTCTGAGTGATTGCAGTCCACAGTTGCAGTGCTAGTCAATGCATAATTCTCTGCTGTCACCTTTATCCTTATCAAGTTTTTTGCTTCTTGTTGCTTGCACTTCAAGACTATTGGATGATTCTATGAAAAGTAAAATTCAAAGTGTTTGGGATTGACTATGATGCAGTGCAGGGCTCACTGATTTCAGTGAGGCTTCTATCTCTTCCCATCAGGAGGGAATTCCCCAGCAGGAATTCTTCCTCTGATCAAAGCATCAGCAGTTCAGAGGAGACTCCAGTTCAGTCAGCAAACAGCAGTGGCAGTTCAGACCACCACTATGGGCTCTCCTCTCCTGTCAGGAATAAATTATCACTGTGCTCCCTTGACGAGCAAACTGATTGCCTTGGGATGCACAAGATGCACTTCTGTAGCAGTTGCATCTCATAAAAATACTCACAAGAGAGACTACCCCTGAGTTGTCATGAGGACATCATTCTCTCCTTTCAGCCCCAGCCCTGTTCACACACTGAACACAGAGGCATTTATTAATACCAGACACTGTAGATTTTCTATCGTTTTATAAAGATGACATTCATGCTGACTGTTAGTTCAAGCTTTAAAAGAGAAGAACAATAGAATTACTTTTCCAAAGCAAATATAACTGCTCAGTATTGCTGTTACAGTTTCCATGCCTGAATCAATGAGAGGTCACAGCCTCCTCAATGCTCAAAGAGGACAGTAAGACACAGGAAAAAATCTGGACTGAAATATGTTTGCTTAGAACAATATAGGATTGTTGGTACACTCCCTGAGCACAGCAAGCAGACACTGTGCAGATGTTCTGTGGGCTTGTTCAGAATGGGCATGAACGGTGTTTAAAGCCACTAAATAATCTTAAACAGTTGTAGCTAAGAGATGTGCACAAAGCCTGCCAGAGCTCCCAACTGCAGAAAAGCCCTTCCAAGAGCACTCTGTCCTGGGCTTACACCCTTGGCTGTGATGGGCAGAGGGCTGGCAGGGACTGCTGCTGAGACAGACTTTCGAAGAAGTTGTACATCTCTTTGGCCCAGGCCTAGGAGAGACCATTGTGACTGCTTGCCTCTTTCTTGGAGAAAATTAGAGAGAATCACACTTTTATTTTTTTTTCATTTCTTTTTAATAGTATATAGAAATAGTATTCTGCATCTTGAGGAAGGGAAAGAACAAAACAGATTCTCTAAGAATAAACATGGGTAAATAAATGGGAGTTTATTTACCCATGTTTATTAATTTCTCTACCCAGGCTAGAGAAATTCAAAAAAAAATAAGGCCAGCAGAGGAAAAAGTTATTTGAGCCAATAGAGAAGTATACATGTTTGTATTTGAATCTGAAACAGAAGAAGACATAAGAGTCATTAAAAACATTTACCCTTAGCATTCTGGTATACAGTCTTTTGGGCTTGGAGGTGTTTTTCTTTGGGTAAGGTCTTGGGTTGATTCTGGTGTTATTTTCCTTTTTCTTTGTGAGTGGAAGAGTTCATGGCTTTGAAATCTGTGGCAGAAATTCTGTTTCTGCACAATCAGCCCATGAGCCATCTTGGCTTTTTTGCCTTTTACATCCCAAACACATCCCATTTCCCACAGTTTTTGTTAAAGCAGAAATTTTGAACATATTTTATATAAGACTTCCAAATTGGACTACTGACAGCCATCACAATAAGCACCTAAGTTCTCCAGGAGTAAGGGAGCCACAAGGGAAAGAACAAAAGTTATGCTTGGGGGACTGATTTTGGCCACACCAAAGCTGTCTAGATGTCAGCATAAAAAATGAAGGTAATGAAAAGCAGTACCCCCCTCTTATACATTTACCACAATGATATAAGTATTGTCCATTTTACAACATGGGAAAAAAAGCCTTTCATTGCATAGAAATGTATTGCATAACTACTGTACTCTACTGTTTGGAAAATACTGGGACAAGCCAACACCAACATTTCCTATCATTCTCATATTTGGTTAATCAAATTATTTTTTACCAGACATTAGCCAGAACACAAGATAATTGTTTTCTATTTTAAATAATGGCTTGCTGAATTCAAAGGGCCTTGTTTTAGTCTGCAAAGCCTGGCACTAAACTGGAGTAAAACAGTATTCAATTATGCCCATCACCCCTAGGCAAGTACTTTTCTTAGAAAAATCACCTGTCAACAGCACAGCACTCTGCCAGAGTAATTTTTATTCTCTTTTTGAACCAGAGGCATTTTATTTGCAGATCTATCAATTGAAAAGTCCCTGTCAAAGAGGAGGAAACAATAATTTTTTAGTGAAGCAACGCCCTTGAATAGAGGTATAAGGTTTGTACCAGTCCAACACAATGCTTTTCTTCACACTATTCCAACTCAGACATGAAGGCTGTGAAGCAGCCAGCTGTGGCCCAGGAGCTCTAAGAAGATTATGGGATGTAGAATAGCAGATTCAGCTGTTTGTGCAGAAGGCTGTCTTTACCTTTCTTAGCTGGCTTGTAACTCTGTAACAGGTAAGAGCCAGAAAACATTCAAACAACAAACCAACCCAAAACACAAACTAAAAAACCCTTGAGAAATAGAACTGGTGAAAAGTTTCTCTTTGCAAATAAGGACGCTATCTATAGGCTCTGTGCCTTTCTCTCTTGTAGTTTTTCAACTGCTCCAAAGAATCCACCTTAGGATTCAATTGCTCCTGAATCCACCTTCAGTTAAGTGGGCTCCACAAATAAGCAATTCTCTGATTTAAAAAAATGTAATAAATGCCACAGTAAGCATAGAAGATGGGTTGCTTTGAAATTTCTTTTTGTAAAGTGTGGTGATGTTTTAACATTTTTTATATAATTTTTTATGGCAGGCTGTGACCTGAGGATCACAACATCTTGAGAGGAAGACACATGTTAAGAGAAAATAGAGGAATATGAGAATACATTTAAGATAAAAAAACAAAATTGACTGAATGTGCTGCCTGTGTTGCATTCTGCAAACAAAAATGACAGAAATTCTGGAGGTCAGAGCATTAAGCTGTTTTACTCTAATTCAGTAGGTTGTATTGAAAGACACATTTTCAGCAAAAGGTTATTGAAACCAAATCCTGGGGGCAAGCAGCCAGCTGTTTCAGAGAACATATGATCGAGTTCTGACATGATTAATTTTTCACAGCAGTGGCCCTTAAAAACTTTCCCATTGCATTTGATAACTATATGTGTATTTACTACAGATGACTGCTTTGGTCTGTGTTTATTGAAGAGAGATCCCTTCAGGCTGAACAGGTAGTGTTGAGCCACCAAATCTATTTTTCTTAGCCAAAATGGCAGCTACTTAACAGTCACAAAGATTTCTTTTTACACTTTCTTTGCCAATTCAATGGTACACAAAGGAGTAAGGAAACAGGAGTCCAAGGGAAAACTTTACTCCTTCCAGAGACTTTGCAACTCAATTCCTTGTATGACAGTGATGAATATTTTAGCTTTACTTGTTAATTAGGAGGAGCAGGAGACAGAGTAATATTAAAGTGCCTGCCCAGTAGGGACAAGCAGACAAGCCCTTCAAGGGGCTATTCATACAAGTAGATCTCTGAGTTTACAAATACACTTGGTGCACTGAGCATGTAAAATTATATACCACCACTGAGCAATATTGCTCTGAGCAAAAATTCTGTGAGCTATGGGCACTCCCCAAACTCTACTTTACCACTAGCTTGGCAGATCTACCCATCCATACTGGTGGGCATCAGCACTCAGCCCCCCCAGGGGAATCACTAGCTCTGACTTAGAGACCTAAGCATGAGGTGAGTTTTATGGGACTGAGAGTGTGGGCTCCAAAAGGACCATCATGTCTATTGGCAAACCACAGCAAACATCAACAAGGAAGGGTAGCTTAAATTTTCTTTCAGTTCAAGGGGGTTATTTTGCACAATTTTTGTTCCTTCAGTGTTTCTCCTGAGCATTCAAAGTCCTGAAATATCTTGTGAAAGATACGCATCTGAATGCTTTCAAAGACGATGGAAGAAAGAAAGATTGTTCTTTCTTTCAAAGCATGCCCAGAGGAATGTATGGTGATACTCTGTGTCCATTGTTGTTCAGAATTCGCCATCAGCATCAAGGATGTTGTAAGCCTGTTGAAATTCAAGTGCACATTTCACTCTCTGTTGGAATATACATTACCGCCCAGTCTCTGGGGTTTTGCAGGCAATGGACTTTCTCACCTTTCTTTGAAGCTTTTCCCACATTCCTCAGAACTGGGGAGTGTTGACTGTGTCAGAGAAAAGTATCAGGAATGACATTCATTAGGATGATTAGGAGACAGAGCCTTCTCTCCTTGCTCCAATTAGCATATCAGCATTGATGGAGCAACAAGCATTTCCTCATCTCCATTCTTTCCCATCTCTGATCCACTTACCCTCTCCAAAATCCCTCTTCTATCCCCACTGAACACCACCTTCTAAATGTGAAGATGCTCTCTGCCACATGGGAGGTGAGACCTCAAATCTCCTTGGCTGGTGAAGGAAATGGACCCACCTCTTTCATAGCACAGGTGGATGATACTCTGCCGTCAGGAGCAGCACCTCAAAATCTGCAGGGATATTGGTGAAGTTTACCCCAACTCAACATGGAAGAGCTGCTAAATTATCAGTGCTAACAAGGCAAAGCAACTTGTTACAATAAGCAGCAGAACTTCAAGACATAAAAAGCTGTAACACTGAAAGCTAAATTCCCTGCAACAAGGATAAATACCCCACATTCAGGTGGCAGCTGAACAAGGGACCTGTGGGTCAGAATTTTTGACTGGGGGCATAAAGGAGCTGGTGAGCATTAAAGTTGAATCCAAGCCCTTTCGTGGATTTAGCCCCCAAGTCCTGTTAAGCAAGCAGCCACCTTAAACACACCTCAGGAATTGCAGTCTGTTGTTTATCACTTCCCACAGGCACCGCTTTAAACACACACATGTGAGTATATGTGTGTATAAAAGAAATACCTGGAGAAATTAAGAACATCTTAATTAAACTTAAGATGTGTGGTTCAGATAAGTTTGGCATGTGGCCACAGCATTCCAAGATTCTCAAATAGCATAATCTAATTAATTTTGTTTAAGAACACAGAGGTCATAAACATACAGTAATTTGAAACACTTAGTACCCTGCCAGCTGGCACTGTCTCCTTTCCACTTCTTTGCACTGTAATTTCACTTCCATTTGTGCCGGCCCTGAAATCTCCTCAATGTAGTAGTAGGCTGTATTATGTTACACAGTATTCAGCTGAGGTATTTTTTAATGAACTAATTACATGTTAGTTAATAATAGAACATTTCTTTAGTAGTCAACTGCTGAATATAATTCTGAGAGCACTACTGTACACTGGGATCCTGCAGGAATGCTTAGGAACAGGTTTCAGCTCAAAGCATTATGTCTATTCTTTAAGGTGCTATAAGAAAGTAAGAAGTCCCTGAAAAGCCAGGTATTTTATCTTTTCACTGCTGGGTTGTGCACTGGAAGCTGATGTTTAGCCACTTTTGTTTTCAGATGAATTTTGGAAGTCATTCAAAAAATAATGGGGAGTATTTATGGAGACCTGCCATCAGAAAATCACATTTAGATTTCTTTCTGTTTGCCATCCCCTCGTATCCAGCCTGTTTCTGCTGCAGTGCTGCAGACACAGCCTATGTGCTCATTTCCTAAGCAATCTCCAAGCTCTGGGAGCAGATATCTTCTGCAAAGTTCAGACCCTCTTTATGGCTCTCCTGGACGAGGTAGCATGATGTCATGTAACATGATGTTGTGCAAATCTTCCAGAATGCTTCTCACCACTCTGCCCACCGGGGAACCATCTGGCTGGAGTGTTTAGCCAAATATCCAGAGAGTCAGCACATTTCTAGTTACTGAGATGAGGTACAGATAGGTGTCACAACTTTAGACTCCTTTTTTGTTGACCCAGAAATAATTCTCCAAGGACACATGCCCTTAAAGGTTTTCTTGCGACCACCGAGTTTAGTTTTGAGACAGCAGTGACTTACAGAGAAATTCTGATGGCCTATGGATACTATTACTTCAAAAGTATAAACTTCTGAGGATGTCATAGGTCAGATTCTCCTTGCCTGAGGTGAATGACCACAGCATGATAAGGCAGTATTGAAGCAACACAGATTTATATCAAGGAAGGGTCTGGCTTGGCATACAGAGACACATACACATCATGCTTGGGCCTCACCATTCTCCTCACAGCATGTGCATAACTATCTCTGCAGTGCTAATGAAAGGCGGGCATTGAGGGGTTGTGTTCTTACACGTACATTAGTGAGCAGAGATCTCCATCAAAGGTTTTCTCTGCTGGAAGACAGGGATACAGTTACAAAGCTATTCTCTGTCTGGTGCTGCCAGCAGCACTGTAAATCCCCCACACTCCGTATCTAATGTGCTCAGATGCAGAGGAGGCAAAGAGTCAAGCCAAGGAAATGCAAGAGGAGCACAGGCTGGCTGAAAGGCAGCTCTCAGAGACAAAAACCAGACAGAACCCCTTACAAAACCAGCACCGGGCTCCTGAGAACCACTCAGCCTTAACCCTTAGACAGCTAGAAACTGGAGGAGAATTACAGAAATACCAAAGTTTACTGACAGCGAAAATATGAAGGACGGGTTTTTGAGCATGAAATGCTCTCTGACAGGGAAGCATTGGGGTTTTTTTGAAGTGTTATACATGAGAGATGTATACACATCCCATTTCCTACATTCCAGTACTGTTAGGGAGAAAGACCTTGTCCCTGGGGGTGGACAGGGATCTTCAGGGTTTCCAGCCCAGCATCCTGCTTGGACCACGTGCAGTGGCAGCAGGCTGCCCAGCATCTTGCCCAGCCATGCCTCCAAGGATGGAGATGCTACCACCATTTTGGGCAGCTTGTTCCAAGGCTTGACTGTGACTTCAGTTTTTCCTGATATTGAGCCAGAATTTCTTGTATGGTAACTTAAGTCTATTCGTGTCTATTAGTGAAATCTATAAGTCTATTAGTGAAATCAAGATTGGACCATAGCTTCACTAATCCCATTGAATTTATTTGAACAGTTCTAAGTAATTTTGTGGTAAATTATGGTGGAGATAAAACTGCAGAGTACAGATGACCAATAATGCTATGTAAAACCTTCTGCTTTGGCTTTAGCTGGGTCTGATACCTATTAATTGGCACTGTCATATATGGTTTGAGTATAACAATTGGTGGCATGAGATCAATTCCTTTTCTATCATACATGTTTCTGACATGGCTTAGAGATCTCAGTCCAGTTTCCCATGTACTGGTCTTCATGTCAAAGCCCATCAGGATAGTTGGTGGTCACACATTTCTTGACAGTTTCCAGATTCTTAAAGACATTTAGGCATTATTCTCCTGTCTTGCAAGGCCTAAGCAATTTATACAAGAGCCCTTTTTAGAGTTGCCTGACTTAAGACTTTGAAGCCAAGATTTAAGTGAAAAATATTCTGGAATTTACCTCTTATCCTAAGTGATGTCTCTACAAGAAGAAGGCAAAAAGGAAAGACAGTAGGGTGAGTTGTGGAAATTTATGCTGCCTTTACAGTTAAAAGAACTTTACTTGCAGAAACTGTGTCACTCAAATCTAATAACTATATTAAAATAAGTTCATACAAGGAAATGCTGTTGGCTACAGGCCAATTCACATCAAAATTTTTTATGGATATAAAAAAACCCCAAAAACCCCCAGACAAAACAATCCACAAATTCTCTTTCCCAAACATGAGTGCAAAGAAGAAAAGAGCTCACTGGATTTTTTTTTTTAGTGTTCTTTAGAAAAATGACCCTTGAATAAGGTCTTGATGAAAGGTGCACTACAGGAACAGAACTGAGTACAAGTGAAGAGGAGAAGTGGCTCACATACTTATGCATATGAGCTCAAAGCCCTGTCTTACATCTGGTGAGTTTATACTGACAGTTTATTTCCAAGACAGTCATCAATATAATGTCTGAGAGCTTAATCCTTCTCCCACTAAGTCAGTACCAACACTCCCACTGGCTTCTACTGTGCAGCTTTGAAGCTTGTGTGTTCATTACCTACAAAATGAACTGCTACTTACCCAGGAGAAAAGCCAGGCAGAAAGTATTCAAATATAAACATTTACATTTAAAGAATTGCCTGTATTGAAGTCCATCACAAAAGTGATTGATTGTCATTTTTGAGGGTATTCTTTTTTTCAAATATTTTTTCTAAATTGATGTAGCTATTGAAATAGGAGTGGCCTATTTTATTTCAGGTTCTAAATAAACCAGAAAATTCAATCTTATTTTCTGAGTAAAATAAAAACTTATTTTATAAAAAAGAATGGCTGATTTACAAAACCCTTGCTTTGGATTACAGAAGAACAAACATAATAATCTCATTGTTTTGGAGGAAATGTAATAAAATATTACTTGAATTACACTTGATCAATCAGATAAATCTGGTTTAAATCTTGAAAAATGAAAACATCATTGGCATTTTCCTATGTTTTAAATATTGTTTTTTTGACCTGTTCTATCTGCTTGGAAGCTAACCACAAATTCCAGTTGGACCATATTGAAAAGTTCAGACCAAAAATAAAGCACACACTAACATCAGTTTTGTTCAAGGTCAAAGAGCATAAGGGACACTGTGTTTTTCTGTGCCCTTTAAAAACTGGGTCTCTATAGTTCTACAGCGTTGAGCATTTGGGGATAATTGGGAGCAATAATTTTAACAATTTGTCATTTATTTTCCTCCATTCAGATCTTCCAGATTAAGGAATTTCATTTTATGCAGGACGTGGTGCTGACTGAGTTTGAAGGACTGAGAAAGTTGCAGAGGCTAGTTCATGAAGTCTCTCTTTAAAATATATCTCTAATTCAGAAATAAAATACTGCAATTAACAAATCGCTGTTAATCTCAAAAAGCAACAGCACTTCCCTTCATTGTCTTTCTTATTTTCATGGAAAGGGACTACAGACAATAACCTTTCTCCCTGACTGATGGCTGTGGTGCAGGGACTGTGTCCTGCTGAGCAACATTATAGCATCAAGTGCTGAGCCATATGAAGTCTTTGGCTGTGCTCTTTCATTTTTTTCCTAGTTCTCCAGATTCCTATGCCCTGTTCTCTAGTTCCCAGAGGTAGGCATTTCTGCAATTTCGATTCACTTCCAAATATCTTTAGAAAATGCAAAGCGCTCTTGGCTTGGGTTTCGTCCACAGTCCAGTGCCAAAAAACTATCTTCATTTTTTCCCTTGTACATCCTAATTCTAAACTTAGTTTTCCTTTTACATTCTGCAGTACTAAGCAATCCTGGGGGGAAATAGCTATTCAGGGTAGCATTAATTTAACCCTGTGTGAAATACAAAGCGTGAACATTTTAGCTGCCCATCATCACTCAGCTGAACAAACTGGCTCTGTGGCTGGCACTTCTTCTGCCTTACTTCTTCTCTCCAAAACTGCTGAAACAAAACCCATCTTACTCTTTCTCAAACTATAGACTCACATTGTGTAGCCTGTCTAACAGCCCCCTAATCCAGTCAGAAAGCCCAAACTGTTTGAAATAACCAAATATGCATGCGGAATTTGCATTTGGAACATAATAGACCTCCTGAGCACGGTTATTACAGCATGCTCAATTGTTCAAACATGCCTCCCACCTGTTGCTGCTTATAATGTGCTCAAGTGGCATCAAGTGCAAAAGTTATGGTGCTATTTATATGGAACCTTCCTAGACATGCACGAGGTGCAAGATCCTTCTTTTTTCTCTTCCGCCGGGCACAACAGGGGTCTCATCTCCTCCCTGGGTGCACATGTGACTACAGATGCCATTACTGGAAATAAAACATTCCCACCATGCAGCATTCCCAAACCTCAGTGCAGGAATTCTCTTGTGCCTTTTATCTGGAGAAGGAGAAAGTGGGGGGAAAACACAACCCAATTAAATTGCCCCGTTGCTTTGCTGGTTTAATTGTTGTGTTGTGGATGCATGTGAGGTGAAAACAAGGAAGGAACTGCAAGAATTTGTGTGGGAGCTGTTCCAAAAACCTGCAGGAAAATTGTGTCAGCAATGGAGGCTTGGAGCCTTCTGGTGTTTGTGGAAAGATCCACTCAAGTATGCTCTAGATCAAGCCCCTAATACAGATATGTGTCCTAACACATGAGTCACTTGTGCATGGCTGCAAAGTATAAACCAATGAACTTCTAGTTCTAATTATACCAGCTAACATTATCATCATTAGTTCACCAAAGCCAGTTTTTACCCAAAATTTCAGTGCTTTTCACTTTCAGGAATCTCAGTTCAGGCTTTGAAGTTTAGGCCATGCCAGCGTGGCCAGTCACAAAGCAAAGCACAGACCTGTTAGGCTTTAGTGCTTCAACAACTAGGAATAACATTAAAAATAAAACTCCAAATTTGTTTCAAATAGCCCTGTAGAGTACACGAGATCTCTGTCTTTACAGCTTTCTCATTCCTGATCCTGGAAAGCCAGAGGTCCTGTGAAGATGTGGATGATAATTCACAGGAGCGACTGTGTCTGCAGCATACAAGAGTTACCCATGGAAGGACTGAGATCTTTTAGTGAAATGCTGGTGGCGTTGCACAGAAAGACCTGTGTAATGGGCTTGCTTGGGCACCAAGAGATGAGAAATGTGGAAACACTGAGCTCTGCTCAAGGAGCTGAACCTTCTCTTATCAAAGGCTTCCCCAGCTGGATTATCAGTGACGTGCCATGACTTCTCCCTCATCTGCTCTATTATGACCCACACCTTCTTCTTCATGCTTGTAAAACTGGTGGCATTATCCTCTTTGAAAATGATGTTGTTCCCTGAGCTAAGAGTTTGCAGAACCTCCAAGTCCATCTGCTGGTTTGGTGCCCCTGTGCTTATCTCTGTCGCCCTCTCTGTCAGCAGTATTCCAGGCACAGCTGGCTGAAACACTGCTGTATAATCTGTTTTGGAAGGAAAATGAGCTTTTCAGCTAAACTTCTTTTTTTTTTTTTTTTTTTTTCATGGATTGTCTGCTTTCCATGGTAAATTCCAGCTTCTGGCTGAAAAGCCAAAGCATGTGCAATAAAATGCCTTGTGTGTTTTCTATGAGATGGTGCATGGCACGGGAAGGTAGGGAAATATTTCTTGACAAGTGCTGCTGATATAAACTCCTATTAATGTTGATGCCTTTTCATGCAGTGAGTTGTTAGTGGAGCCACTGGAAATTACAGACAGATGGAAGATACAGGTTGCTGCATGAAGCTTGTTCAGCATGCTGAACAACACCACAAATATGTTTTTATATGCACACTTCTTTGAAGTGTGATGGATGTAGCATGTGTGAGTTGCTGTCTCATTTTTCTATTGAATTATAAAAAAGCCTACCCACAGATCTAGCTGGGTGGTAGCTCAATTTTTCCCAGTAGCTTCTGACAGTAGTTACATTTCATTTAAAACATACGCTCACTTTTCCTGCATTCCCCAATGTAAACATGTAAGAGATGCTGGAATTTACTGAAGAAAAAAGAACTTTGCAGACCTGTACTGCAGAGGGTGGCACAGGAGGGCCAGAGAAAACACATCTGTGGGTGAAAGGCTCACACTCTGCCTTTCACAGCCAAGGAGCTATAGGTTTTTCCTCAGCTGCCCATGAAAGCACTGAGCTCAGCATTTGCTTTCTCTGAAGGAGATGGGGCTGTGCCCAGTGTCTGTGGATGACTTATAGGGTGCATGGGGAATGCAGCTGTGTGCTGCTTGCAAAGCACAGGGGAAAAGGCAGTTCCACTGGCCCTTCCCACTCCTCTCCCTTGGTTACCCTGTTATCCAGGACCAGTTCTGATTGTGCCTCCACCATCTGAGCACCCACAGCACTTGGGCATCCTCAGTGTACTAAAACATACATTCAACTGCCAGCACCTGAATGTTTTTGGTGTCTTCTGAAGGTCTTCTGCTACTGGAAAAAATTAATTTTTTTTTAATGTACTTATTTTAATTGTGAGCTCTGTATCTCTGGGTTAATTCGTTCTGGCTGCAGTTTGAAAGAATGCCATTTGCAGAAACCACAAGAGGCTTAAAGAGTGGAGCAATTACTGCATCCACATTCTTGGAGAAGTCTGATAACAGTGGAGACCATTCCTCCAGCTCAGCGGCAGGCGTGACTGTGCTCTGAGAGAGTGCAGCACGAAAATGACTCAGGGCCAGCAGAGCCCTCAGTGCCTGCCCGCTGACATCAAAGCCCAGGAACTCAAGGCCTCCCTTGAATGAGCTCAACTGCATTTAAGGAGATTCTGGTGATCAGTCTAAAAAAAGCACATTAGACATGTTTAAGGAAGCAAAGCACAATTCCTTTGTTATCTCTGGCATCAGTGGAAAGAGGTGTATTTTCCCAGGGTGTCCATCAGACAAATGCCCTGCAGGGCATTTCAGATGCCCCTCGTGAAATTAGCATCAGTCAAGAAAAGTACCCACTGACTCTACTTGAAAGAAGAATGATTTATATGATTGTTATTTGTGAATTACGTTCTCACAAAGTGTTGATTCTGTCAGGTCCTGAAAGTTTGTCAAACAGATCACTTGCTTAGTGACATTGACATCTTCATTGTAGAAATGCTCCTTAATATTTTGTTTGTTGCCTAAATATTTACTGACTGTCATGACCCTTTTCATCTACCTGTAACAAAACTAAAGTCAATTTTCTACAGCAACAATAGACATAGCTTTACTCTGGACAGCTCTGTCTGCATTGTGTTGACCATCTTCATTTTCAAAGTCCTGTACACCATTACCCTCTCACTTCTAGCCCAGTAACTTTAAACCTAAAAAAATCTAGTTTTATTATCCAGTGGTAGAGAACTGTCTAATTTTCTTATTATATCTGCATTTAATGTCTCAGTAATTAACCTTAGATGCTAACAATCGTGATTTAGTTCTCACTGACTAGTACCCATGCGTAGAAGATCCTTTGGAACCTTCCTAAAGTTCTTGGAGTTCAGGTAAACTGGATTCAATTCTGTTTTTGCCTCAGGTTTCCTTTATGATGATGGTCCCTTCTCAATACCCAGAATAAGTAGGCTTTCTATTAAGTGGGCCAGCTGTGCCAGGGTTACATTTTTTTCCATATTTAAAGAGGGAATAATAGTATTTTCAGGCTTCTATATAGAAGTCGGTCTTAATTTTTGATAACAGGTATTATTAGACAATTTGTAGCACAGTGGTGCTCTGATCCTGGCTGAGATATTTTTATAATGATCATTAATAATTTGGCAAATAAACACCAACAAAGAACAAAAATACTGTAGCTTCAGTTTCTACAAAACATTCACTTTTTGACTTGTCAGAAGAACTTGTAACACCATCTGCTAGAAATCTTCATCTGAGAACATTGTTCAGGTTATTCTTTCTTTAAAACTGGCCAAATTATTCAGGTTTAAATGAACTCTTCTTTTTTTTAAAAGTGTGCAGTGAGCAAAAGGGGAGACACAATAACATAATGACAATACAGTGGAGTTACTATAAAACATATGGGAGAAGATGTTGGAGGAATAGTGACTTAAGAATAAGCAGAGAAAGATGCGGATTTAAAACAAAAGCAATTTCTTGCAAATCTCTCACAAAAGAGCAGAATAATAATTTTTTGAGTGATGAAATCCATTGCTTCAGCGTTAAATTTATGGGGAACATCTGTTGTGGCATCTGGCAAGTACTGTCACGATACTGTGGCAAGCAGCAGCATAATGCTACATATAAAAGTCTATGGTCCTGCTTTATTCTGCCCTTGCAGTACTGGGGATATTCCCACACTGAGTCTCAGATAAGCCCACATAAGCACTCACTTCATAAATGAACAGTAGAGCTGATTCAGGCTAAGCAGGGGAAATCTCATTTCTCTAGAATGGGAGAATTACCGAAACAACAGATGTGATTAGCCCTGGTGCATCTTTCAGTGGCAGCTCTTTGGCTCAAACATGCACTTGTTTGAGGAATACCAAATGTCCATTTGTAACTGCACGGATAAAGTCCCATCTGCGTTTTGCTCTTTCCTATCTGGTGACCTGTAAATTTCTATGTCCAAGGCAATGCCTCTCTGCCCAGGTCAGATATATATATTGAAATGATCAAAGTTCTCATCAAATCATATTTTATACCCCTCTTCCTGTTGCAGGAGTTATTCATTCAGCTTGTTTTCTTTGGGGTTGAGGGTGTGCCTTTTCCTGGGGTGGGGGGGGGGGAGCAGGAAAGGGTGATGTTAATAATTTAGGGCTTTTCCTGAGATGAATTTCAGGCTATGAGTTTATTGGTTTAAATTCTTTCTGAGATCTTTAACATCCCCAAACCAGGAATTTGGGTAAAGCTGTAGAAATGTCTCCTCTCATCTCACCAGTCACTCATCCATCTTCTGTGTAAAAGCATAAAACCTTTCTGCTTCCACACAGGTGAGAGAAGGACTAAGGAAGAAATAATTTCCCCATTTGTTTGACTGATAGCAACCAGCTCTGACAAAAAAGTCAGAAACTGAAAAACCAGTTATTCCTTTTGTAATTCATTTAGGAGCAGGCACCAGTTCAACCCTAGCAAGACCTTTTGGCCCTCCCAGGAAGAGAAGGAGACAGAGGAAAAACAAACATGTGGAGATAAACAGCAGACTGTGGAGCACAACAAAAGGCAAGGGCTGTGGGGAATTGCAGGGTCAGGAATGGAGCAATATGGAGAGGAGCACTCGTGTCAGGGTCCCACGTCTCCAGAAGGGGTTCAAGGAGTTGGTGGCAGCTGCCCAGGAGTGCTGCGCCCTGGGGATGGGGCAGCAAGGGGCCGGGGACAGGGCTGCGAGCAACAGGGCTCCCCCATCCCATTGTGATTCTGCTTCCTCTTCCCAGGGATGTGAGCAACCAGCTCAGCTGGAGCCAGGAGAAAACTGATGGAAAGTCTCTGGTGATTTGCAGGGTTTTATTCTGAAAGGTTAGACATGACAACATCAAAAGTATTGCTCCAAACTGGACTGGGAGAGTATCTCAGAAACAGTTTAAGCTGTAATTTCAGACTAGCCTGCAATGTCCCCAGCAGAATAGAAAGAGACTTTCACGATGAGAAAACAAACAAACAAACAAGCAGTTAGAGAAAAGAAGCTGTTTTCCATATTTTGCTTGGAGGCAACAGACGTTTATCATACCTCTTTTGGCAGAACTAACTCTTGGCTCAGAGCAAAGCAAAACTTTCCATGGAGAGTGAATGGTGCTACTGACCCAGACACAGAGGTGTGGGAATATATGGGCTAATCCAAGCTGTCTCCAACCAGGATGCTTTACTGAGGAGGCAGGAGGCAGCTGCTGCTTTGTAAGGGCTTTGTGGCAAGCGGATTTTTTTTTTTTTTAGTTTCTGTACAGAGGGGTTTTCCCCCATGCCTGGGTCTCAAAGGAACAGCCGCCACACGATTAATAAATGACAACAGTGATCACTCTTGAAAGCTCAGCCCCAGCCTGGCTGTGGAGCCTCTGCCAGCACTCTGAGCCATGGAAGGCCAGAGGATAATGTTGGCTGAGTCAAATGGCTCTTGAGGGATTTACAGAGTGGATTATGCTTGAAAAGGGAATCCTCTTTTATGTCTACTCTGGGGAAATAAATGCTAGGCAGTGTTCAAGGTTGCTCCGACTTGGACAAGTTTTCTGAAAGTGAAAGCAGAACCAAATTCTTGTTGTTCCCTCAAGATACTCCAGCAAAGTCTCAAACCCATGACAATAGAAGTGAAAGAAACCCAAGCTGGTTATTTATCGTAATGGCATTGGGTGGAACCAAGCCTGAGTTAAACAGAGAATGTTCTGTTCTTGTCTGTATTCATTTTATTTTGTTAGTTGCCGCTGAAGTTACTGCATGGCTTTCAGCACCACATCTATAATGTGATGAACATTTGTCCTGTCATTGTTTCCTACTTTAACTGTCTCTTTGAGAGAAAAGATATTTAGAGTAATGTAGTTTGGGTAGAATTTTACTCTGAGGACTGTAAGGAGGAGGCAGATAAAAAAAAAATTTCTCTTTCTCTTTTTAATATACCTGCTTCTCCTATGTTTGTTTCAGGGAAGAAAAGGGCAGATTGTATCTAATACAGGGCACACACACAAATTAATTTTATCTGGGGAGTACAGCAAAAAAAAAATTGACAATGGCCTGTATGTTTAAGAGAATATTTAGAATCTATACATATGGACATCAGCAATAAAATTATATATTTGGAAGTTGCATAATTGAAAAACAGCTGAAATCAAACAAGTGAAGTGAGCTTCTGATTCTGAAATACCTAAAGTTTTCCTTATTACTCTATAAAAATAATTTTCAGTCTTAGAACTACCCTTTTCTTCTGCCTGAGTTCGTAGAAAACCACCTTCAAAACTTCTTCTAGATTTTAAAAACTGTTTTTAGAAAAGTTATGCCCAAATGTGTGATTTTAAAATTTTCTTAGCTGGTTATTTTCTTTTTTTGTGTGTGTGTTTTTTGGGGGGGGGGGGGGGCTTTTTGGTTTTTTTTGTTTTGTTTTACCTGTGTTGCTGCTTTACACATTTTTGACAACCCTAAAGCTTTCATAATGTCTGTTTACAAGAAGTTTTGCAAGGTTCTTTCAACTCAATGAAACCCAGTGATAGAAAACTTAACCAGCCCTGACACAGCTGGTTTACCTGTCTACCAATTGTCACTTGCTTATGTCAGCTCAAGAGTCGTGTACTTTCATCCAGATTTAGTGAAATAATTTGGTGGTTTTAAAGATGTGAAGTTAAGATCACGCCTGTGTGTAAGTGTCCTCCTGATTCAGAGTGCAAGTGACTTCTCAGTTGTGAGAAGGAAATTTGTTGGTCTGGGAATGAGGTTTTTAACTTGCAGCCATGTTTTGTTCCCTCATTGCTATCCCACCTCCCCTCTACAGAGGCTGTTATTTTGTGTTAAATATTTGTGTTGTAGCGTCATGCACTTAGGATGTGACTCTGATACCCAGTATGCCAGCACTCCCTGAAGAACTCTATATCCTGTACAATATTAAACGTCTGTATTTTGTTTGGTTCAGGTTCTCACACAAGTGTGAAAAGGAATTTGGAGCTATAAATCACTGCTGGTCAGTCTTTACCTTAAGTGCTAACCACATCCCTGAATCAACAATGTGTTTTCCTTCCTTTCCACAGATGGGCTGACCCTGTGGGCTCACCATGCCTTATTGCACCTAGAAATTCCAGCCACGCTCACTGATTGCATCACCAACCACTCTTCACTGCTGAGCTGAGGAGCCTCTTCCCACATGATTTGCAATCTCACAGCTCAGAGCTTTTGCTCTCCTAGCAGGTCTTGCTTTCAATCAGAAACCCCCAAGCTGGTTAATATAATCCTAATAGTTAAGGTAAAATATTAAAACATTTTCTAATTACTTCCTACCCATTTCCTATGGCTTTGCTTTTAATAACATGGATTTTTATTATTATTATTATTATTGCTTGGTTTCAGACTCATTAATTTTCTGTAATAGGTCTGCTCCATTTCCTTGAACTGTGAGCATGAAGGACATGCATATTCAGCTCAGGTGATGAAACAATATGAAAACGAGATGATATAGAAAAAGTTGAAAATGTCACTTGTTCAGTCAGTGCTGCTCCATGGATTTCCAGGATAGCCTGTTCTACCTCACAGGGCAATTACCCTCCACATATTTTGCAGAGCACTGCAGAGAGGGATCAGTGCTTTAAAGGGATCAGTGCCAAATATTGACTCAGCTTATGCTTTCATGCAACAGACAGGAGATGCTTCCCTCAGAGGCATCCCAAACTAGTATTGGCTCTCTGCAGCGCAGTCACCTCAAGGAAAGCACATTTTTTAGAGGGAGAAGTTGAACAAGATGATGATAAGACACATGGAAACAAGAATATCTCAGGGAAATTAATCTCCAAGTGAGTAAAGCTGGTTTGCAAGCAACTCAAAAAATCTCAGAAGGATTCCCCTTCGTAAGCCAAGCAGGAAGAGTCACCAGAGGCATTATCTGAGGGCAAGCAGCAGGCAGACAGCCAGCAGCTTTCCACCCACCATGCTCATGGAGGTGAGTCAGTTGTTTGCTTCCTCAGAGCTTTTGTGAGTGATTAACACATAAGCTCCTTTCATCATTGATTTATGCTCTTCCTCTGCAGCTGATTGGATAACCCCTTTCTTCCGCTGGTGTAACTCTGTCTCATCCCACTGATTTCAGACCTCATCTTTGAAATGTGAAGTTCATTTTCTTCTATGGCTATGGCTGGTTTAATTATTTAGCTCTTGCATTCTGTTTTTAAATTTTTGTGTGTAGTTTTGGAGCTCTTTAAAGGAGGGTATTTTATGTTTCTGAGTATTCAGTCACTCCCTTTCTTACACATAACTTGTGTAACTCTTTTCTCTAACTCCTTTCTCTAAGATTGTCTAGTCCTAACTCTTCCTTGCTTTCTCCTGAGCTCCTGTCATCATTCCCCCCTTTCCTTGGCTACAATATCTTTCCCACAGTACAATCACTGGCACTGTGTACAAGCTCTTGCAAATAGCTAACACAGAAAACACATTGCCTGTCTTTGCCCTTCTATCCTTTGGCTACTATAAACTGGCATTTTGCTTGCATTTTTCACCTTTTTTTTTTCCTTTTTTTTTTTTCATCTTCTTTTTAGCACAGCTGTGCAGCTGGCTGCTGGCTTCAATTATTTTTCTATTTTTCCACAATAACTCCCAGGTCTTTTTCCAGAGAATGGTGCTTGATGGCTATTTAATTCAACACACACAATAGTTCTTGCATCAGTTTCTTGCTTGCAGACAAATTACTTGATGTGTGCTAATATTGAACTACATTTACCACCTGCTGACTCAGATCATCTCAAATGATCCAAAGACTCTTGACTTCAGTTCCACTGTTACTTGCATTCTGTCCACTCCTAATGCTGGTATTATATTCCACTCCAAAGGTTTCTTTTTAGGACACCTCTGCAGAATTGTTTACACACATTATCTCCCTTAACATTTCCTCCTTTCCAACAGCTTCTGACCCCTGGGACAGGCTGAAGGTCTCTGTACATTAGTTCTGAATGGTTTATAGCCATGACAAAGGAGAAGTGTGAATATCAGGCAGGCTGAATACAGGTTCTTCCTTTTGAAAAATTAAAAATTGAGAGAGCATACTTTTCAAAAGGACTTAAAAGCAGAAAAAATGAGTGAAGCAACTGTGAATAACTCCTGAGAAAATGCTGCTCAGGGGTCTCACTGTGAATGCACTTTGTCCGAGCCATTAGGAATTCATGATTCTGGAAATGTTGGGACATAAAGGCAATCAATGCACACTTCACTTCCAATGTGCAAATGTATTTGAAATAATATCAGTCCCTTTAAGTACTCTGAAAAGAATGGCATTAGTTAAATGCTTTTTTGTGCCAGTGGAACATTTTTGAGGGTTCCTACCTCATCTTGCAGCAGTTAAATCAGATCTTACCAGGATGCTTCTGTAAAGGGAATGACAGTGGGTCAAAGCAGAGTCCTCCTAGATAAAATAGTGATGATCCCTAATCCCTTGGGCACCTGATTGCAGGGCATCTGGTTTCAGTACTACATCCCTTTGCATCCCTTTTGAGTGGGGTTTGGCCCTTTTTCAAAAGCTATAAGCCCCTGCTTTGCTTTACTTCAAAACAAAACAACCCAGGATAAAATCAGCAAAATGTCTGAAGTCTGAAGGAAGAAACACCAAGACTGGAGATATAAAACATTCAGTTAGAATGAGGAAAGATTTGCCAAAATTACCTGGATATCTGAAAATAAAGTTACCATTTCAGCCAAGGGACAGTATTTCAAAGCATTACGAAGAAACAGCAATTTGTGACTTCAATATCCCAGTCCTTTAGACCTTTTCTGGCAGTGCTGGGAAAACATTTCCTACATACTTTCAGTCTTATCATGGAAAGTCAGACAGCTCAGGATCACATGGGTTGATAAGTTTTCAACCAAATAAGAGTCAGAAATGTAAAAGCAAAACACCCTGGGAAAATTTCCCTGGTCTCACATTTATGAGAAAATATAGTACATTCCCCTGTCCAGTCTATAATTAAGATGAAAGGCATATTTCCATATAATTTGCGATTCAGTGCCATGGTTTGCATTCCATGTGGACTGCATCATCTTGTTTCTTCTAATGCAATGAAACAAAACAAAAAAAATGAAATTGGGCTTGCTAGTCAAAGAGGATGCATTACTACAGTTCAGGCTGTTTTTAAGTCTGAGGAAACAAAGCCACTTGAAATGCTACCTTTTCATAAGAATTGAAATGTACTGCCTCTGCAAAAGTGTGACTTCTTCATAAAAAAAAAAATAAGTGCCCTGGTTTGAAATATTTTCTGATGTGTCTTTCTCTCCCTACTACCAGACAGGCAGAGAAAGACAAAAAAGCCAGTAAAGATATCCTTACCCTTCATGCCTCCAACCACATTTTAGCTCTCCATGGCTGTCTCTGGGTCATAACATGGATGTGCGGGATTGTCTAAATGTGTTAAATTCAGCATTTAACTCTGTGCAGGTCTGACTTACCATGCCTAGTGTCATCCAAGTGACGACCAAAAGAGCCTCTTTTTCTGAGATTAGAAATACATCATGAGTGAGAAACACACGGAAGCCCTGACCAACTGAAAAAGGTTTAAAAATTATTCTGCTTCTGCTGCAGTTCCACTGACTTTAGTGGAGTTCAGGAAATCTGGACACTTAAGTGAATCATAAGTAATTTAGGAGTTCTTGAGTAGACCTTCCGCTGGGAGATGTCTGTACTTTCTAACCCTATTTGCAATAGATATGGAAAAGGAACAGTCTTTCTCATGGTAAACCAGTATATCTATTTTTTTTCCAAGCTGGGATGAAGAATAGCAGAAGACACTTCCAGGTAAACTACCCAAAAGAAAATAATTTAAAAAATTTTTGAACCTCAAACACATGTTTTATGCTGAGGCCTGTGCTGATAACTCTTTTTATATAAGTTTGCTTGTCCATCATTATAGGAGTCTGAATCCCAAGGAGATGTGTGCTCAAAGTCAGACGTCTGGTCATAGTTCTGTGGGAAATACAAATGTCACGACACGTGGAGAAACCATGGAGCCCTTCAAACACAGATTTTTCCATGCAGATCCACCAGTTCTACTGGGGGCCCACTTGAGCCAGCAAAAATTGGAGATTTTTCAGTGCCTTGAGGGCCTGTGATGATGAAGCTTTACCCCAGCATCCCTAGCTTGGGTAAAAGCATCTCTGAGAGTGGAGAGAAGGGAGAGAAATGCTCCTTGGGCTTCCTTTTGCACAGAGTGAGAACTCAGTGTGCCTTCCCTTGCCCTCACAGCAGCTGCTCTGGAGTTTTAACACTGCATTTTGGCTTGACAACGTTCCCAGCTGAAGAGATTCTCATAGTTTAATTCTTTTTTTGATAGCAATGAAAGAATTTCATTCCTGCACTCCCCCATTATTCCTGTAACTGCAGCTTCCACACCAGGGGTGGTCCATCAGCACCAGGACAAAATGTCCACTCAAAATACAGGAAAGCAGGAGTGTTTGTTAAGAGCTACTACAACACTTTCTGTTGGGTATGTTCTGAGTGGACATTTTCTTCTGATGCTGGTGGCCCACCACTGGCACCAAAGCACTAGGGAAAGGAAAACTGGGGGTGTGCTCTGGAAATTATGCATAATTTACACATCACCACCTGCTGGGTCCCAGAGAAGGGTCAGTGTGTGGCTGTACATCTGCAAGACCAGGCCAAAGAATGAAAAATTTTAGAGTTCTCCTGTTGAGAAAGACCAAGTGATTGCACTTCTTTTGCTGGCTGTTGTGGCCAGCAAGGACACTCATTCCTCACTTCTTTCCTCTCCCAGCCTTCTCATGTTTGTCAGGACGATGGATTCAGGCAAAGGTGTCCTGCATATGCCTCTGTGAACAGCAATTTGGTGGACTCAGGAAGGGGAGAGCAGGCAGAGATGTGGAAATGGAGGAGTTGCCTGAGGAAATCTGGTTTCCCACATGAGATCATTCAGGGCATTTATTGTGCAAAGAGCCTGCCTCTAACACCTGTGGTGTCTTTGGACTTATTTCTGGTAAAGGACTGTATAAAGAAAGAACAGATGCAGGATTAGAGGGCAGGACAAGCAATGCTTCCATGCCAATTGGTGCATTGCTTTATTTTGTTGAAATTTTACGCCATTTCAGTGTCTGTGACAGACAAACCTGAGAAGTTTCAGAGTTTAGATTCAGCTTGCGTGTAAGTATTCAGAAGTTTAGATGTTTATCTGAACCACATCTAAACTACGCATAGTAACTTCCTGAGACTCTGTTGGGATGGAAATCTTGTAGGAACAGACTTTCTCGTCACATTTCCAACACTCCTGCTTCCTGTCATGGCAGTGAAAACAGCCGTCCTCATGGTATTTCAACAATTCTTCTTCTAAATGGAAACCAGAAGTGGAGGGGGGTGGAAATATATGAGACCTCTCCAAAGTTCGGAAATCTGCTGCTTTAGTTTCTTTCTAGAAAAATTTAGGGTTCAGAAGATTTTCCCCCAAACAGCTCTATTGAATAGCAAGCACAGAAGAGGAACTGAAAGCTCTATTGAATAAAAGGGGTGAATCAAACCATGTCCCTTTTTTGTATTTTAAAAGCTCCAGAGATATTTGATGGAGTTGAAAGATAGCATAATTGAAACAAACAAAAGAAAACATTTTTTCACATAGCTTATACTTATGACCGCAGAATATTATTGAGGCCAAAAGCTTAACAGGATTTAGGAAGTGATGGGTCATTTATATGGATAATAAAAATATTCACTGTCACTTTGGATACTGTTACATTAAAATATTTGCAAGGGATATAAACTCATCTGCCTCATTGTGTAAGCCAGATTCTAAGTGAAGGCATTAGGGAAACAACTGTGCTGTTACATGCTTTTTAATAATCGCTCTTCTCTTGCATATTCAAGTCACATATCTGATATTAGACAAGCAAAAATATCAGACTAAAAGTAACAACTGCATGTTTTTCTATGTCTTTCCATAGCTCTTTCCATTCCAATTCCTTTCCACTCTCTAAATGTGTTGCATTAGAGAACCAGGATATGGAAGATCCAAGTGGCAGCACTTGGGGTGGTTTCCTTGAGATGTAAGCTTCTGTTTACAATAAATATAATACTTATCACAACAACTCAGCAAGGGCTGAGGATTCCTACTTCTTTAACACAGATTTTCAAAACCCCATATATAGTTCAACTTAGTTCAGGGCTTTGCAGGAGATCTAATTAAAGTATTATAGCAAACTTTTTCAGGCTTTATTCAGGCTTTAGTATTTCATTCCTTGAAGGGGCACTTAAAAAAAAAAAAAAAAAGCTTTTTAAACTTCACAACAGACAGAGAGTTAAAATATGATGTTTAGTCCCAGCTGTATTTGGGAGAAATGAAACAGAACAATTAATAAATGTATAGAGAGCTGTGTGGTGAATCAACAGGAAAGCAGAATTGCAGCTGTGGAATTCAGAATTTATATACCTGTTAGTAATACATTGAATCACAGTATCTCTTTTCTGTACCCATAGATGTATGTAGGTGTGAACATCTGTAACAACAACTCTCAAAGGACAAATTTATTTGACGACAAGAACTGGTCAGAAAAACAGAATTCCTATCTCCAGTGGAAAATGCAGTATTTCAAAACTGGTTTTCATTTGAATCAGAAGTAAAAGTGAAAATATTTGTGTTTCCTCATGAACAAAAGTTTGCTTCAAATTCACAGAAGTGTTTCATTTTGATAGCATCAACTTCATGTGACTTTAATTCTCTTGTTAATACATTTTAAATTAACCATGTTGAAGCACTATGGTATATTATATTTTAATAGCTCAGGTATGGTAAGTAATAGTATATATAATTCACAAAAGACACTGTATAGATTTATTATTAAAATTAAAATTCTAATACAATTTTAAACAATATCAAAGTATTGTTCCTTATCTAAATGAAAACTGTTCATATGATGGTTTTTGGAAGTATTCAAGGCCAGTTTAGATGGGGCTCTGAGCACCTGGTCTAGTGAAAGTGGTTCCTGCCCATGGCAGAATGGTTGGAACTGGATGATCTTTAGAGTGTCTTCCAACCCAGGCCATTCTATGATGTTCAAAATTATACATTCTCAGATTTCTCATAAACAGATATTGCTGATATTGCATACTTGCTTTAAAAATTTTTAAAAGCCTTAAACAAAAACTTGTATTTTCCATCAGAAATAATTTCTACTGTAATACTTTCACCCAGCTTTTCTGAAAGTTCTAAGCCACTTTCTTAATGCAATCACAACTTATATAATTCAGTGGTGAGGAAAGCTAATGCTCTTGTTGTAGTAGAAGCAGTAATGGAGAAGCATTCATTAAAGCAAGAGAAAAATGGAAATGATGATTGCAGATAGCCTCAGGTTACTGTCTGGTACAATAACACAGTTCCCCTTTGCACAGTAATGAGCAAACCAGATGTATCCTGTAACTCTCCTGTAAGGAGTAGGAATAGTTAGCTCAGCAAGGTAGAAAGCTGAATCTCAGTTATCTAGAAAGTTTCTGAACAAAAATGTCCTTTCTCTACATCTTGCTGATTGAAGAAATCTCCTTAGATTATGTACTAACAATTGCAGCCACAGCAACACTGATAACATCTTGGGGCTGATTCATGTTGGTATCCCTCTGAAGTGCTGTCTGATTCTCAGATCATCTGTCTGAGGGCTAAAAAAGCTGTAGCTCATGCGAATCTTTGTCTTAGCTTTTCTCCTTCCCTTTCTGTGTGTATATCTAATCTACATTGATTTATCTACTAATCTGTATATCCATCTAGATATCCATCTATTGATCTGTCTCTATGTATGTCCATGTCTACACGTCCATCTATGTGGAAGACAATTCTTTATATCTGTCTCCCCTTCCTGGTGAAAGGTACTTGGCACAGGCAGACTGGGAAAACAGAGGACTATTTTAAAGACTCCTTCCCCAAACCCAGTTCCTGTGAGGCTTTCCTGAGGCAAGGCACAGTGATTTTGCTTTGTCCTGAGCACAGGTGCTGCTGTCATAGCTGGCAGTGAAGCAGCTGCTTATTTCTGTGACTCTTCAGTGCTTTGGGAGCAATCCGAAGGGTTACAGCAAGGCCAGCTGCAGAGCCCTCTCACCTCTGCAGATCTGCAGCCTGAGAGCTGCCAGTCTGGGCTTGGATAGAAGAGGAAGGAAGTGAATGCTGTCAGGGGAGTGGAAGGGTGGGGAGAGGCAAATTCTGGGCAGGGATTATTACTAGAGGCCGGAGTCACCTGCTGAAGTTGCATTTCCTTGTGGTTGCATCTCTTTTTTAAATAAACAACTGAGGTAAAGGTTCATAGAAATGAACAATTCACAGTAATGTAGGCTATTCGATGTGCAGTGCAGCACTGCATCTGTAGCAATCTGTACCGCAGTGAGACAGTGCATACCTTTAATTAATTATTTGCTGTGACTCTGAAGCTTCTAATTCCATATTTGCTTTGCCATATACCCCTGTGATTTGTCAGCTCCTCCTGCCCTTCACATTCACTTTTCCACCTGATTTCTACTGGAGCTTTATATTGAAGATACCTTTCTACATTTACATTTTAAAAATTTTCCTTCTGTTATACTGTGTTCTCATGATGACATTTAAAGAGAAAGATGGTTGGCAAAAGTAAATGCCACTGTATGTTTCTGTTTCTTGAATTGCACAGTGAGACTAATGTATATCTGAAAACAGTGAAATTGGATGAGGAAAGCAATATCTGAAGGTCTACCCATAAAAATACCTTTCTTTGGAGCTAAACTGAGTTTTAAAAGTAGTTTGATGGAACTAAATCAGTTAATGACAATTCACAGGGGGAAAAAATCTACAGTTTTAAATTTTACATTGGCTAGCAATAGTAAGGAGAAGAGTCTATAAAAATCAGCATAATAACAACAGGAATGGAGCTTGTTTTTGTAGCAATGTTGTTATTTGTTTAAACATTTCAGTATGATAATTCTATAAATTAAAAGACAAAGTAACTGCACCAATTCTCAAGTCTTTAAGGACTGAGAGCAGTTCAAGGTCCATCTTTATATGGCAGTGAATAGAGACTTCACAGTTAAAGTTGAACTGAGATTTCTAGTTAAATCTTCTCAAGGATCATAAAAGTGCAGCATGTAGCATATTCCTATCAAAACTTTATCATTGGTCTGAGTACTGAATGTATTGCCTGAGAATTTTCTATCATATCTTTTAGTTTTTCATGAGTTCTAAATAATTTTAAGATTTTCCATGAAAAATTTGTTAGCCTTTCTAATGGCCTCTCAAAAATATCACAATTACAAATCTTTAAAAAAAAGCCAGCTCCTAAACTGTTACAAAATCCAGAGCACAGCTTATCTTTTCATTCAGTCAGGTAGACAAGACAGCACAAATTCTCCAGAAGAATGGGATTTTATTCTTGGTTGACTGGAGACCAGCATCCTAGTTTGTAAAGTGGAAGGAATGGTCTGTACTTTCTCTCTTGAAGCACTAAGAATACATAGAGTTCTCAAAAGCGACTACCAAAGCAGGGTTTTCCCAGTCACCCAACCTGGTTTGTCCCCTCTTGTAGTTCTGCTGCCTGTCTAAATCTGGAGCCACATCTAATCAGATTTGTGAGGCACCAAGTGTGCCTCTTGCCTACCTACAGATTAACCTTCCAGTTTAGTTCATTCCTAGGGAGCTGGGGCTGTTTAGCTCAAAGGAGAGTTATTTTTCAAGGACCTGACAGCAGTGCCCATTACCTATGGGGAGGGTGCAAGAAGACAGTGCATATCCAGCACCTTCCCATGATGGCAAGGTGAGTCAACGCATGTGTGTCAACATATGTGAGTGAACACTCTGAAACAGAGAGTTCAGCCTGCTTGTTAAGAATATTTTTCACTATGAGGACAGGTTAGGCAGTGAAATAAGCTGTCCAGAAAGATTGTGCAACCTCCATCTCTGTGAGGTTTGAAGATTCAATTGAATAAAGCCATAAATAACCCAACTGTGCTGAATCAATAACCCTGCTGCCTACAGGTGGCAGAACTAAATTATGGCCCTCCAACCTGAGTTGTCCTACGATCCTATGTCTTCCACATCTCAGAGCTTTTTATTTTACTCTTTAAGAAACTATATTTTTTTTAGCATAATATCGTATGAATCTCTTTGAATAATGAGTAACATAGGAATAAATTAATTTTGGCAAAATATTATTGCCTGAGAATGGACTACACTTAGGACTTAAACTTACAATGGGAGAAAGTAGGTTTGATATTTTGCAAGGGCTGTTACCTCACTAACTCAAAGTCTGCAGTGTTCTTCTTCCAGCTCATCTAGTCCAATGGTAACTACACAGAAGGACATGACTTATCCTGTAGCTGTAAAAAATACAGTTAAAAGGCATGATACAACTATATTTTATGTCTCAGTGCCTGTTGTCAAATGACTTTGTAAAAACAAAAAAAGTCAATATCTCCTTGAAGAGTCCCTCTTTATCTTCCTCTTCTAGCTGCCCTGTATTATTTTCATCTAAGAGATCTCCCTGCCCCTTCTGCACTGTAAGATTACATTGGCTTTGAGGAACAGTAGGCTTAGTTTTGTTTGTGCTATTTGGCAGCTGGTCTCAAAGATGTCACATCAGGCAAAACCAAAACATACTACTTTTGTCTACTCAGAACTCAAGTCCTGGACAGCATCTGAAAACTTTTCTCAGAAATGAAATTATTTCACCATTCTGACTTTGTTTATAACTTTTGTATAAGCATTCATTTATCCAAAAGCCAAAAAATGTTGAAATTCATGGAAGGAAAGAATATATATTACTTTTTGTGTGTTGTAGTTCCATTTCATTTTAAAAGGATATTTTCTCCTAAAGCAGGGAGTTACCCTGCATTCATATTTCTCTCATAGATTCACATAGAATTTTTGACCATATTTTATACAGGCTTATGTATAAAAAAAGGATTGCATCAAAAAGAAGAAACCATGTGCTGGTTTTGTAGGCATTTTCTTTGCATTCAGGCATGCTCACCTAATCTTTATCTGAAACATCAACCTGAGAAATCCTAAAGCAGATCTTTACAGAAAAATATAATATACTGATGGAGAGAAAGTGGTCCCAGAAGAAGGAATATGCAAACACAACTGTAGAGTTTTTGAGCTCGCAGAGAACAGAGGAGCATTCAGAAATCATGATCAGTTTTCGGTCATGAATATCTTGTAAAACTGGAGTGAGTCATGTTATCTTCGAGCACATGAAGCTAACAATTTTCTAGTGGTTCTTTCTTCTCAGCTATGGAGAGCACTCTTGAAAAAGCTAAAATAAGAAATAATGAAACAATTTGCAAGGATAAAAGGAGAGTACTTGAAATTTATCCATTCTAGCTGATAGATTTTCCCTCTGATTATGGTCAGTAAAAATGTCTTTCTTAGGACTTATCCTGAAGTGCTGCTGTAGGTATCCTTTGAGCTAAAATAGCCCAAACCCCAAAGGGTCAGTTAGATTATAATTTGTACAGAGTACTTTGAAATGCCGCAGTTTATTTATCTAACTCTCACTTAATATGAGCTTTTTGAAAATAAGATGCCTTATTGTCATATTGAAACGGGAAAAAAAGAGGACCAATTTTTCCTTAATTTTTTTTTCATAGTCTTATGAAACTACACAGATGTCTTAAAGGTGACCTACTGAATACTGAAGTGAGAATTTTTCCATTAAGAATGACAGGCATTTGATTTGATGCCTTCTCCATATGCACAACACCAGGGAGAAAACAAGCCCTCTAGATTCTTAAAAAACTGGTGGAACACTCTTTTTCTATGTTTTATAGCTTGGAGAGAGAGCATATCCCATAGAAACACCATCCATCATTCCTAAGTTACTGGGGATCTGCACTACTCTACCATCTACTCAGAGCTGTGGTTACAAGAAACAGTGGAGTCTAAGAAATTTAAAACCTGACCTTCACCTGGTATAAATTGACAGATTCTATTGAAATCAGTGCCAATTTCTCGCCTGTGATTTATTTTTTGAGCAGAATGTTTAAGTTTAAAGGGGGCATTTGAAATTCAATGTTCAGTTTCAGAAGCACCTACCCATATGAAAATGTTTGTGTAAATTAGAAATAAACAACTACGCAAACTTGCATATGTTTTCATCTGTTTTCCTTTCCATCTGTACATTTTCAAATAAACTCTTTGGGATTTGAGGATTCATTACCAGCTGAGAAAAACTGACACCCTGAAGACTGGTCTATTTAATCCAAAATCCATTATCCCAGAGAAGCTTCTTCTTTGCTTGCATCTCCACTAAAAAATTGAGGCTACGTGTCAGAATGGATGCAAGGATTTTGTTGGTGCTGGCTGGCTGGTTTCAGTTTACAGAGGATGTTTCTAGGGAGATAGTGCCCTGCGTGTCGCCAGCAGGCTCATTTGGCTCGTCTAGCAGCAGTTCATTTTGTTTACAAGTACAAGATTACAGCAGGGGGTAGCAGCAGAATTTAGAGACGCGCGGGAAAGGAAGAAGCTGCAGCCGAAACGACTTGGTACCCTAAGCAACACAAACAACAACAACCAGAGAAGCAGAGCCAGGCAGGAGTTGGGCTGTCCAGGACACTCTCCTGATGCAGTGCATAGCAGCTATGAGCATTCAGGCAGCAGAACTGTCTTCGTCCAACCAGGGGAGAAAAAACAACAACGCTGCTGGGAACCGCAGGGACGCGGAGAGCTCTCTTTCCCAGGGTGAGGGCTGCTGCATACCACACCCAGCATCAAGTGTTTTGAAACCAACAACAAAGCCCTGCACAACAAAGGAAGAGCAGCTATAACACTAATAATGCTAAAATAAGAAGGGTTTGGCAGCTTCCTCTGAGAATGTATACAACATGCAATGATGCCAAGCTATCTTGGCCAAAACAATGGATGGCAAGAGCTCTGTGAATCATTTCACAGCAGAACACCTTCTGCTTTTATTTGGTTCTGTTGTGTGTGTTCCAGTGGGATACCAAACAGCCCCACAACAGGTTTTTCCAACACCTTTTATGTCTAATTGTATTTTTGTTAACTATCTATAACAATCAATTTTACTTATAATTTGAACTTTGCTGCTATTAGGCTACCCAGACACATTTCATCTTTTAATTCACACAGTGAGCTGCATAAAAATATCTAGATTTATTAATATATAAAAAAGCTAGCTGATGCCAATATCCACCTGTATACCTTTGGAAACATTTTTGGTCAGCTCAAAAGGTTAGACATTCACTTGTGTGCATGTGCATTGCAAGCAAACATAGAGAAATGTGACTGAGTCTGAAATTAATTTAAAAGGCAAATGAATATGTCCAGAACAGCACAACAGGTACATTCTTAGATAAGTTTAACAAGGTGTTTAAATTCTTTGTAAAACCAGTGTGGAATTAGACTTAAAGCTAAACTTATGATTAAGTATTTTATTGAATCATGACCCATTTGCAGGAGCATTTGTGGGGAGACTTTTTTGCTTTTTAGCCAACTCCGCTTATTAAATTACAGTTTCTGCACAGCCATATTTTTATTTTCTATATTTTAGGTTCATTTTAAAATGACAGGCCATAAAAGATTTCATTTTTCTTTAGAAAAGTCCGAACCCAGCAGCTCTCAGGAGCTGTTGATTTATGGTGTCCTGCCTTCACAATCTTGCAATGAGCATTTGTTCTGATGATGTGATGTTTGTGATTTCATATCCTGCTGTGGAGCTTCAGTGTGAGAAGGCGTATTTTGGAACTAAGATGAACTGGAATGTTGCCTCACCTACTCATGCAGTTTCAGGTCCAATGAATTGATTTAATCTCTTGCTCTTAATAAAAAACAGTTGTTATTTTTCTTACTCTCCACTGGATTCATAGTGGAATGAATCTACATGCATCTACAGTGGTGTGAGGAAAAAATATATGAAAATACGTGTGTAAGTGTAACAAAAATGTTCATTGTGGCAAAACTGGCTGTCAACAATGTTTAACTATCAGAACATTAAATAATTTTAATACCTAGTCTTATCTATTTATCCATTAATTGCACAGAGAATGGCTGTAACTAGATATGACATCTACAGCTATCCGGTCAGAATTCCCCTTGTTGCAGCTTGTGCCCACGTTGTCAGTGTGTTTCACTGAGTTCATGTCTACCTTGTCTGTACTCTTCCCTTCCTTAGCTAAAGAGAAAAAAGAGATATTCAATCACCCTTTTCCTGATCAGACTGAATAAATGCTGTTCCCAGCCTCTTCTCATACATCATGTGTTCCAGATCTCTTGTCACCTTGGTGACCTCCCCTTGCCTCACTACTGTACATCCCTGTCTTTCTTGCAGGGAAAGTAACAGAGAACATATTTCACACTCTTACTGAAAAGTGGAGACTATGAATGAAACAAATTGGGCAAACATTTGGTGGGATTGATTGAAGAGTACTGTCTCGGGAAGTCTCTTGCACCAATTGTCCATCTCTTTTCCAATACAATTTTATTTGCTTCAAATAAATCAGCCTCCTCTTTACCTCCACCATTAAAACAAACTAGGCAAGAAAGAATAAAACTAATATATAGCAGCACCATGTGGAGACATGAATGGGTGATTCAAGAGCAGTCAGCCTCTAATCTCAGATGATCTCACAAAAGTGGGAATTAACATTTCTACTGTGCCTCTATTTGCCTTGTAGCAATATTGACAGATGCATTATTATAATTCACCACTTGATTCCTGACATCTTCTGGTTGCAGGATGTGTTGCCAAAGAAATAATGGTACTAGAGGTACAAGTCAGCAAACAAAGGGGTGAATCCAGGGATGAGGCCGACTGAAACACTATTACAGAGTATGGCTGAGTCTGACTGAGCAAACAAGAGGAGAGAAATGAGCATCCTACTGCAGAAAATGCCTCTAAGGAGCAGCAAAGGATGGGAACAAAATTTCTGGAGGCATGTTTTTGCCCAAGTTGTGCCTCTTGCTGAGCTATTCATGTACTGCTCTACGATTCCTTAAGCTCACAGTGGAATACAATTCCCTTACTGCAGGTTGTCCTGCATCAGATATTATCTTTGCCAAGTCTGTCACACCCTATTTGGTGTGTTTAGCAGGGAAATAGAAATTTTACAGGTGCAGAATCTGGCAAAGGATGAAGATGCTGTTCTGAACAACGTCACATCCACAGACATGCTGATGAAAACAGCAAGGAAATGAGGTACTCTGCTGGGAGAACAAGAAAAATCTACTGACACTTTTACATAGTCTGAGGTTATTTAAGATGAAACTGAATTCAGAATAAGGAAGCATTGATCATCCACTAAGAGCGACTTCCCCACTCTGGGATCTTCTAGTCCTTCACCTCTCACACTCTGTTTCACACACAATGTGTTACACTTTGTCCTTCTCTTCAGTCACACTTTTTCCAAGAATGCACTTGGCTGTCTAAAGCTTTGGCATTCTTGGCATACTAAAATGACATTCAGGGTAGAGGAGAAAGCAACAATTAATCAAAAATGGTGCATGGTGGGAAAATGTCTCATCAAATCCATGTATTCCTTGCAGTGTGGCTCCTTTCCCTACAGACAGGAGCAGGGCCAGTGCTACCCCACAGATTGCAGAGGCTGCTGCCTGGAGCAGGGGCTGGCAAAGGCCAGGAGGTGCATTAATCAGTAATGTGTGCCCTCAGCACAGATTTGTAGTGGGGTTTCTTGTTCTCCCAGTCCTCTGTCCTGAGTGTAGAAGCCTCTGACAGAAAGCATGATATGTCTCTGGACAGCAGAGAGTAGCTGGAGCTCAAACACTGCACTGTTCTCACACAACTCTTTCTTCTCTGCAAAGGGTAGGCAACCCTGCAGAAAAAACTTGTGTCAGCTTGGCTGGCACAGAATCATGGCAGACCATGTCAAGGACACACTCAGTGCTCTCAGTTATGGCTCAGTCACGATTCACTTGCAAAGCACTTTCATATTCTGAGCATTGTAGAGATAACAGAGTTATTGTCACTGTTCTGTCTGCTGTGATTCCTGTAAAGCAGAATTCTGAATAGGCATAATGGGGACATGAGGGAGTTTTGTTTAAACAACATCTACAGTTTTCTTACCATTCCAAAATACTGCTGCCATTTGCAGTGAAGTTACCTGCATAAAAAAGTCACCAAAACCCTTTCTTGCTTGTCAAATGTTACAAATTTCATCCCAAAATCTCAGATTTTCTAACCATATTCTCTTCTGTTGCAATCACTATTTTTTTAAGGATTGTATCTGCACAGAATCATCATCAGAAAAAAATTCATAATCCATTGACATGTCCTTTAATAGGAGCATGCACTGGATTGAGCATTCATATTCAACCTGATGTTAATCTTAAATGCAATTGTTGTTGTACCTTGTTATTTAAATTCCATGTGAGCAAATTCAGCTAAATCCAGTGATGGAGACTTGGTGCCAAACAAATTTTATCAGCAAATAACGCATTAAACATAGGCTATAAATATCAAATTATTTCCATAGCATTTTGCAAAGATTTTCAGAAGAATCACAGCACACAGTGTAGCAGCCTAGTAGGAGGGAAGCTGCAAAGAAGAAGTCATATTCCCTGTGTTTATTTAACACTCAGTGAGATTATATCTGGCTTCCCTTTTACCATCTCCAGAATATTTGTTATAAACTTTTTTCAGGCCAGTTATAAAAGATCCAGATTTTATGTGCATTCATATTGAGGTAAACAAGGATGTTTTAAAGTTTTAAAATTTATAAATACCTGTGGGTTTAAGGCAAATATTTACCCATGCCTATTGCACTTGATTATCCTTTTGAATGAATTAACATCGGGATTTTTTTTCTAGTGCACTGTGTAATTAAAATAAAGAAAATATAAGAGTTATATCTTCCTATCCTCCTCTTTCAACTATGCCCTCCTTGTTCTTTTCTTCTTATATCCTTCTGTCACTTTGAAAATCTTCTTAAAACCTTGTTTGCTCCAGCACAGAACTGATAAGAAAAGCAAATGTTTACATTGTAATTTGATGCTGGGAAAGCAGAACTGCAGAAAGCACCAGGAAGATAATGGCACCCTTTCTCTGAGCAAGTCCTACCTTATCATCAGAAAAATATCTTTGGTTTCAAGGAAAGAAGAAACTGCCCATTTAGTTAACATTAGCTGGGATTTAGTACTTATAAATACAGCTGCCAATAGAGGAGATTTTAATTTTGAGTTTATAACATGAAACACTGCCAAGTTTTTAATTTGTCATGAAATACAATGAAATTGCAATTAATGCTCTCTTTCTATGAGCTACAAGGTCAGTTTGACACTGTGAATAGTTAAATCATCCTTGGCAAGAGCGTTAGTCTGGCATAAATTCTATAATGAGAAATTCAGATTACTAGCATCATCTGAAATGTGAGTGCCCAGCACTTAATCTAGGACCATTTGGTTTTGCACTGAATAGCAATGCCTTTATCACTGTCATTAGGGATGCACACAAGTTTAATTTATTTGACTTTAGATATTTCCTTTTAATTGTGCCTATTAATATCTGTTCTTTTCAGTAAACAGGCATTTTCAAAATCTTCTCTGCTTCTTCAGCCTTTTCAGCCCTGCTGCATTGGCGGGAGGGACTCAGTTCAGCTGGCTTCACACACCCATCAGTAAAAATGCATGAACTGTCCCTAAAGGCCTTAAACCACATTTCAGGGAAGAAAACAGAAACACAAGATCTGGCCCTTTCCCCCTTAATGGTCCTCAGATTTTCAGTGATTGCCTAATTTAAGTCTTCAACACTAAGATCATCCTCTGATACTCTGGCTTAATAAAACCTTCCTCAGAGAACTAAATTAGAAGTGCCACAAGGGACGGTTCATGAAGCAGAATGCTACTGACTATGAGTAAGGGTATTAGTATCTGGCTCTGGGCTCCTTGGGTCATTTCCTCATCCATGGCTTGTGCTGCTCTCCTCCTGTACCTGCAGCACTCAGCTCAGTCCTGGCTCTTGCACTGCTAAGGAAAGTGAGTTTCTCCTCCGCCTCTGGAGCAACCCTAAAGGCAGAAGCATCACAGAGGCAGTTGTGGTCCACCTGCTGTTGTAGGAAAGAAGCTTGCTGAGCCAAGAAGAGCTGCTTTTTGCTTGCCCCAAGGGACACTGCTGGCACAGCACAACCTGTGGTTCCACCTTGGCAGCCCCTTCCACTCACCTGCCTCATGGAGGAGGTGATGGAGGTCTGCAGGAGCTGTGTCAGCCCTGCACAGAGGAGATAGCGCCGGGAAAGGATGGGCCAGATGGTTCCCCTTGTAACTCCACAACTTTGTGTGGGTTGGCTGCATTGCCATATGTGCATTTATCATTAAGACCATACCCTGACGTACCTAAAGCGTTTAGTCTCAAGAAAGATGGGGTCCTCCAAAGTCTTCATGGCTGCATAGTCTCTTTATAAAATGTCAGTATGTTTTAAAGGTTTGTCAAAGAAGCATGGAAATAACCAGAAGGGTTTATGTCCACAAAACAACTTAAACTTAGCTGTCATCTATGCCACACCTATGTACTATCTTGAAATTATTTGTACTATTTCCTTTGTTCTGTATTTCCAAACAATTCTGTACATATTGTCTTAAGGAATAAAATAATTAAATGTATTTATATACTAATGAAAGTCATGAAAAGAATCCTTCTCATTTTTAATTTGACTCTCAGAAAACAGATGCATTGCCATGAAACATTGGTGTCTAGCCAATTAATTAATTCCTCAGTATATTCTTTTAAGTATGTGTCTAAAAGTGTGTGGAGAATGAAGGCAGCTGCTGACTAGGTCAGTGCTCCAGTGGTAAATAAGTAATGTTTTCCAAAGATATTCTGTGTTAGATGATACCATACTACTGGATTTTTATGGCAAGGTTGTGGTAGCGGGGCATCTGCAGGAGTGACTTCTTTGAGGAGCTGCCAGAAGCTTCCTCCATGTCCAACAGAGCCAGAGCCTGCCAGCTCCAGGACACACCTGCTGCTGGCCAAGGCTGAGCCAGTGAGTGGTGGTAGCAGCCCCTCTGGGATCATGTATTTAAGGGATGGGAACAGGGAACAGCCCAGTGCCAACTGCAGCAGGAGGGATGAAGACCGTGCTGAGGCAGCACTTGGATGCCCATGGTGGAGCAGAGATGCACCTGCAGCCCCTGGAGGAGCCCACAGTGGAGAAGGTGGATGCCAGAATGAAGTCTGTGGGAAGCCAGTGCAGGAGCAGGATCCTGGCAGGGCCCTGCAGGCCAATTGAGAGAGGAGTGCATGCTGGAGCAGGTTTCCTGGTAGCACCTGTGACCCTCCTATGCAACCCATGTTGGAGCAGTTCATAAAGAAATGCAGCCCATGGAAAGGACTCACCTTGAAGAAATTTGTGAAGGATTATTTCCTATGGGAGCGATCCCACACTGGAGTAGGGAAAAGACTCTGTTCCCTGAGGAGGAAGTTGCAGCACAAAAAACACGACATGAACTGACCACAATCCCCATTCCCACCTCTCCCTGTGATGCTGGGGGACTGGAGATAGGGAATTGGGAACAATGTTCAGCCTGGGAAGAAGGGAAGGGTGGGGTGTGTGACATGGATCTGGTTCTTCTCCTTACCTGCCCTTGAATTCCATGCAACAATTGGCCTCTACTAGGACCTGGGGGCAGGAGAAAGGGAATGATCTGGAGTAGCACCCAAAAACCAGCATTTACTCAAGGCCACTGTGGTTTTAAAGGGAAATATTTTTTGCTGCTCACCTGGTCTTTAACAAGCTGCAATATAAACCTATGGGAAAGGCAATATGGCTTACAAAGTCCTTATGCCATACATCAAATGCTCTTGATGAGACAGAGGGCCTTGGGATAGATGGTCCAAAAGTGCTGAAAGCATGTTAAGGGTCTGTACGCAGGTTTTATGGACCCTGATCACACATACAACTAAATGTAAAGGGATGGTGCCAGTGAATTATTGACCTCTGTGGAACAACTAGGAGCAATCACAGAGCAAAAGCAGATGTTCCATGTGTGCAAGTTCATGGGCTGAAGTATGACACCTCTCAAATGTTCTGATTTGTTTTGTGGGGCTTTTTTTTATACTGTTCCTGCAGCAATATTTTATGGACATTTTTCTGCTTGAAGTCTAAAGAAATGTCTTTGCTTTGGTTTTCCACTTCCTGTTTTTAGTAAAAAAATTAATTTAAAAAAGTTTTTAATTTTTCAAACTCTTCACATTTATGAATGTGTGTAACAAATCTGAAAGACTGTGGTAGCATGGTGATTATTATGAAGGTTCCTTGTAAAATATGTTGATGTCCTAATCCTGTTGACTGTTATATATATCCAAATGCTATGATTAATTTGTGACTAAATAAGTTTTTCTGTTCAAAATATTTGACTCTGAATCAAGCAAAAAATTTAAAGGGGAGGGACACGTAAAGTACAAATGGATGGTGTCTGGAGTGTCAGCATCTTCATCCTGTGACTGCTAGTGATCTCCATAGCAACAACAATGAAAAGGTAAGATTTTCTCCAAAACAGAACTATGAAAATTTTGGTCCGGATAAGAAATCTCCACATCTTCTTCAGTGAAGATTTTTTCACAATTCCCTGTCTGGTCACATCAAAACAGAAAAAAATCAGTGGAAGAGGTCACATAACACATGCACTCTTTGGCCAGCGCACAGAGATGTGCAGAGAGAGTCTCTAGGACTAAATGACACACCGCAGCAGGTTCAAGAGACCTCTGATTTTCAGGAATCATCCCTCTGTGGGTGATCCCTGCACAGCCAGGGAAGTCTTTAAAATATACTCGGCTGTATAATAAAAGAGCAATGTCTTGATGCATTTCCAAGTAGTTACTGGTAAATGGCTCCATTTCAGCCCTGTCCTGCGCTGGTCCCCAACTGGAAGTGGTGGGACAGCCCTGGCTGCAAGATCCTGACCCATGGAAAGTCTCCCAGTCCTGGTGCCTTTGCCCCGGGATGCTGCTGTCCCACACTGTGCCCCAAAAGCTTTAATTGTGCCTGTTACTTTTTTAATCCAAACTCATCCAAACCACCCTTTCAGGAGCCTCTCATGCAGAGTGATTGGCCCTTGCCCTCTCTTTTTCCACCCCCAGAGAGCTCCCCCACATCTGCCTGTCAGCCTCTCACTCTGAAATGTCCATGTGGAAAATGTATGAAAAGGCAATTCTGGAGGTACTTATGCTAATTTAACCCATCACACATTGTGATCCCACAGGTGGAAGTCAGCAGGGTGGGATCAAGTAGCTCCAGGTACTTTTCAAGCTGTAGGTGCTTTTCAATCACTTCGGGTACAATTGCTGCCAAACAGCAGGAGGCAAGTTTGGTTTCACTAAGCGGTGCAATATGTGCTCCACTCTGGAGGATCTCACAGCATGACAGCGAAAATATGAATATGTTTTAAGTATCATCATTTAATTGATGCTACAAGTGTATTATATATGACAGCCGTGGTGTACAATGCTACCTAAGATCCATCCTCAGGTGGATTTTGAAGCCATCTCAAAGTATTTGAAGGTCATAAACACCAACACAGGGAGACAAATTACCTAGGGTAGTGTAATACACTTAAGGAGAGCTAGCATGCAGTGGAACAAAGTAAAATTCAGGCTGCATATCAGGAAAATTTTCCCTAACAGAAAGTCTATTAGTCTGTGGAATAGCCTCCCAGGGGAAGTGGTGGAAGCCCCACAGCCTGAGTCATTTAAAGCTAGACTAGAAAACATTCGAGAATAATCCTGAATTGGCAGAGAATAATCCTACATTGGCAGGGAGATGGAAAAGATGACCTAATAGGTCTTTTCCATCTCTAGCTTCTATGATTCAACCAAGGTATGTTACTGTGTGCTATGTATCAGGGCATGCCCAGCCCATTAACTCCAAGTTCCACTTCAAAGTGGAAATCTTGAAATTTTACCTTGGCTGCTGCTAACTTTGCCATTTCAGCAGACAGTGAGAGCTTTGTGTTCTTAAAGAACTTGTTCATTTTTAAAGCTTGCATAGAGAATGAGAATATGAACAAAAAATTTAGAAAAAGCTGTGGTTTCTTTTAAGCAAGAAGGATATTTTCTGTTTCTTTTAATTTTTTTTCCTCCTTTCCAGCATGGCACTATGAGACACCACCCTCTGACCAGGTTCCAGATCTATCTATGCATTTCCACTGATCTGTTCCCATCATTATCACACTTGAGTATCTGACATAATATAGCGTTGCAGGGAGCAGAACTTAGGTCACAAGCACGCCTGACCTTGCAAATGGATGAGCACGTGAGTCCACATCTATGTGCCAGTTAAATTCATTAATTCCATGGGCCAGCCTCCCACCTTAGTGTAAATCACTGTAGCTGTGGGACACCTACAGTGGGACAGCTTTAACTGCAGTAGTGTGACTTCTGAAGTGGTGCTTCTGAAAGGCCCTGGGAAAGATCTTCTGGCCAGGCCCAGCTTGCATCACTGCCACTGTTCAATGTGGATGCGATCTGCCTGGAAATGGCTGTAGGGCACACCCCCGCCAGGAAGGCTCTGTGTTTGCAGAGAACTGGCAGATACATCACCACTGCTTCCTGAGCCCTGTGCGGAGTCGGGGAAGGGCCAGCAAGCTCAGCAAGCACAGCTCCTCTCTGGTTAACACCCAAGCAGTGGCACAGCTCTCTGCTGCAGGGCAGTGGGGAAAGGAAGGGGCAGAGTGCCTCACCCATCTGCTGCTGAATGTGCTCTGATGTTGTAAGAAGTAAACCTCTTTAACATATGTGTTTAAGGAGATGGGTCCAACGCCCAGTGCTGATTTCAGCTACCCCTCACAACTGGAAAGTGACAGGAGATATCCTGTGCCCCACAGCCCTGATTGTATTAAGGTTTTGAAGTTTGGCAAAGGAAGAAGAATAAATTCTGATACCAGTGCTCTATGCTGGCCTCATTTGACTCAATATAGGGCACTTGTTTTTCTTGGTGAGGCCAACTCATCATGAGAAACACTTACCCAAGTGCTGTGGGTATTACTAAAAATTCCTGACATCAAAACTGGATAGCTTCCTAGTTCAAATTAGAGTTACCTCAAAAGTGTGTCTGCAAGGCTGTCTTATGCTCTCACCCCTGTGGAATCCATGAGCTGTGTGAGTGCGAGGACACTTAGCAATTATTTACAGGACAGAGTGTGTCATGCTGGAGGAGTGAATACCCTGATGCTTCTCTAAGCTTTCAGATCTGCCTTTCACTCTTCTCAACCCATATGTTTAACAAGTGACATCTGGCTCTTCTTGTCTTTATAGCACACATTGCTCTTCGTCCCTTTACAAGGAGGCCCCTATTTTTTAATAGCTTGACTGAAATCACAGCATTTAAAGATCCAAAAAGTATTGCTTCTGACATCACATGAGAGAAAAATGTGTGAAAGGGCGACTAGACTAAATTAAAATAGCCTTCCCTTTTAAGCAAAAGGCATCAGTAGAAAGGTGTGCTTAGGAAATTACCTCAAGATCCTCCACTTTTCCCCTGCTTCTTTTTTCTGTCAATCCCTTCTACTTGCCCATCAACTTTCATCAGACTTTATTTCTTTTTGTAGTAGCAGCTGTCCTTATTTATGGGATGCCTGACACCATTCCATGCTCTGTATGCTCTGTATCTAGAGGAGGATGAGGGTAAGAGCAACCATCCCAGGAGCTTTTAGTTGAAAATATGTATTTTGCACCTCCTATTGTGCTCTGATTTCGACAAGGAGCCAGGTGAGGAGTTCAAGCTCATAAAGAAAATTCTGAAAGTCAGTACATTTTCCAGGGAGCTAGCATAAAAATTATGTCTGGCTTCCTGTTTCTTCACCAGATATTTCAATGGCTTATAAGGACAGGAGTTTTTTCAACCTCCTCTAGCTTTGGCAGTGACTTCAGTGGGAGAGGAGTTATTCCAGCACTGAGACCTTTTGGAAAATCTCACCTTAAATAATCAAATATAAATTAGATATCCAGGATATTATCTGTCACATCCAACATCAGCTGCAAGTGGATCAAATTTAAGTCCAAAATAGGAAACAGTAATCTGGACCCCTGCTTGCTCTCAAAGCAAGCTTCAGTGCCAGCCATTGCCTCTATTCTAATTGCCAGCTCAGGAGTGGTAACATGACACCATTCAGGTTTCTGCCCTACAGAATAAAAGTTCCTCCATGTGTTGAACGTATGCTGTTCCACCTACTGATGCTGGAAAGGAGCATTTGTTAATGTTGGAGTGATAACTTGCAGCTTTTGCATACAAGGAAGTTGAACAACACCAGCATTTAGATATTAAACCATTACTATGGACCAACCTCACTTTTGGGTGTGAAGGAACCTCTTAAGTTGGTGCAGCTACAGATAAGTCTAGAAGTGAAAACTCTACATAGAGATGACATCTTTCCTAAGCTGAGATGAGTTGCAAACGCAGTGTTAACTGCACCAGACTGGGCTCTGACCATGCACCAGGCTAGCACAGCTCACTCATAAATAATTTTAGAAAAAAAATCAGAATGAGACATTCCTGGAGCAATATATCTCTGCAAAATTATTGTGCAGAGCACGGTCATCTGAAAAGAGACCTTAAAGAAGGAAGAACATAGGGTGTCCTCATTTTTAATTTCAGTACCTACTGCTAATTAAAAACTGTGAATGGTGGTTTCCATAATATTAATTTATGATAGCATAAATTAATACTATTTTATTAATTAATAAATTATTTTATTAATAAATAATATTTATTAACATAAATATTTCATTGTTCAATGAGGACATAAAAAGATAAATTGACATTTTGGCAGTCATTCAATGTTTTTGGGATCTATTTTATAAGATATTTTACTGATGAAAATGTGTCTTAAAGCCTTAGCAATATGTTTGGCTTTGGTCTTTGGCAGCAAAAAAGCAGGAATCTGAAAGCCAGAAATGTCCCCCGAGCATGCATCTATATTCCTGCTGTAGGTCTTCAGAGTTCTCCTTTTACAGACAATTGGAAAAATGTTTCAGTGGCTGTTTTCTGATACATTTTGTTTTGTATTTGAACAAATCTCACATTTCTACTGTCAGACATTCCCATGTTTTATCACATTTTTCTTAAATGATTTTCAAGAAATTACATTAACTCTTCAAGTTGACAGAGTAAATATTATCAACATAAAAGCTGAACACTGATTTCACAGATATCAACATTTAACTTTCTAAGGAATTTTGCGTTGAGTAATGGAAAAACAAAATAGGAAAATCACTTACATGCAAAGAAAGTTTTATTTTGAAGTGAAGTTTATGGAAGGCATCTTGTGCAGTTGCAGAGAATATTTGGAGATATGTATGCACATTTACATTTCTTGAAACTCTCTGTATCTTGATATGTCTAAAAACAGGGACACATTAGATACCATCCTAATTGCACATTGTGAGTAAGGCTTAGCACTTTTTTAGAAGTTTAATACAATACATTTCTAACAATGAGTGACAAAAGGTTAATTCTGCACACTGGAAATACATTAGAAATTTTATTATTTGAGACAGTTTTCCGGTACTTACTTAGGACAATAGCTTTTTGTACAGGTGGTAAAAAGTTGTCTGAAAGTTGAGGTATATTTACAGAAATCAAGGAAGAGAATTAGAACTCGAGAGTCATCAGAGTAAATGCAGGAAGGGCAGTCGGTCAAAAGACAAGAGGGTTCATCCTGATTGAATTGTGCTTTGATGGAATGATTTGGATTCTCCATCCCCCATTGGTAGGCAGATCCTAAACAGCAGGTGTGTCACTTCCCAGTCTGGTCAGACATGCTGTATCTTCCTGAGTGAGGCCTACACCTGCAGTGTAACTATTCTTTTTTTTTTTATTACTTTATTGGTTACATTTTTGTCTCAGGAACTGTCATCTGCCATGAACCTAAAGTTTCTAGTATCTAATTGCCTAATATAATTGGGCACTATTCCTCAAAATTCTGCTTTAAACCTATTTTTGTTGTTTTTTTCCTGTTTTGTTGTTTTTTGTTTTGCTGCTTTCTTTTGAAAGCAAATTACTTGAATGAAATTGTCTAATTCTTTTGTTTTGTTCTCTGATGTCTTGTCCCTGACCTCTGCTCTTTTGGGGACAGTAGAGCTCAGCAAATTTTTGCAAGACCACCTTTTCAATCTCTTTTCCACAACACAGCTAACCAGAACCCCTAAGTTTGTTCATAACAGGCAAGGAGCTTAATGACATCTCTTCAATTAACTCCAATTAATATCCTAACTATTCAGGCATGTTCTTACTCTTACACCCTTTTTCTTACAGTTTCTTTCTTGGACAGTGTATTCTCTGCAGCACTGTCTTTTACTGTGTTTGGAAAGCACATATGGCATTTCTTTTTCCACTCCTGTAAGGTAAAGAATTAATACTTCATTTTTTTTCCAGAGGTAGGTGAAAAGGCGAGTTGGGATGACAGGGAGGTGGAAGGCTATATCTGTGTGCTGGAGTGGCTTGCACACTGTAACAGATGTTCTTGCAGCAGCTAAGAAACTAATAGAAATTAATAGCTAAACAAAGAGGTATTTAATTCCACCCTACATATGATTGGACAATAGGGCCCTAGGCTTCAAGTCTCCAGATAGTTGCATGCATTTAAGCAAAGCATTCCAAGGGATGCATTACATACAGCTTGAATGCCAGGCAGAATGATATACAACCCCAGGCTCCCCTTTTCTAAAAGCCAAAGTATTAATACTCAGGTGTTCATGCCAGTGGTGCAGAGGTGAGAAATGGCAGGTGACTGGATAGGCTACCCAGTACAATAAACCTATTCTGAGCAGGAAAAAACATGGCCCCTGGAAAACACTAACTGTGCTCAGATCTGCTTAGCTTCCTTGCTGCTGTTTGTTGTAGCGGCTCATGCAGAATTCTAAGATTTTCTTTCTGTTCAGGTGGTAGCTTGGGACAGGAGATTTTGAGGTTGGCACAAGCTATCCTTTACCTTTACCAAATAGGTTGCAAAACACTTAATTGAGAAGTCCCTGTAAAAGAAGTGATACACCTCCTCAAACTCAAAGCAGAGTGCCTGGGCTGCTTTACTAGGCTTACTTTATGATGACTGTTTTACTGGGTGTGTGCACCAAACCTCACACAGAAATACTTTGTTCCTTGATAACACAGTTAGGCTGGCCTTACAGTGTCAATATTTATCAGGTATTGGATCTCCTCAGCTCAGGAAAAGGTTATTTTATCTAAGAACTGCACTGATTTTGAATCAGGTCACTTATTCATACGCCAAGATAAAAACATGAGGAAACTGTCTAGCAACTGCAAGAAATGTTGCTCACGCCATTCTGTGGTGTTAAGCATGTTGGTGAGACAGGTTCTGTTTTACACAGTCATAGAGTAGAAATGAAGGGGAAAATGAAGAAGCAGATCTGTACGCCAAAAAAAACTTTAGTACTCTTCAACGTATATGATCTGAAATACGTCACCATCATCTGTGTCATTAAGTGCTTGTGGGAGATTGCAAATCTTCAGGCAAGTGCTAAATGCTGTTTTCTATTTTCCTCTAAGTCAGTTATAAGTATTCTCCAAAGTGTGGGAAATATAAATCTCATTTACGTATGGTAGGAAAATTTGTATTGGCTTCTGTTTCACAGAGCCACGGAATTGCTGGGGCTGGAAGAAACCTTGCAGTCATCTAACTCACCCCCAGCTCCAGCAGTGTCAGCTGGAACAGGTGGCCCAGGCACATGTCCACTCAGGTTTTGAGTATCTCCATGGAAATGGTCATTTAAATAGGCCCAGCCATAAAGTAAAACAAGCCTAGACCAGTGGAAAGTTGGACATCTGGCAGGAAATAGGGCGGACTAACAAAAGAGGGAAAACTACTGTGCACAGAAAAAGCACACATCCTTTTGTTGTCTGTAAGGACAAGGGCAGGCAAGTGCCTGAGAGCAGCATCTGTTTCTCTATGGAAAATCTGCCAGAGAAATATCCTTCATCTCTGAGGTGCTCTTGAGACCCTCATGGAATGAAGTATGGCACTTGAATGTAAGCCCCTGACAGAAAGCCTGGAAATGCCCAAGATCCTAGAGAAGGCAGGAATGTTCTCATCCGTGTTTCCCATTAGGATGGCACGTTGCTCTCAAGAGCTCTTGTGCCGTGTCTGCCCTCTCCCAGAAGAAGTTTCCTTTCGCTTATCTTGGGCCAACAGCATGGGCCTCTCACAAACACAGAGCAGGGCAGTGGGCAGAGGAGGGGACAGCAGCTGAGCAGGAGATAGGGTGGTGTCAGCAAGGTTTGCAAGTCTGTGCCGCAGCTTGAGGCTGGAACATTGTCCATGGCTGCCTGCATGAGGATTTGGCTGTGCAGCTCTGGAAATGAGCATCCTTGCAATGCCTCCAGCAAGCAGCAATCACAGAAATCCCACTGTACCCTGAACAGGTCCTTCAAACAGGAGCAATCATGTGTTTGAGTGCTTTGGGTTTTATTTTTGTAATCTGAATGTAAAGGTCTTTTAGCAGTAATTGTTTGTGAAGGGCGTTTTCTTAGGAGAAAATTCGTCTTGTATTTTACTAGAATAGAAATCATCTAAAAGTACATGATTTCACATTTCTGCAGAAATACAACCTAATGCTACAAATAGCTTCATGGAAGCAATTATTTTGAGGGTGAAGTCTGCATGAGGACACACAAATTGTTACAAGCACAGATCCTGAGTCATGTGGGTGAATAACTTGTGACATTTGACTATAAAATTGTGAGCCGACTAAATACCTGAACACTCTTATTGATTAAATTCAATAAAATTATTGACTGTTAAATTGTACAGCCTGGTGGTTGACATTTAAGCAGAATGCCAGGATCCCATTATGTCTAAAGAACATCTTCCAGCTGGAGAGGTGGCATCCATGACATGATGCTTTCTACCTGAAAGAAAAGACAGAAATACTAAAGGGGAAATAGAAAGGTCCTCTCTGTCAAAGTCATGAAAGAAGGGCAGTGTTCAATGGAAAATAATAGCAAAATGGTTAAAAAAGCACTAAATTTTTTCCATCACACAGATTTCAGTAATCATGAATCACACTATTGTGCAAGCACACATCTGGCATTATTTCTTTCAGTCCTGAGTGCCCACATATGTTTGACTATGACACTGTGCTTGTCAAAGGTCCTCAAATTTTTTCTAACACATCAGTTCAGTGACAGCACAATTGTCTAAGAATAAGCTTAATTAACAATGGCATGTTTAATATTGTTTTGTGATTGCCTTCTATTAAAATAAGATCTTAAGAAATCGTGACAACATTAACAATCATAATTACCAGCTTAGCTGGACATACTACAATTGTTGGACCAGAAAGAGATCACTTCCAGGTGGGACAGGGGATTGCATTTCTTGCTGACTCTGGGTGAAGAAAATTGAGGTTGCCTGTGTTTCAGAAATGTTACATACAAAACTACAGTGAATTTTCTGAAATAATGCTGAAACCAAATGTCTTTGCAAGTCTAGGTTTTTACCAAGTCCAGGAAGGCATCAGTGGTAATTTCTGTAAGCATATTGTGTTACTCTCTGCACAATGACACCATGAAAAGATGGAAAAACTCTACCCTCAACAGAAGCAATATGCAATACTTCACTTAACTAGTTCCCTGGAATTGTTCTGGAAACTTCTTAATTATCAGCAGAGACAAGGGTAACTAGAGGACTTACAGGCCTTTTCGAGGCTAATACCCAGTTCATATTTTAGAGTTAGTTTTAGAGTTAGTACAAGACTTCTGGGTAACTTCTACTCTGGGACTATAAATATAAACTATACTCTGGGTAAAATATAAACCTCGTGGCCACAAGTCATAGCAAAAGAAATTAGCTGAGAGGGTGAAGGAACAGGATTATGCAGTCATTTGCATAATATTTTTATAAATGTATGTCTATCAAAGACAACTTATGAGAACAGTAAGGATGACTGGAGGCTTCTCAGTGCAGGCAGACATTCAAGTTTCTGTTGGCGGCCCAGTTTGGGAGATGGAAGAGAGCGAGAACACTGTGAGGCCTGTTGTTCACAGAGGCACAAAGGAATGGGGATGTGAGAGAGCTCTTTTTTCCTCATGTTTCCTCTTTTTTCTCCATGAATCTGGAGCACAGGCTTTGCAGGCCTTTCAGCCTCAGCCTTCTGCTGTGCCTGTGCCCTTCCTTACCTTGTGGCCTGCCACCATTCCTGCCATACTGTCCCTTCCTGTGTGTTTCCTTCTGCCTGGGTTGCTCTCCAGCCCACAGGGCAAAGGAGAAAAGGTGTTATATGGTCCTGATGACTGAACACCCTTTGAATGGAGGAGAAGTGAAAGGTTTGTGTGTACAGAGAAAACAAAAAAAGGGAAAGAGGAGTCAGTAGCACCAGCTCCTGTGGGTAGGAGTGCCAAGTCACCCTCCCTGTCTTATTGCAGCAGCTCCTGTTGTCCCCCATTCCTGTCCCTGTCCCTCCTTGTGTGTAGAAGCAGCAGAACTTGAGGGAAACACACACACAGACACACTGTTTCAGCACAACCCTGTCTTCTTGGACAGGCTGCATCATGGTGCCACTCTTGCAGCCACCTCCTTCTGTGGTACAGAACAACATTGCCTGGTGAGTCTCTTGCTGTCTGGAGTCTTGCTTCAGGAGTGTTGCACCATCCTGTATCCAAAGAATAGCAATCCAAAAATCGTGTTCCTTTGCTTGTCAAGAAGCATGGATATGAGCTGTAGCTTGTCTGCCGGGCAAGTACGTCCAATCTTCTGTTTCCTGTCTTGGTTTTCTCTGCCAAGTCTATTCAGACTGCTGTGTTTCTGAGTCAGGGACTGTGTGTCAACTGGTTCAGGCTTGGGCAGCATGGGAAGAAAAAGGCATTTCAGAGCCTGAATAAAACACAGACATTGCACATAGGTGTGGCAGACCCCTCCTTGTCACCAGTCAGAACTGGGGTCTGTCAGCTGGAGATTAGGAGGTAGGAGGTTTGGGAGATATAGGTAAGAATTAGTCAGTCACTGAGATAACAGGGATTTAGCTCCTGTAAGAAGAGGAAAAAGCCTCTTGAAGTGGATCCTGATTGCCACAACAGGGCAGTAACAGAGTGGGCAGAACACTTGTGTGATGAGTTCCTGTCACAAGCTCTGCATTGACCCTTATGGCTGCACTTCCAGAGCAGGATTTATTGGGGGGTGTATTTTACACGTTAATTCAATACAAGAACAGCCTATGCCATGTTCCAATACCTCAGGAAATAAATGATTGGCGCTGCCAGATAATCAGATAAAGCAGGATACTTAAGTAACAAAAGATAATTGTGTGAAGCAGTAAATCATACATACACAAATCAGTTAAAATTAGATACCCATTAACAACTGTATTTGGCATCAATTAGCCAATTTCATTGTTAAAGTACAATGACAACTTTAATTTATATCCATAAAATCTTCTTTCTTAACCTGTTTATCTGCTGTCTGAGGTTTACTGACTTGACCAAGGAGATGAACACATAAATTTATGTGTGGTAAGGTGCTGTGCATTGTCCCAAGAAAGTTTTAATCCCTCTTCAGTTACTTTCTCTAAAAACAAAAAAGTCACATATTGTGAAAACTCTGTGTTGTGGTGGAAATTCCTCACTTGGAAAACTTTCAAAAGTACACCTAGTCCCACGGCAATCCTTCTGGACTGAGGAGAATGGATTTCCCTGGCTGCTACTAATGCTGGGCCAAAGTCTAATTCTACCAAGGAGAGGTCACATTAACACAAGTCTTTCAGACATTCTTAAGTGGAGAAAAGTACCTGATGTGTTTATGTTGAGAAATTTGTGCTAAAAATAATTAAATTTGAAAACTTTTATAACTCAATAAAAACAAATGTCCAAAGAGCAAATAATAGTGTTGCAGGAAGGGATATATTGTGCACCAGCTTCACTCTGCAGGAGACAGCCAGGAAAGCTCCAGAGGCTGCTATGAGGTGCATTTTGTCAGAGGTTCCTGAAAGTTCCCACTTAGTCCCTTGATTTTTGGAGCAGAAGAATTCAAATTTTGTTGCTTATATTAGTGTGAAATGTCTCTTGTGTACAGTGCAGTAGTAACAGCCCCTGCAGAGCCACAGCTTTATTAATTGGCTACAGACTTTTAGATTTTATTTGTACAGTTATGTAAATGTTTTTAATAAACCTGAAGGTCTGATTCTCATTGCTGTAACAGCTCTGGTATTAAGCAGACACAAGACATGTCTGTGTACCTGCTACAGAGTCAGGGGAAATGACCCTGGCACCCAGCTCTGAATTGTGGCTGTGCTACCGTACCAGTGCATCCATCTACTTCTGCCTCTATCAATTTTATATGTCTCTGTGTTTGTGTATCTATCTATCTATCTATCTATCTATCTATCTATCTATCTCTAATCTACATATATGTGTGAGTACATTGCCACTACCATGGTAGTGGTAAAAAATTGGTTTGCAAAAGCAAGTGTGGCTGTGGCCCTGCAGCCCTGAGCTCAGGTCTGTTAGGTCTCAGGAAAGATCTAGACAAAGAGGTCAAGCAAAATGCGTCATTCCAATGGCTCTTTAAATACCTCTATGCCTGAATGTTGTCTCACAGCCCAAAGAAGTGGTTTTGGACAGGCTAATTTTAGATGGACCAATGTGAACACATGAAATGTAGCACAGCCAGGCCACCTATTTTCCTGAAAAAAAGCAACTGGTATGTGTGACTGGTTACTGATGAGGATCCAGTTTTCCACAGCATGAGTCCCAAACCCTGCTCTGGGTGCCCTAATGCCACTCTGGCACTGGTTCTCTGGGGGTGAATGCCAAGGCTGAGTCACCAGCAGACAGGGCTTCCTGCAGTGCCTTCCCTGCAGCCTCCCAGCCCTGCCCTGACCCAGCTGCTCCAACCTGGCTGCCCAGGGCTCTGGCTGCTCGCCACCCCTGCCCTACAAAATGCAAGTTTGTTTTACAGGAGGTACATGACTGTCAGACACTTCAAGACTTTAAATGGCCTCTTTAATACCTTAAACATGGTATAACATGCAAAATAATTTGGAGACACCAAACTTTATGACAGAAGATGCTTGCATTACCTTGTAGAGGAATGTATATGAACCATTAGCCTACATCGTTAAAATAACCAATAGATAAAGGGTTAATAGAATGAGGCATTTGCAAATTTTTTCTCTTTAACTTCATCAAGAATTCAAATTCTTCAGTTGCCTGGCCAGACAGAGTTCCTTGTATATATTGTTTTGTATTACAAATTAACTGTTAGGTGTTTAGAACTTGCAAAACGATCTGCTTGAATGAGAGTCTGGCAGCATGAAATAAGATTGGAGGGGGGAAGTGGGAAGTTATGAATATTATGCTTTTCAACTGGAATCTTGTTGGCTTTTCTTTAAAGTCAGATAGTCATAAATTACTTGAGTGAAAGGATAAATAATATTTGTACTGCACATTTGGATACAGAATGCCACCCACAGATCAAAGATACACTCATACACTTTGGCAAGCCTAAATATTAACCTATATTATGGTCTGAGAAGACATTGTACTCACATATGTGCTGTCCATATTTTGGAGGTGTTTAACATCAGTTAGATAGGAAATTTTTTTGATGAAACCTTAAAAAAATAAAAAGCTAAAAATGTTTGACTGCAATGACTATTGATGCTGAGTTCTGGTCATTGCTCAGGGCAGGGCATTGCAAGAACTTGAACATACAAGACAAAAGAGTCCCTGTGCTGGGAGAGATTTCGCCTCTGGCAAGTTTTGAGTGTATGAGCAGATCCCACATTCAACGAGTGGGAGGCAACTGAGCTGGAAATAAAGATAGATGGCAGCTTGCTATGCAGCCCTGTAATACTTAGAGGGGGATAAAACTTAGCCTTCCATATAATTCACAAATTAGTTGAAATGCATTTGTACTGAATGTTGAATTCTTACCACATACTCTTCCAGTGTGGAAACATGTAAGTGCCAATGATTGATGAAACCTATAGATACACAAACACCAAAAGCAAAAGGAGTTGATGTCCCGAAGACTGGAACAGGATGGCTGGGAAAAGAGAAAAAAAACAACCCGAGGAGATGGGATTCCCTTTCACATACAGTATGGATTCTTGAAGTGCTCCCAAGCTGTCCAACTGGCTGAAGATTAAAGAAGGCTGGGTGGAAGCTCAGTCTCTGCAGACTTTGCCTTGGGTATTGTTTACTTCTATCTGTGGGAGCTAAAGCCACAGCAGACACAGACACAACAGTGTCCAGTTCACTGGCGCCCATCAGATGGAATGCAATATGAAGGTGCATACTGCTGCTTGTCAGTTTTAGATTTGGATAAACCACATGATGTGTGATGGCAGCAGGGAGCCTGTGTATATTTAACATATATATATATTCCTTCTGGAATCGGCACAAGAATAGTATATGATTCACCTAAAACTCAGAATTCACTGATTTTTTTTTTTTTTTTTGGCAACACTTGCCAAAGCTAGAGGAAAATCTTTTCCAGTAATTTGAATCTTTTCTTTAAAAAGTAAAACCCTAAAAACCTTCAATAATTCCTAACATAGATGAACCCTCAATATTTCTTGGACTTTCAAAATTAAGCTGAATTTTCTTAAGAACAATAAGGAAATATTTCCAGGCTACCTTTTCTTATGAAATTTCAGTAACTCTGTTCAATATTCCTGTAAAATCTAGCTAGAAACAGAGTTAGATTTTTCAGAATAGAATGACAAATGGTTTCAGGGAAAAGTGTTCGATCGTGCTTTAAATTTCTTGGAGGATAATGGTGGGACATATTAATACAGGACAAGAATGATCTATATGTTCTTCCATAATATCTGTGCACCAAAAATCAATGCAAGAGTCTGCTCAGGGGCTGCATTGTGGCACTGCACGGCCAACATCATTTCTGTACATACCTATTTACCTACACTAAACTCAAACTAAACTATTTACCTACACTAAACTCAAAGCTTTCATGCTAAAGTAAAGAATGAGGATATTTGCTGCATAGGGGATAATTTCAATCCTCTTCTATGCATTGTATTTACTACTTACTTGATTTTTTGACAAGCTTTTACTTATCAAGCAGGAAAAAAAATAATCTTCAATCTCATTCTTGTGAACTACCATCTTTTTATCTATTACTCTTGCAGAAGTTTACAACACAACCAAGTCACTATACCTGCCAGGTATTGTTCTGGGCTTTTTTCCCCCTTATCTTATGGCTCTTGGGCAAAAAGCATGATACAGCAATAAACCATTCAAATAATGATTTTAATTTATTTTCAACAGAGTTAGCTGCTTCCTTATACAGCTCCTAGGTTTCTTTACTGGTAATAGGAGCACAATGAAGCCTCATTTTTTCATGGATATGAGAGCTAGAGCATAGAGAATTGGAGTGCCTGAAAGTTGCTCAGCTGAAAAGGACCTGGGGGTGCTGGTTGACAGCAGCTGAACATGAGCCAGCAGTGTGCCCTGGTAGCCCAGAGGGCCAATGGCATCCTGGCCTGTGCCAGCAATAGTGTGACCAGCAGGAGCAGGGCAGTGACTGTCCCCCTGTACTCAGCAGTGGTGACCCCACACCTCCAGTGCTGTGTTCACTTCTGGGGGCAAGAAAGGCATTGAGGGGCTGGAGCAAGTCTGGAGAAGGGCAACAAAGTCAAGGAAGATGCTGGGGCACAAATCCTGTGAGGAGCAGCTGAGGGAGCTGGGGGTGTTCAGCCTGGAGAAGAGAGGGCTCAGGGGAGACCTCGTCCCTCTCTACAACAGCCTGAAAGGAGGCTGTAGTCAGGTGGGTCGGTCTCTTCTCGCAGGTAACAAGTGACAGATTGAGAGGAAATGGCCTCAAGTTGTGCCAGGGGAGTTTAAGTTAGATATTAGGAAAAATTTCTTCACTAGAAGAGAGGTGAGGCATTGGAACAGGATGCCCATGGAAGTGGTGGAGTCACCATCCCTGGAAGCATTCAAAAAGCCTATGTGGAAGCAGCACTTGCTGATAGAGTTTAGTGTGAACACGGCACTGTTGGATTGATTGGTGGACTCAATCTTAGACCTAATGATTCTATGATTTTATACAAGGCATGATGAAACAAAAAGAGCATTCCAGCTTTTGTTTTGGAGACACACAAGGTCTAAACAAGAGGAGGAGGCTGAGCAGAGACCTCATTGCAGTCTTCAACATCCTCATGAGAGGAAGTTGAGGGGCAAGTACGGATCTGTTCACTCTCATGGCCAGTGACAGGACCTGAGGGAATAGCCTGAAGCTCAGAGGGGAGGTTTATGTTGGATATCAGGAAAATGTTGTTCACCTAAAGGATGGTTGGGCACTGGAACAGGCTTCCCAGAGCAGTGGTCACAGCACCAGGCAACCTGAGAGAGTTCAAGAAGTGTTTGGACAACACTCTCAGGCACATGCTGTGACTCTTGAGTGCTGTGCAGGGCTGGGAGTTGAACCCAATGATCCTTGTGGGCCCTTCCAACGCAGCTTATTCTATGATTCTATGATAAGTTGTGTTCCATGAACATAAAAAAAACCCTAATTTCTTTTGGTGCGTGGGCTTTTCAAATGCTACCCCAGAGTAAGTGCAAGCCAGCATGGAACTATTTCCAAATTACTTAACTAAGTAACTGCACAGTGTTTTCCTTTCTGAGTACTTATTTCTTAATTACTGGATCCAGAGCAGCCTGGGAAAAAAGCCACCAATACATAAAGCAGCATGGAATTGTACTTCTCTTGGGTCTGAGTTAACTCACACACAACAATGATAGGGAGTTCAAAATTTGCTTATATGTTACCAAAAGATTACACATCAATGAATAGTAAAATACACTATCCCATCAATATGGGCATGTGAAAATAGTAGAGAACAAAGTAGAGATACAAAGTAGAGATACAAAGTAGAGAACAAAGCAGGAGATATTTTATGAGTAACTTCCAGAGTTTTAAATACATATCATATGAGCGCTAGAAAAGCTGAGACCTAAACATTTTCCTTGTTGTTACTAAGAGATGGGAATTAGGCTGCATGCAGCCAAATAAATAAATAAATGTCCTTTCACTCTGGTTCCTGACTAAATGAATTGCTCCTCCAATGTGCTCGGACAATCTGGTGCAGTGCCTCTAATGAGTCACTGGGATTAACCCACATTTGGAGAGTATCCCCACTGTCTGCACAGGGGACCTGCTCTACACATCTGGGAAGCGTAGCGTGCCTCCCATTAGCAGGGTTTTAATTGCCAGTTGAAAGCACACAGCTCCTCACAGAGCCAGACCCAAGCAAGTGTCCATAATATGAAACATGGGCAAGCAATTTGCCTCCAAAACATGAGTATGAACTGCTAAGTAATCTATTACAGCAAAAAAGCCCAGAGCATTAGCACATGTTGGGAGGAGCAAGCCAAGAACACCGTACCTCTTAAATCAAAGCATTAGGTTCCCAAGGAATGGTGTGCACATGCAACAAGGCTCATCACTTAGACCTGTCATCTCCCCAGGCATATGGCTATCCAAGGATTGTATGGCTCAGGCTGTAACTCGCTAAATAGTGTTATTTTTTTGTGATTGCTCCTTTTTTTTTTCCTTAGGTTACTGGACATACAAAGCCACTGGGGTGAAGCAGTAATACAATAAGGGGTAAAAGTTTGAAGCAAAGTATGGGGTTCATTAACTGCTGACAGACACTACAGACAGACCAGTCCATTTTTTGTGGTTCTTGTTATTGCTGCTTCCAACCATCAGCTCATATGTAAGGCCAGTCATGGTCAAATTGTTAATGAGGAGTTCATACTTTCAGTAGCTCTTCTTTCTCTCTTTTCTGGTCCATATTTGAAAGCTTAGTACTTTATTCAGTGTATTGGATTTGTTCTTGTGCAAGCACCCAGTGGAGAAAATGTCAGGGTACATAATGAAGGAATATATACTGTCAGCTGTAAAAAACCTGAAAATTATGAGTTCAGCCCAAAAAATCATTATATCACTGTGGAAATTATGTGGGCTTTTGTCAGTATGTTAATAATATGTTTGTGTTCATTGCATGTGATATCTTATTTTTGACAATTTAAAATTACTCTTTCAGACAATTCCTCTCCCCATGCCTCCCACAGATGCTCAGCTCAATGTGTTTTTCTGCATTATTGCAAGCATGAAGCAAAACTCCAAACAACAAGTAAGTTGGTAAGGGAAATTTGCTATTCTTACAGCAAATCTTAACCCAAGCAGGCTGTTACAGCATGGACTCCACCACAGCAGCCTCTGCTTCCCATCCACAGTTTCTGCAGCACCGTTGTTGGAGATCAGATGCCCATTACACACAGTTCTCCCTGTCAGGTACTGACTTTGCTAGAATGCTGGGAAGTGGGATTTCAAAGCATGGATGAAAAGACAGATTCCTGTCTTCTTCAACAGCTGGGCAAGTGTTTAGAAGAGCTCCCAAAGATGAGAGAAGCTGAGAAACTTATTCCACAAATTTTTCTGTCACAAGAGATGATTCCAAAAGTCTGCCCTTGAGATACTTCATGTTTGTGATGCACACCCTTATTCAATGGCACAGTACTTGGTACAGCCTAAGGGAAATGCAAACGAATATAGTAGAGTCCTTGAAATGAAAGCAAAGGTCTTCAGGCAATAGCATGATTCTAGCACCTGGAATGAAAGTCAGTATCATGAGATTCCAAATAAAACTGAGAGTAGGAAACAAAGCAATACAGGTGGGGATTGATCTTCATCAATATTCAGCCAGGGACAGAAAAAATCCTTTAGGACTACACCGTGATATCTTGGACTGCAACAATAGTGCTCTACACTCCCTAGGGATTCATGCAAAGAGGATATTTTTCTGGGGTGTACATGACACAGTAGTCATATGCTGTAATTTTCCTTCTTTCTAAAAAAAGTAGCCCTTAAAAATTAACATATACTGGTAGTTCTTGACCTTTCTAGGTTTGGCCATGATGGCCAGAGGTTGGAAAGGGGCCAAGCCTACCCCTGTTCTCTGACCTTGCACATTTGCTGTAAGGAGAAATCCTCTCCCAGCAATCATGGTCCAGGGACTGTTTAACACATACAGTGTAATAAGGAGATTTCCTAATTTTTCTACTCATGCAGTCTTTCAATGTAAGTCACAGCCGAGTCCCAATAGTTATGATATTAGAAAGCTGAACTTATTATTCTCATTCTTCTCACTTTAAAAGTTTGATTCATACAGCCCTCTAAAAAAGGTAAGTTTTCTCCCTTCAGTGTAAAAATGATATAATGTGCTGCAGAACAAATTTCACAAAATTAAACATAAGCAAAGACTCAGCCATGTGACTTCTGCATAATCCTGTACATCAGCATGTCCTGATAAGCTAAGCTGTGATCTCAAGTTTTAAACCCACTCATTTTAAACACTAAGCATTTGATTCCTTCTCGCTGAGCTCTGCAGAGAGATAACTGACATCAGTTTTCTTTGCATCTTTGCAGTTGTTGCAACATCATTATTCTTTGAATTATCTTGGCAGTCAGTCATTTTTTAGGTTTAGTTGGTGCCATCTTGTCTGTAAAGTACTTCTGTGGCAAGTACAACACAAAGAAAGGTCACAGCATAATAGCAAGTCAGTCTCCGTCTTCTAGCATTTGTAGGACTCCTTTTATTTCATAATTGTTCATTTTCTACTACTTGCTTTTGTTCCTTGGCAGTTGCATGATTTCATCCTGTCCATGCAGCTCATGTGAACATCCCATGAATGCTGGAAAAGTCCCCTTTCACGCTGCCTGTTTTTACCATTTCTGCTGGAGCTCTGTAATTGGGGTGAGGTAACACACCCTCATGACTCAAACCAGCTAATCTCCAAAAGCACAATAACCAAGAAGCCTAGCATACATTGCCTTGTCTCTAGAAGCTGATATTCAGCAATGAGCTATGAGAGGATTTAAGTAAAAGATTTTGCCCTCCTCCCCCGACCCTGCCTTCCTTTAGAAAATAAATGTCTGATTCATGCAAAAATAATGTATGAACCATTTGCACTGCATTAAAAAAAAAAAAATCTGCTTGTTATTCTGAGACAATTCTGCCTTCTTCTGCCTGGAATCACACTGCTCTGCTTCAGATAACTCAGGGGTGAGCCAAAAATACACGGCGGTATTTGCCAAAATGTAGAAGCTAAAATTACACAAATGTCAGGATAGAAATGGGAAAAACGCAGTTTCTAACAGGCTTTAGAGTGACCGCCAGGGCAGGAGCAGCATTCCTGCAGCAACTGCTTCCCAGTGGCTGCTATGGCTGCTATGCACTCAGTCCCTGTCACTGAGTGCTGCGCTGGGCTGGCCAGCCGTGCAGTGTCTGCGTGACCGCAGCGTTCCATGGCACCCAAAATAGAAATAGAAATAGAATAGAAATCAGCAGCGGTGGGATCATTCCTATGGCCTGGGGCTGGGGGACAATCGCTGGCCATTGCAAGGTCACAGGATGGGACACGGCTCCTCTGTCCATTGCTATGGCCTGAGGGTGGGGGATCATCGCTGGCCATTGCAAGGCCGTAGGATGGGATACGGCTCCTCTGTCCCATGTCCCACATGGCTGCTCTTGGGCTCTCTCAGAGATTTGCTGCTTCTCCCATCCAGCTCCGAGACCTGTCAGATGGGAACCGCTCTGGTTGGTCACCAGTATGTGTGAAATGCCTCCTTCTCCTCCTGAGGTGCAAGGATCTCCAGAAATAAAAAGCATTAGTAATGCAAACTACTGAGTAGACGTGCTCGACCCCTCTTGTTTTCTGTGTTTAATTTCCAGCTGAATTCAGTGGGTTTTCAACATATGCTTAAGGTTAAACAGGCTTAAAGGCCATTTCTGAATTGTGATGCATTCTAAATTAGGAGCCCCATTAATTGCTCATCTTGCAGAATGGAATTTAATTTATTTGGCATATTCTAAATCACTTTCCAGGAATAACTTAAATTCTGATTACATGCATTCCCAACTTCTATAAAACTCCTTTAGCACAGATTGCTTTCTTCTTTGTAAATCCCTATTGGATTCATGAGGTTTTATTTCATTTCACTTCTCTTCATATATTTTTAAGCCTCTGAGGTCTAAGTTCATTTCTGAAGTCAAATGGGTGAAATGCTGTTGACTTTCTGGCAATTCTGAAAGTGACAATTTTCTCTATCACATAAATTACCATATTTCCTGTTATTTATTTTATGATACTGGTATTTCACTCACACAGTTTTTTCTGTAGCCATAAAATTTTCCAGCTGGGATATAATTTTCTAATCCTTCTGTAAGCCCATGTATTTTGTTTCACCTCTTAAAGAAATTTAATATTGTCAATCTGCAGTGTTCTCTCTTGGAGACAGACGATCTAAAGTTTTCTTCTCAGTAAAGAAATCATTGGCATACAACCCATTTGCACACATAACACCGTAGAATGAGGAAGGTGCCATGGTTTGGGTTATTTTCATATGAAATCATCCCGTGTGAACTTCTTGTGGTTGAAAATAGAGTCTTCTTTTCCATGCAAGAAAGGAAAGTGTGGGTATCCCCGGAGTTCTTCTGCAGGGCTAGAAACAGAAGCCAGCCATGGTCTCACTGAGTGGAAAAGAAAAAAAAGTCAAGTATTTTACTTTCTAATAGCTGAGAAAGTACAAAGCACTTTTTCCCCCCATTTTTTTTCCCAGTGGAACAGTGAAGTACATACAGTCAGAGGCCATGCAAGAACAAAACCAGAGGCGTCATGTGGGTAAAGTTACATGCTGATAATAACTCATGTGATGCTATTTTACTATTGACAGATCAAAATGAGAATAATTTCTCTTTGCTAGGTCAGTATTTCTCGTGGGTTTCTGATGCAGACCTTATTTGGCCACCAAACAACTTCGCATTTCGATTTGCTCTGCATGGGGCAGAAGTTTACCTGAAATCTTAATTTTTTTTCCACTAAAAAGAAATTTCTGGTGTAATTTTTCTTTTTGCTTCATTAGAAAATAAAACTATTTTGCCACTCATCCTTAAGAAGTTAATATCATCCTGAGAAACGTTGATTTGGAAAATCTCTTAGCAGTGTTAACTTTATTAGCCTGATAGTCCAAAACTATTCGAGAGCATTCAGCTAACAACGATCCAAACATGTTCTTTGTCAAGGCTACAACTCACTCAAACAGCTGAGGCAATGAAGAGGGAAGGCAGAGAGGGTCAGGATTAGGGATAATATGTTTTCTTGAAAGGGCTGCCTACCTCCAGTGCCTCCTGGCACATTATAATAGGGAGCTGTGACCGAAGTGCTGAGTGCTGCAGCAGTGATATATTTGCATTTCACCAAATAATATTAGATGCATATGGTGCCCTTCACTTTGAGACTTTACCCAAATATTTCAGAAACCTTGGGCCAAGTATTTTTTTTACCTCAGAGAAGATACTTCACACCAGTTTTACTGTAATTCCATGAAAGAATCTCCAGTTGTTCCAGGAGTAAGAGAAGAGGATTAGGTCTCAGACTGCTCCTCAAATAATTTTTCTTGATGGATTAGGGAGATACTCAAGGCTGCTTTAAATGAATTATCTCAGATACCAGAAGCAATCTAGCCAGAACAGCCTGCAGTACAATACAGGCTAATGTATACTTGCAAGAAGCAAAAGTTATTCACTTTTCTTTAGTATTTTGTATCTAACACTGTGGAACATTTTGCAATTCAAATTAAATGTAGCAGTTTAAGATTATAATAAACGTTGTGTTCACTTAGAACCTTGAAAATGTGTTCCAGCTTTCAGCAGCTTATCTCAAGGCAGCAGAGTGCAAAACAGAAAGGCAATAAAATATTCTGTTTCAGGGGGTTGAAAATTCCCTTCATGCCCCTCTTGGTAAACAAAACTTTGAAGAATCAAAAGTACTTAATTCTGGTTTTACTGAGTTTTATTTCTTATTTATTTATTCAAAGTTTATGTATCTGATCACTCACTGGAACACTGAATTTCAAGCTACATAAAGTATTTCCAGCGGACCAAAAAATGCACTTCTTTGTCTTATTTTTGTGTGTGATTCGCACATCATCAAAACACGTCATCAGTAGCACTGAGCCGCTGTGGTGGAGCCGCCCAGCTCAGTCCAAAGCCTCTCTCACCTCCAGCAGCTCTTTGAAGCCAAAGAGAGACACTGAGGGGTTTTTGGGAGTGTGGGAGGGAAACGTGTGGGACAGCAGAGAGTGGAGGTTTTGGGAGAGGAAGGTGGGGAAAAGCAGGACAAGGAGGGTGTTCCACCTTGGAAATGGGAAATGGGGAGCATCCTGCTGCTCTCACCAATTTCTTGAGGCAGGTGCTGCCTCCTGAACATGACAAATAACAACAGACACTGCTCTCCTCAATGTCCCCAAGGAGTCACTGGGTCAGTTCAGCTGAGAAATGAAACAAGCCTTCTGAACCTGCAGCAAAGAAGCTAAACTCAGGAAATCTTCCCAAAATCTGTCCTTTATGGCATGACTGTAGAAATATGCATTTTCTCCCCTGAGGCATTAAATTGTCTCTGAATAATGTTGCTCACAGAAAGAAATCATCTGTTAAAGGCTTCGTAACAAAGCAGTATTTGGCTTGTGCAGTATTCTCAAAGACACGTAGACTTTTTATTGTAGTCAGAATATTAATATATGAAATTATAATAATGATTTATTAATTAATTCAGACTGTCATCACAATTTCCTATAGCTAATTTAAATGGCAATCACAATGGGGTCTGTTTTGTCTCATGCTCTCCCTTTCAGTAAAATCAAGCAGAGACACTTTGTTGGCCATCTGAGATACTTTTATCTTTGCCTTCAAGGGCCCTGGGGGAATGGAAGCACGGAAAGAATATGGAAAGAGGATTTGTACCTCATGACTTTGAGATTTTCCTTCAAACCCTGCATTTTTCCCCTCTCTTTGCCTGTTCAATAAAGCATCAAGAGAGAAAGAGTGAAAGAGGGGTGGAAGAGGAGACAGAGAAAGAGAGAGGAGGGAGCATTGATTTAAACACTCTCCAGTATCTAAAGACACAAACCAAAATAATTATATTTTAAGATTTTCTGAGCCAGGATTAGAGATGGATTTTTCTAACTGAAAAATGAAGAAAGTGACTCAGGTTTTCATGCATTTACAGCAATCATCTCCAATCAGTAATTAAAATAAAACCAGGTAAGAAAGAAGTTTCAGTACACAGGGAAACAGTGTCCCTAAAAACATCCAACTGCACAGCAAAAAGTATTTGCAGAAACAGATGCTAAAAATCAATTAATTCAATATACTTCAAAATACCTATCATGCTTGCCAAGGCAGAAAATAAGGACAGAGTTTATCATGTCATACTTCATACCTAAAATATATTCTTAAAATTTTCAAAGTGTTCCTTGGGGACCCAATAGTGATTCTTGCTCCTTAAAAGTTACTGAAGATATATAGAGGCAATGAATGCTGAATTATCAAATAGCATCTACTGGTCGATCATGAAACAATTTTATAGTCTTCACTTAAGTCCAAGTTCTCCTTTAATTTAATTTGACATGGTTTAGCAGAGAACTAAAGAAGGAAGCAGGTAGATGAGAGTAGACAAGTGGGATCAGCAGGAAAACACACATACACTCATCAGCTGCATCCATAGGTTCCTGCCTGCAAAGGAAGCAAGAGCTGGAGCCTGTTTTCAGTGCCTCATCTAACCAAGGAGCAGAAAAGGCAAATATGCATTTTGGAAGAAGGTACCCAGTGTATTTTTCCCCACAACATTCGAACCTATGCTTACTTAGGATTGAAATGAGAAACACCACAAAGCAAATGAACTAACTGAAGGCATTCTTAAATACATGTATAATTGTTCTGCATTAATGAAATATCCTGAAGTGCCAGGGACTGAATGGCACTGCCCCATTCCATCTTCCCCCTTTAGGGGCTATGGTGCTCAAGATTGCCTCTTTTCTATCACATGGTCTAGCAAATAAAATCATAGATGGTTAAAGCATCCCACAGATTTGTACTTTGTCCATAACCTCTTCCCACATTGTAACAATTTGTTACTCAAGTGTAAATCTGATACTCTTGGCTTGAAAACAAAGTGTTAGGCAATCTGCAAACATGAGCTCATTACTTTGGGCAAGGTGAAAAGGGTCTCTGATGTGGTACACTCATTGTGGCCTCCTGATATTAGTCAAAACTCTGAGAGGAAACCAGTGTTTAACATGGTTTCTGTTTTCCTTTTTCTTAGCCTTTTTTCTATCTCTGACTGTTTCACACTTTGGTATGTGCCACTCTTCTTTGGGGGGGGAGGGGGGTTGTTTTTTGGGTTTTATTCATGAGTGTGTGTTATGATTCAGACTCCTAGCATGTATTATCAGGCAGCCCTGCCTTGTAGGGAGTCTGTGGGAAATTTGAGTGAGGGAGGGGTTTTATTTAACCATTTCCTGTACTCTACCCTTGCCTTCCCCTAGACTGAGTAGCATTCTCTAGGAGAAAATATTTATAGATGCAATTAAAACACCCAGAAAACAACAAGGAGGTAGAAGTAAGAAGAAGATGGGCAGTGCTGAACATCCTGTATCTGTATGGAGGCAGGCTGAGAGAGCAGGGCACTCTTGATCCTTGTGGCTGTCAAGGGCAGTCCTGGATGTGATGGGAAGACAACCCACAGGCCTTTTGTTTTTCAGGCTTTTCCTTTGGCAGGCACACAGTCTCAGCTCTTCATTATCCTCACAGCCCTGTGCAGCCCCTGCTGCCTGCATGGCTCTGCCCATGGCTCTGCAGAACTCACTGCCCCTGGCAGGACAGACAGAGCTGCTGTCTCTGCGCTTGGCTTTTGCACTGCACCTCTTAACTTAGAAATGGTGGTGTTACCCACAAACTTTTTCCTAAAAAAGGACGGAAAAACTCACCAAAGCTGAAATTCATACCAGCTGCAAGTAAAATAGCATTTTCTGAAAAGAAAAATATTGGTGAAATCTGTTCAAATTCTCCTCAGGTCATCTGCCGGCACTCAAGGGGTGTTTTACGTATCAGACAATGCAAGGCACAGTATATTTTGAGGCACTGGAACAGGTTGCCCAGAGAAGCTGTGGATTCCCCATCCCTGGCAGTGTTCAAGGCCAGTCTGGACTGGGCATTGAGAAACTTGGTCTAGTGGAAAGTGTCCCTGTCCATGGCAAGGGGTTGGAACCAGGTGATCGTGAAGGTCTCTTTCAATCCAAAGCATTCTGTGATTCATTCCCTGATTCTATATTCCACGTCCAATAATGAACAGCACAAGCTATCTTAAATCCTCTTAAAGATACACAAAGAGGTGCAAAATTCATGAATCTTGATAAACCTTGTGGATTCTGATCAAAATCCTAGAGCAAAGAAGCCTTTATTCGTGCTTTCACTTGGCTCTCAGTTCTGGGTTTTTTGTTGTTGTTATTTTTGTTGGTTTTTTGGTTTTTCTTTAAGCAGGCACACAAATGAAGCCTTGACATGAACTTTGGGTTGGAATTGATTTCTTTTTTGTTTTGATTTTAACTCATCTATTTCATTATTCTCTCTGTTACACCTTTTGGCAACGAGGTCTACAAACTGAGACACCTGAGGATATTTTTTTCTCCTCATAATATAACTGGGAAAGTAAAATCTAAAGTCATTATTGGAACCCTGTTAAGCAGGACTACTGCCCCTGCAGACTTGTTACACACAGGCTCTTTCTCACTGGGTCCCAGGCTTATCAGATAGCGAGGACAGCCCCAGCTGGCCAGCCTTAGGTAAGCCAGTTAGCAAGACATCTTTTTGACTGACCTCCAAGTTCTTCAAGCCCAGAATGAAGTCATCATTCTGGCAAACTGGGAGAGAGAGAACCCCGGTGTCAAAATCACTCAGCTCTTACTGTGATTGGAAAAGCCTGAGATGAACTGAGAGTCAGCAAAGCCTCAGATGCCTTCCGTGGAGACCTCTCGGTGAGGAGGAGGATTGCTGAGGCAGAACTACTGCATGAGACATTACTTTTCCTGACCAGTTAACTGAGAGTCAGTGAGCTTGGAGCAGATGCTGGCAGCAGACACCCTGACACATTAATCATTTTCCAGCACCTTGAAGCACAAAAGCATGTCACTAATAGCACATGCCTGATATGTGGGATATTAAAAATAGGAAACACCTGTGGTAACTCTGTGGGGCTTAGCTCCTGGATGTGGACTGCTGCAATAAAGAATATTGCAAGAGTATAGGGGTTCCCTTGAAAGCCTGTGGGTTCCAGAGGTCTGCCACCCCTCCTCTGACTCTCTGCTGCTTAAAAGTGTAGAGTCCTGGGGAGGATGGAAGGGTGGGATAAAAGAGGGAGGAGGACGGGAGCTTGAACTGTATGGCTCCCTCTTAAAGCACTATTTTTTAAAAAAATGGTCTTTACTCTGGCAAAAGAGTGTCTGAGATACAGTGCAGACTATGATGAAGTGGAGTATTTCAAATCCAAGAACAGCTTCAAGAAGAGTGTGGAGACTCTGTGGCTTTGCAAGAAGGAAATGGCCCAAGTGTTCGGGCTAGAAAGAGATTTGGAGAGAGGTAATTTCTGTCAGCCTCAGGTTCCAGACTGGGAATAGTTTGGACTCCTTCTAAGAACTGGGAAACAAAGAGAGAAACAGAGTTTAAATGAAGACCTAGACACAGGAAAACTACTGTAAATTATAGAAAGGAACCATCAAAGAAAGGGTCTTTTTTTTTTTTTTTTTTGTGAGATCTTTATGAAAGCACATTGTTTTCAGCTGCTGTTATTGGAGCTGAGGGATGGTCGCAGTGCAGCACCACACCACAAGATGGCAAGAATCAGGAGCTGACCTCAAACCAGAATCCAGAGAGAACAATGTAATTACATTAAAACTTGAGAATCCAAACTACCAAAAATGAAATGTTAATGAAACTTGGGGTTGTTACAGAAGATGAGTGTTTCAGGTTTTTCTTTGCTCTTTGGCCTGTGGTTCTTCACACCAAATCTCACCCTATGACACCTCATACACAGAAGTGACAAATACAGTACAATGTGTCCTCCTAAGCATCTCTTCTTTGTTTGAGGAAACTTGAGGAAAATTGGGGGGTTTGCCACTACTTGTCATCTTAGTTTCTGTTTACCTACAATTGTCTTCTTTCTTTGGTTTTGGTTATTTTTGTTTTTGTTTTCTTGTCATACTTTTTCTAGCACTCACCTGAACTATAAATTTAATAAATTCTCATCTTTTTTAACAGCCTTCTCAAGTCCCTGGACTTATTGACTTGCTCTGTCCCAACATTGTCCTTTTTCTCTCCAACACCAAGTGTAAGACTGCTCCTTTGGTCTTTAGAGGGATGCTGAGTCCAAACTGGGAGCAATCACTTCTCAGATTGATATCTGAGCTATGAAAGTCCCAGGGGACATTATAAACAGCCACAGCACCATCCATGGTTTCAGTTTAGGTCTTTGGGACAAGTGTGTGCACTGCAAACACAGCAAGCCCACACAGCTCTGAGATTCTTGTTCCTGCCCCAGCAGAGCAGTTGCACCAGTGCATCTCGTGCAGTCCTCTTGCAGTGATTAGTGCTGTGCTGGCAGAGCCCAAACACCACTGGGGAGCTGCTGTCCTCCCCACCCACAGGTTGGACTGGGGCTGGAATGGACTGACAGGCCAGCGTTAGACAGCTTGCACAGCTGTATGTGTTCTACAATAAACAAAGACAGGAGACACTCTGCAGCCAGCGGGTTTTGCCAGCTCCACATTTACATGCAAAATACCGTTCTTAATGAGGTTGGACTGGATGACCTCCCGAGGTGTTTTCCAGCCTCATTTATTCTATAAGTCTATGAAAATTACATTAAAACTGCATCAATATAAACAAGGATTCCCTGGAAAGCTTTCATGTCATTCAAACTACTTGATTTCTTCTTAATAACCTCACTGGGGAATTTCTGAAAACGCTGAGAGTGAAACTTTCCCCACCTCTGCTTCCACAGGTAACAAACACTGGCGAAACCACCCAGGAGCAGGAGCAGTCTCCTGCCCTCCCTGAGCCTGGCTTTGCGAGCCTGAGCTGGCGCAGGGCAGAGCCGGGCTCGGGAGGTGCTCCCCGTTCCCGAGGGATGCTGCGGTGCCAGGAGCGCTCCCCGTTCCCGAGGGATGCTGCACTCCCAGGAGCGCTCCCCGTTCCCGAGGGATGCTGCGGTGCCGGGAGCGCTCCCCGTTCCCGAGGGATGCTGCGCTCCCAGGAGCGCTCCCCGTTCCCGAGGTATGCTGCACTCCCAGGAGCGCTCCCCGTTCCCGAGGGATGCTGCGCTCCCAGGAGCGCTCCCTGTTCCCGAGGGATGCTGCACTCCCAGGAGCGCTCCCCGTTCCCGAGGGATGCTGCGGTGCCGGGAGCGCTCCCCGTTCCCGAGGGATGCTGCGCTCCCAGGAGCGCTCCCCGTTCCCGAGGTATGCTGCACTCCCAGGAGCGCTCCCCGTTCCCGAGGGATGCTGCGCTCCCAGGAGCGCTCCCTGTTCCCGAGGGATGCTGCACTCCCAGGAGCGCTCCCTTTCCCGAGGGATGCTGCACTCCCGGGAGCGCTCCCTGTTCCCGAGGTATGCTGCACTCCCAGGAGCGCTCCCCGTTCCCGAGGGACGCTGCTGGTCGGGGCTGCGCGCTCCGTGCCAGGGCTGAGCAATCCGGCCGGTCCCCAGCCCAAAACAAATACAATCGGTGCACTTCAAGCGCCTCGCCCCCTTTGTCAGCGCCTCGCCACTGCAGCCTTTATTGCAGTGCCAGCCTTTTCACGTCGCCTGAAAGTTTCAAACAACTTCATAACCATGGGAGTGCTAATTAAAACATTTTTACTGTCTGAGCAGTGTAAATATGATGTACAAAGAAAATTAAAGAGCATTTACACAGATGCATACTTGTTCATTGTAGCTATAAAATCTAGCTGCAGGGACCTGGCAAGAGCAGGAGTCTCTTACTCTTCAAAACAAGTTATTCAGAAAAAATTAGACACCCAGCTTTAGCTTGGAAGAGTTATTCTTTGTTAGCTTCATTTTTTATTCATTCCTCCAAAGCCACACTTCCCCACTTTTTTCTTGGTTTATAATACTGGTCACTCAATTTACTGCTGAAATGGGTTAAGGGATGATTTGAAACAAAATATTTGTTTCACACTCTTGAGGTCACAATCCACACACAAAACTTTTTTCCCTTCTACTCATGCAGCAGCCACTTTTAGACAGTGAATCCCAGTCACAGGGAATAAAATCCCCTGGAACGTCAGCCACAGGTTATGCCTAGAATAGGGAAGGCATTCTGGGGAATCTTATTTTCCAGCGTTGGTTGATGTTTCAGTCTGGGATTTCAAGAACGCCGACTGCAGTTGTTTACACTGCAAAGAAAGGAGCTTTTTGATCAGGGGAAGCTGAGTCACTACTCCCTGTTAGTTTTATCATTTTGCAGAGAGCGAGAGCTGATGCCTGATCTTTCTCTGACCTTTTATTCAAACTTTCTTCTCTGCATTCCCAGGCTGTTATATTCTGTTTAATCATGTCTCTTTGATTTTCAGAAGAATCAGATACTTTTTTTGTTTGGTGTTACATGATGTCATAGACAAAAGCAGCATTAATCCCATGAGGTTACCCTCCGGTCAGAACGGTTCACTGAGAGGATGAGACTCAGTCCTAGAGCTTTTTTCTGGGTCCTGAGCTATTTTCAGGAGTGGGGAGAGGGAAGGAGGGGGTGAACTGGTTTTTGTTTTGTTTTGTTTTGTTTTGTTTTGTTTTCCCACAGACATCATAAAACAAACAGACCATGGGTCAGGTAATGTAAGCAACAGACTGCAAAACCATTGCCAAAAATTGTAACCATCCAATCATCTCTGAAGGAGAAAAATTCATTTAAGTGACACATGTTAATAGTATTGAATTCAAAACACTTTCTTTGACATCCAGATGTTTTAAAGTGCCATATACAGATTAGCAAAAATATTTTCTGGTCTTTCAGATCTTCCTTCCTTATTTTGATCACAAATCAAGTTTTGGAGAAAATTTTTCCCACTACTGTCCACTGATCACATCACTGAAGTATTTAAAAATTTTAGCTCGCTTCCTATAAGGAAAAAATGGGAAGCATAACCACAAATATTTATGTTAGTGTCAGTGCTTATTATTGGAAGCTTAGTCCAGTCTGCTGCAGTGCCAGTGCAAGAACATACCATCAGATATGGCAGCCAGCTCTGCCAGGAAGTTCAGAACAACATCAGCACACACGACCTTCATAACCTGGAAAATGCAGAGTATCCCCAATGGGAAGGTGTGGGTGACATGCAAAAATGTCCCCACTTGAAATTATCCCTAGTGTCAAGGCTTTGGAAAGGCATGGCAGAATTAGCAGCAGGCATGAGCTGGATTTGGAGCACCTTGCTCTTGGAAAAAATGGGAGTCCTAGATTTTGGTGTTAATTCTTTTGCAGCAGGTATGACCACCAGTGATGCTCTGCAGCATCTGGGTGTTTGCTTAGCTGTCTGCTGTCTGATATTGTACCAGGACCCAGAATTTTCCTGTAATATGGTGGGGAAGGAGAGGGGAATTTTGGGAGAAGGGATTTAGGTCACCATACTGTAAATCCTGTTTGGCTTCCACTTCTCTCTAATGGTAGAAGGGGTAGGTGGTGAAATTACCAAGTTTATAAAATCTTATTAACCCATCAGATGGGGGCTCTCTTTTTGAGGGGAAGGAGTCCACAGCAATCATGATGCTGGTGCAGAGCTCCCTTTCCATAGCAGGCAACCTGTGTTTCCCTAGCTGAGATCTGTGTGCTCTTCTGGTGGTTGTCCTTCCTTGTGGGGCTTGTATTACCCATGGTAGCGATAAGAAATAAAAGGCATAATAGCAAAAAGAAATAAAAGAAACATTACTAAGTTCTACTAATAGATAGTAGATAATAATAATTAGTACTAATGGAGAATGCAATTACCTAAGAGAAATAGGTTAGGGATAGAAGGCTCAGTAATGTTTCCACTAGCCTGCCCATTTTTTCTCTTTTCCTTTAAATATGTCAGCTGAGATCCCAATGTTATTTCTGTGACAAAAGATCTTCATTATAGTTTTACTGCTGTCATTGTAGTCCTACTGCTAACTGTATTTAATAAATTAAGCTTTACAACAATAATGAGGGTGTGTTCACTGTCTCAGGCTGCTTTATGACAAAGGCACTCAGTACTCAGAAAAGCCTCCCATTTCTCCTTCTCAGGTGGGTAATCTCCTTTCAGCTAGGAAAATATAGGCCCTTTTATCATCAAAAGTTTTTGAATCTAAGAACAAAGGGAGCTACCCCAAAATTATTGAAATATAAGGGCAATAACAACAACAAAGACAGACAGCATCTCAGCTTTATCAAAAATCCAAGTAAGTCTGAGGTGTGGTCAAGAAGAGAATTCAAGTTCTCCCCATTCCCGGATGAGAGCTGTAACCACAACTATATTCAAATTCCTCATTTGTTATATTTTAGTACATTTTCACCTATCAATGAAGCAGCTTCATTTTCTGGAACTTTAGGGTTTATGACGCATTTCAGTTTCTTCCTTTATGGGAAAGACACATTGCAAACATTGGGCAATGCCTTGCAAAGTCTTGTCCTAACCTAACACGACTGAGCAGTGTGGGAGGAGGAAGTAATGACTTCCCCCTGACCTGAGTAGCTGACATGGAGCCTGCCAAGAATCACAGCCTCTGTGCTCCAGGGAACACAGGAGCAAGTCTTCAGAGAGGAGGCAGGGAAGGGGAGGGACAAAGGGGGGGCTCAGAAGTATGTCTCTGCCCCCTCCTGTGCTCCATGTGGCAGAAGAGAGTGGCTGCAACACTTGAAAAGAAGTAATAAATTCCTCTCCACCTCTTTTCCCCGCCAGTAGTTTGCTTGCAAAGGGTTGGGCAGCACAGCCTTCTCAGGTTGGTGCCATTTTGCAGTGCCCACAATGTGGGGCAGCATATAAATGCAGAGTCTAGCCCATTTGGAAAAGAAAAAGGGTTTCCTGTGTGGACATAAAGACAGGGCTGTAAGGATGGAATTTCACAACAGAACAAAAATAAAGCGGAGTGCTGTTCCGGAATTTCTCGATTCTTATTCTAAACAGCAATAAACGCACCTCCCAAACCCCAGTCAGGACAAAATATTAGCATTCCCTCCACTCTGGTTACAGCTCACATCCCTCTTAATACCTCTTGCACTGCCATGAACTATTTGTATAAGAAAGGCTTATGTTTGAACTGGAATTGGCACAAATAATTACCCATTGGATATTCCTTTTCTGCAGAAATCTGATCTCTTTCAGTGCTTCACAAATCACAGAATCCGCTGAGGACAGAAGCCTGTGTTTTCTTCTTCTCCAAAGAGAATAAAATTCGGCAGTAACCCTGACAGCTTCCTGTAGTGTGGCTCTCACAGCTTATTCCAGATGAGCCGAACATTAAACTTGCCATAAAAATGTTATGATGAGAGGATGTATCTCCCACAGTACTCAGAAATTATGTAGTGAGTTTTACCATCATCACCCCAGGTTGTAACCCTTCCCCAGCTCTTCTGAAGAGTGAAAACAGTAAGAATAAACTTTTAAAAACCAGACCATAACAACGACAAATAATAGAAATAATTCTCACAGGCAGCAAAAGCGACCTAAGCCTAGCCCAGAAAGAGGCATCGCTCCTGTGTGCTCGGCCTCACCCGGGGGGCACCGCGGGATCGCCCCGCGGCCCTGCGAGGTGTGCCAGCCGGCAGGATGGCGGGGAGCTGCCCCGTGCTTCCCGCAGGAGGGAGGCCGTGTCTGAAATGGGTTTGAAATGTGCTTGAAATGTATTTGGAATGTGTTTTACCCCTGCCTGCCCCGCACGCTGGCGAGGCGATCGCAGTGAGTGAGCCGGCCCCGGGCTCCTCTCCGCGCCAGGGAAGGTGCGCTCCTCTCCCTGTGCCTCTGCCCGGCTCCCTGCGCCCCGCTCCCTGTGCCCTGATCCCTGTGCCCTGATCCCTGTGCCCTGCTCCGCTCCCTGTGCCCCGCTCCCTGTGCCCCGCTCCCTGTGCCCTGCTCCGCTCCCTGTGCCCCGCTCCCTGTGCCCTGATCCCTGTGCCCTGCTCCGCTCCCTGTGCCCCGCTCCCTGTGCCCCGCTCCCTGTGCCCTGCTCCGCTCCCTGTGCCCCGCTCCCTGTGCCCCGCTCCCTCTGCCTCTGCCCCGCTCCCTGTGCCCCGCTCCCTCCCTGTGCCCTGCCCCGCTCCCTGCGCCCTGCCCTGCTCCCTGTGCCCTGCTCCGCCCCCTGTACTCCGCTCCCTGTGCCCCGCTCCCTGTGCTCCGCTCCCTGTGCCCCGCTCCTTCTGCCCCGCTCCCCGTGCCTTGCCCCACTTCCTGTGCCCTGCCCTGCTCCCTCTGCCCATCTCTGCTCCCTGTGCCACGCTCCCTGTGCCCCGCTCCCTCTGCTCTGTTCCCTCTGCCCCGTTCCTTCTGCCCCGCTCCCTCTGCCCCGCTCCCTGGGCCCTGCCCCGTTCCCTCTGCCCCGCTCTGCTCCTTCTGCCCTGCTCCCTCTGCCCCACTCCCTGTGCCCTGCCCCGCTCCTTCTGCCCATCTCTGCTCCCTCTGCCCCACTCCTTTTGCTCCGCTCCCTGTGCCCCGCTCCCTCTGCCCCGCTCCTCTCCCTGTGCCCTGCCCCGCTCCCTCTGTCCCGTCCCTGTGCCCTGTCCCGCTCCTCTCTCTCCGCGTTCAGAGCCTCCATTGATCGCTGGGAACATTCAGCTGCTGACATCTGTCAGGCTGCCTCTAATTTCACCAGCGATCGCCAGCAGAGGATCTGCCCCCTACGGTTTTCTTCTCACTGAGCAGCTGCTGCTCCTTTATAGTCTGTTTGGTTATGTCATCATTAGCTTTTTAAATACGGGTAAGGAACCTTAAAAATGCTTTATGCTCTCAAGAGATCTGGAATTTCTCAAAAAAGAAAGAAAGAAAAAGTTCTGATGTTTCTCAAGCCTCCCTCCCATTCCCCTTCTGAAAAGGCTCAGAAATGTGGAATGTTGTGGGAAATTACTCAGAATGTAATAAAAAATGTACATGCAAAAAAAAAAAAAGTCTAACTTACAGCTTCCTTGGCTGGAGTGATGTCCCAGGGCTGGATCCAGCTCAGCAATGCTCTTTGGCCTTTCCCTAGTTTTCTCTTTCCAGGACCACATCCTTCATTTAGTTTCTGCTTCCAGGACCCTCTCTCTCACCCACACACACCACATAAATATACAGACACATACAGCTCTGACACACATTTCTTTCTGTGGCACAGGATACCCCCAAAGCTTCTTTTCCCTTTTACAGAGTTCAAGCAGTCCCTGTGCAGAGCACCTCCCTTCTTTGCTCTGTAGTCTCCAGCTAGATACAAACAGTCCAAAACAGGGTTTATTTACTGGGTCTGCTTTTTTAGCCATTTGGACACTGCAACACTCATTTTTCCTCCAAGCATATCTTGCAAAAAGTAACAAAAACACTTCTGGAAAGTACCTGCTGCTCAGGTTGCTTTGCATTTTACAATGTTATTTTATTACCGCTCATTTTACATACACATGCTTATAGCTCACCACATTTTTTCTGACAAAAACCAATTGACAGTAACTTCACAAAAGGTCTTGCTGAGGATTTAAAAACATTAAAATATATAAATGGGAGTTACTTCAAAGGTTTTCAAAATCAAACCAGCCCTGAATTTTATTGTTTTGGTAACAATTTTGACTTTCCTATCCAGAAGTGACTTCAAAAATAATGGTGTTCAGAGCTATACATACATGAGTCATTGCCTCCGTCTCTTTTATACCCCTAAATATTTTTGCTGTTACCATTCACCAAACTTCATGCTGTATACACCTTTTCATAAAAAAGCAGAATATTTTTATAGTTAAAAGATCTATCAAAGGTGATAGTTACTATTCACATGAACATGACAGCCATCAGCTTTCTTGGGCTGTATTGAATGGTTCGCATGAGATTCAGCGGTGCAGAGATGGGCTTTCCAAAGCCAGCTAAAAGCATGAATTGAGGAATGCATTTCATGATGACACTCAATGCTGACCATGTAATAGGAAGTTGATTGGAGTTCTTGCATGTTTAAATATAGGCTTTGTTACCTTGCTTGATCATGCCATAAACGAGTATAGCTTAGATACGTAAATAGTTTAGAAAACACTGTGTGCTTAAAATAACGTTTTACCCTTTAAATGTTCTCGTCCATTTTCAAATTTTCCATCTCAGACAGTATTGCCATTGAAGGACACAGAGCTGAGAGTGTTCTGTCCCTGGGGCTGCCCAGCTGGGTCCCTTCAGCTCCTGCAGTAACTCACCTCAATCCAGCCCATGTGCCCGTCCCACCACGGCACATGCCCAGGGCTCACTCTGGGTGAGGGAGATTTTCATACTGCTAAATTTCCACTCATCTGTGCTCTGGGAGACTTCAGGGCTGGTAAGGAGGGGTCTCTGCAAAGATGCTTTGACCCACCAAGGCTTCTGTTTTGCCATGGCTGCTGCAAAGGCCATCTTGCCATCCCATGTGGCCTTGAAGCCTGGGAAAGGGAGCTCCACAGCTGAACACAGCAGGAAAGGCTGGAGATCTCCTGGCCTGGAAAGGCAGGAGGTCTCTTGATATTATTTTTGCATCATTTATCCAAATTTTGGAGGTACTTCTTTAGGTAACACACACTTCTAGATGCCCCCATAAGGCCTCACAAGTCTTCCAGGCTGACAGGAATCCTGAAAAAATATTGAAGTTTCTCTGTAGTGAATTGTTTTTCCAGTTCAATATCCTGGCACTATGCTGCTTTCAGGACGGATGTTGTTCAGATAAACATCTCCCCAGTAATGCTACAAAAACAGTGGCAAAGAGAAAATGCTGCAGTATATCTCTGCTGTCCTATCTCTATTTGACATTGATATATTTGCAGAAGGATGGTGTTAGACACAAGCCCAAAGGGCTGCAGGTGTGTTACCAGTTTGGAATTAATTTTCTGCAGGCATAATGGAGCCAGGACCTGCATGGCATTGTTTTGGCAGAAACCCTCTCCTTGGCACAAGGGAAGTGCATGCAGTCCAGAGCCAGGGAAACCTAGGGATGAGGTGGTCCAGGGTGTCACATTGTCTGTTCTGACTAAAGAACTTGAAAGAGAAGGATACAATGGCTCTTTCCAGTTCTCAGTTTTTGAACCACTCCACATAGAACTTTATCAGAGGTCACTAAGGTGATTAGAAACCCTCTATTTTTACATCTGCAGTTAAAAATTCCTCCAGGAGAGGGGATCTTCCCAGGACCAGAGCCATAAAGGCTGTAGTAAAGGTAGAAAAAGCAAGAGAGAAATACAAGATCAGGTGTCCCAATATCAGAGGAGTAACTTCAGGTCTACCCATACACCTGAGAACAGCATTTCAACCACTGGCTTGCTGATTAAAAATGCTTTCATCATCTCCTAGAAAGCTGCAGTTCCCTTAAAAGTTCCAGCCACAAAAGTCCATTGTTCATTCTTGCTCCCAGAGCATTTGTCAAGTGGGTTTTAGGCACCCAGCTCCAACTGGCTTCTAGGGACCCTTGGAAGCCAAACTCCTTGAGGCATTTCTTCTCTAAGACACAGAAAAGTTTCTATACGGAGTAGGAGTGGGTCAAACTCTGACATCTCTGCTCCCTGTTGCAATAATCCCTTCCAACTGCTGATGAGCACTCTGACATCTGGAGTACCAAACCACCAGTGCCATCTCTAGGAAGGTGTTTTTTCTGACAAAGCTTTCTGAAGCTCCTTGTGGGTTGAGAATGTTCACTAGGGCCTTATCTGCACCAAAAGCAGCTGGCTGGCTATGCATATTAAAAATATAGGCTATTTCTGCCCCAAAACAATTATGATCTGAGTTGCTTACAAAACCTGTTTGTACTGATAAGCTTCTGTGTTTGTGCAGCAAAATAATTCTCCAGGAAATTGTTTCAGGTTTGACTGAAGCTGATGATTTTAATTAATTTAAATAGTATTTGCAGATCAGAAAATATGAGGTATCAACAGTCTGCTACAGAGAGTTCACAGAGCAGTGGCCCAAAACTATCTTGGTTTGTTGGAAACACCAAGCAGAGTTTGGTAGTGCACATCTAAACATGATGTTTATGGGCATTTTTCATCTGCCACAGCCTGTCACTACCATGATACAAAGAAATCAAAACAGCAACTCTATATTAACATCCAAAAAATCTCAGTATTTTCTACAAATACCAGCTACATCTCAGCTATATAAAATCTTCAAAGTCTCCTGGAGAAGAGCCAGGAATGGAGGACAGCTGTGCTTGCCTTTTTCAACATTCCAAGTTTGGGTTTTGGAGTTCATCTGAAGGAATGACAGTAACCAATCAAAGAAACAGGTAATTCTATAGCTGATTGTACTGCAATGTCTTGGAAAAAGAAACTCATGGATTCACTGAAATGTCATTTTAGTGCCAGTGCGAAAATTACATCCAAATTATTTCACTTCAACATTAATGACTCTGGAGAGACAGGCAACATTAATTGCAGTTTGGGCTGTAACCTAAGAAATTAGTGATTACACCTGCCAGAGTGCCTCAGCATGCTGCCTGCTGTGAGATTACCTCTAAAACAAACACAGGCAAAATTTACTGAGGCTGCTTGCATGTCAGAGAGAGCTGCTGCACATGGAACAGGGAATTGAGCAGCACAGGGTGGCTAATAGTGCAGCATTTGAACTTTATAGTGGATGGCAGACAGTCTAATGGGTAATTAAGCAAAGGGCTTTAACGAGAACTGTATTTCCAAAGTATGGAAAAGCATTTAGATACGATTTGCTGAAAGAATTACAAGGAATCTCGGTGCACACATAAGGACTGTGCTGAGATGGAAGAATAGCTGACCATTCTGTCTGAGTAAACTATTACATAACAGCTAAGCTATAATAAAACCCCGATTCCAAATCAAATAAGTCTCCCAGACTGCTTGAAATGAGTCACCAACAGCTTTATAAACATACAAAATACTTGACAAGGAAGTCTCTGATAATTTTTTAGTAATTATGTCTGTGAATTGTTCCCTGTTGACATCACTATTAGAAATGGTTTCCCATAAGCTTGCACTGCCTGTTAACATCTTCTCATTAATCACTGAGGTTTTGAATATTTCTTTCATTACAAGTTTATTAAAGAGTTCACACCGTTTGTTCAAAGAGATGTCTAATTAACACACAAACAATAGCTGAAGACAATGTTCTGTTTTGTTTGGATTTTTATGGCTTCAAAACACTCTGAACAAGTAATGATTTCACAAGATGATCACAGATGAAGAAATACCTGTACATCTTAGAAATATGCAAGGAACAGAAAATCATTTTTCAAGAGCCAAAAGAACTCTTGCAAACCTTGTTTGTCATCTGAAGAAAACACTGAAATGTGATTTGGAAGCAAATGCAGAGCAAAGCAATATTTCTTAAGACAGTGCTGCAGGGCTGATAGAGTGAGCAGATAAATTTGGCCTAAAAATGACCATGAAAAAGGAAGGATGTAATCAGGGCCCAAGGAAAGAAGATCATCCCCAGGAATATGATTTTTGATGAGAGAGTCTGACAGTTACAACACAGTGTTTTGGAGGCAGGAAGGTCCTAAGTTCAATGGCAGCTAAAGTATCACCACAGGCAGTTCTCTTGACCTCTGTGGTACCTCAGTCAGCTAAGCTGTAAGGCTGGCTTCCATGGAAATCCAGATGTTGCCTCTGAATTAAACTGTCCTGAGTAAATAAGTTACCAGAAGAACTGCATATCTGAAAAATGCCTTAGCCAGAGGTTACTAAAGGATATTACTAATGACAGACAAATGAGGAACATCAGAGAATGCCATATTTGAAGATACTTCAGCCAGAGGTATTTTCTGTGTAAAACTTGGGGAAAATAAATAATGAGTTTTTTACACTTTTAAGAATTAAAAAAAAAAAAAAAGGCACAGATGCTACTGTTTAATGAAAGCTAAAATACTTTCAGGAGAAGCAAACCTATAGTGGCAGCTATCAGTCATTTTACTAGGTTATTAAAGTACAAATGGATCCCATGCAGTCTATCCTGCAAAACACAAACCCAGGGGCACTGATGGGCAATGCTTATGGAAAAAAAAATATTTCAGATGTCCAGCAAACTCTTGTTCTGCCCTAGGTAGAGCACGAATAGATACCAAGCTGAAAATGATCCCTAAATAAATAAAAGAAACACAAGCTGCAGTACAGATACGAAGGGTTCCAGCAGGAAATGTTCCTGGTGGTGAGCTCTTGGTCCTGATGTGGACACACTGGCCTGTGGCTCTGGTAATGGGATGGGAACAGGGGCTGCCTGCTGGTTTGCTTCCTCTGAAGAACAGTTCTGGGGGAAAGAGCAGCAGTAGAGGGCAAGAGGGGATGATGGCTGAATGCAAGGAATAACTGCAGTACAGGGGAAGAGGGGATGATGGCTGGATGCAAGGAATAACTGCAGTACAGGGCAAGAGGGGATGATGGCTGGATGCAAGGAATAACTGCTGTGACAGTCACATTTATCCACAGCTGAGCACTCTCTCTCATGTCATAGCATGGCCATACATAGGACCTGCATCCTGGTCCAAACCACAGAAGGATGAAATGCAGTTGGTGGTGATCATATGACCAAAGATAATGGGCAGAACACTGGGTCTTATGATCATGTTTTTCAAGTCCTCCTTCTTGTGCTATTTTTATTCTCATTTTTATTTTCTTTTTATATCTCCTTCCTTCAAAAAGCAGAGTATCAAGAGCTTCACCTAGGATGGGTGCCTATACTGGGGTGGGATGGAGTTTGGTCTTTACACTTTTCTTTGACATAAGCAGCTTTGGTTTGAACATAGTGTCTAGAAATGAACAGGGATTTTGCCATTTTTTTATTATGTGCAAAATGCTAGGAATGTTTAAAAGTAACAGTAACCAAAATAACAGGGAATAGGAAATAGGAGAGACATTTATCCCCTTAGAAACAGCTTTATTCCCCTTGCATTTCTACAGGAGCATAGACATTTTCTGTCTGCTTTGGCACCAGAAGCAACTTTTTCAAACATCAGGGATTTTTCTGTCTTTTACAAGGGCTGCATATGCTGCATGTGAGAGCAAGAAAATGGACTTCAATTTTAAAACACTTTACCAATGCTACCAGCAGGACAGTGTAATGTAACACATATGACATTCTTCTGAACAAGACAGGTTGTAGAAAAAATAAATTATTTCACAGCACTCTAAAGTAATTTTTAAAATTTTGTTTTGAGACTAGTTCCTGCTTGGTCAATCCACTCATAAAAGCAGCTGAAAAATGTGGAGTAGGTTAAGATGAATGTGTGTGCCACTTGTACTCCCCTGGTTGGGAGATAAGCACAGTTCAGCGTGAGAAAAGAGGCATTTTTATTGCAACAGTGATCCAGCAAAATCAGTCACAAAGGACCTGATCTAAAGTCCATTAACATCCAGTTTTTCCACTGATTTAATAGACCTTTAGTCAGACCTACTGCCTCTTCTACAGTATCCATCTCCTCTGATCTTAGAGAAGATTTGTACAAAGCAAAAGATTCGCACGCTGCCATGAAGGTCATGTGCACTGATCAGCCACAGCACATGCCATAGGCAGAATTTCATGTACCTCAAGCTGACATCAGGAGCAATTTAGAGTTAGAGGAGAGTATTGAATAACAGCCTTTTAAATACAGTAATTATAAGGTCTTTGAAACAAATACTGGCGTTGTGATTTGGGGAGCCTGAGGAATTTAATCAGCCATTCTTGATCTAATTGCCAGTGTGATTTTCACTCTATCAGATGTGAGTTGTAATTGGTTTTGAAAAGTTTGACATACGATAGGCTTCTGGGCTCTCCTTCCTTAAATGCTTTATTTGTTTTATCAAACAACTTTCTAAGCAGAATATGTACCCTGGTCTGAAACTCTCACCCTCTTCCTAGGACACAGTGAAGTAGATGCTGAAATGCCTGGAAGGATAGCTCTGGAAAGCTATCAGAGCTAGTAAGCTCTGAGGTTTTGATATTTACAAAGAGCCAAAAACCACTTTCTGCTAGCATCCAGTATTTTAATTTTAATGGAAAGAAAAATGAATCTTTGTCTTAAATCCCACAGTAGAAGGACAACTTCAGGAAAATGAAAGGAAATGCTTCTTCCCAGAGTGGAATTCATTGCTGCAGGAAACACTGGAGTCAAACACTATGTCTGGATTTCTACAGGACTACAGTGGCACTACTAATAAAAACTGTAATTTCAATTTATGAGCTCAATCCTGCACCAATAGAACTCTTGCAGGATCTGGGCTTAGATCTGCAGATTTTCTGAGGCAGGAACTTGTGTTCAGAATTATCTGTGCAGACAACAAAAAGGGATAAGAAAGGCTGAGCTGCCACAGGCGTTGTGGGAGGCTCCAGCAAAACCGTTGAAATATCAATGGGCTTTGTTACCTGTCTCAGGTAAAAAAATGCTCCTTTTTAAGCTGAGGAAATTGCAAGCACAATTTTGATTTGGGGTAAGGCATCTCACAGTCTTCTCTTTCTGCTAAATTCAGCATGCTTGCAGGGACTTCGGAAAGAGCAGCAAGCTGGTCACATTATTTAGGTCTGATTATGGGGCTGAGGCTCTTCCTCCATGGCAGAAAAAGGGCAAGTTCTTTCTGTCAACAAAGGAGTGCAGAGAGGGGAATGTAAGGAGGCTGTAAAGAAATGTGATGCAACACGACCTGGGCCTGATCCAGAGCTCAGCAGAGCCAATGGAAAGACTCGTAACGAGCCCTGGATCCTGCTCCAGAGGGATTGTAACTGTGCTCTGCAGAGAGCCCAGGACCCACCTTCCCTGGCTCACAGCAGGCCCTTGTCCCCACGCCAGGCAGAGGCGAGCCCTGTCGAAAGGTTGTTTGTTATTGTTATTGTCATTGTTGTTGTTATTATTGAAAGAAGTATTTTCACAGCAGTGAAGGTCAGCTACGAACGATGACTCACTTGCACCGCAGATCTACACAAATAGCATGTGCTAAGATTACCATCTGGTATAACAATCTACATCACAAGACACCACATTTCCTGTTACCCAGGGTAAGTAAATTTCAAGCATGAGGGAAAATTTTAGCAAGTTTCCCCAAGTACCTTTGCAGAAAGAATAATGTGGCTTACACAGAGGGGGAAAGAGAAAGGGAAATTATGAGGTAAATGCTATTCCCCTCCCTCCTGCCCCCTCATCTCCCAAGAAGAAAAACATATTAAGTTTGCAGTTCTCATTTCTATCGTATTTAAAAAGTCAAATCTATGTAATGAATACCTGTCTGGAGGGAGTCCAGCAGGATGCTGACAGCCAGGCTTTCTGGACACTGTGTGAAATGGAGGGTGTATGTTTCACTCTCTCTCTCCATCTCTTTTTTTACTATTTATTTAGTGTCAGGACAGTGCTGTGTGTGCAGCCGCCGTGAAGGGCGTTGGATCTCGGCGGTGCTGACAATGCTCTCCCCCGCACCCGCTGGCTCTCAGCTTGTGCTGGGAGAACAACTGGGCCCCTGCCAACCTGAGGCACCCCAAAAATTGAGGAAGGGTCCACTCCTTGCCCCTGGTGCGGTGTGAGTGCCAGGGGTGAGCCACCCAGCAGCCCCTCTCCTTGGAGGTGATGGTTGGGCAGCTCTCCAAGTGAGGCGCAGATGGAAATACCAAGATGAATCAAGCTGGTGTGTTTCCATGGATGACAGTGGCCTGGCTGTGGCAGCAGCTGAGAGTCTTGTCCTGGCCATAATGGCACTGCTGGCAAGGGGGAAAGAAGCTTTCTGTGGCAGTGCTAAGCCTACACATGCTAGGTGCTAAGGGCCACATTCATAGCCTGGCAAAATTTCCTGGTGCCTCTGAGCATTGCTTTTCCTCCTCCCTCCATCCAGTTTGCCTTTCCCATCACCCCTGTGTGAGAAGGGGCTGTGTCCCTGCTGGAAGATCAGCCCAGGGCTAAAGCCATGTCCCAGGGTGGTACTTCAGGCCCACAGCCTTTGCAGGTGCCAAACACCACATCTCCCACCTGATGTCTCTCCCTCCAGCTGTGGCACGGCATCCCTCTCCTCGAAGGTCCTGGTCACCTCCCAGGAGCTGGCTGCGAGCCAGCCTGACGAGGGAGAGGGATGGCTCCTCCTCCAAAGAAGCTAGCAAAACCAGTGGCCCTTGAATTTGGCAGGAGCTGAAAGAAAGACCTGAGCCTCGGGAGGAGAAACAGATAAGTCTTTTCCAGACAAAACAGAGGTGAATAAAACAAATAAATAAATAAATCTGGGCAAGCCACTGGATGCCAGAGGCACTGCACATGAGTGAGGTGGCTGGGAATCCCCTTTGGGATGCTGGCAAGGGTTTCTTTGGCTTCAACGTGATGTCTTTTGCCATGACTCAGTGCTGTTCAAAATCAGCTGCAGAGACAGGCCCCGGCAAGGATGAGGGAGATTTCATCTCCTGCATCTCCTGCTCACATTTCAGACAAAATCCAGGCACTTTCTTTCTGACTGTTTGTTTGTTTGCACGCTAAGGGCTGCAGCCCTGGTGGAAATACCAGGCAAACAACAGAGCAAGAAACACAGAGATAAAGTGAACGTAAGTGCCCTTTTTTCCCAGCCATGGACACCCTTCTTGCCTTTCCCTGCCCTACCCAGCACATCCTTTTCAAATTTGCCATCCAAAACTCTCCTTTCTGCAACTCACACTTGTTTTAAACCATCTCTGGGGTCGTGCTGATGCCTGGCCACAAGCACACATCCAGCAGGAGAATTAGAGCTGCTCTGTCAAGGCTAAGACACAGTCATTTGGGGGAAAGCCCTTTTAAGTGGTAGGATTTGTGTTGGTTTTCTCCACAGCCTGAGCTATCTGTGCCTCAGTGAAAGGGCAAAGACCAAATCTTCCTCTTGCTCCAAGTAGGTTTAGACCTGCTGCCAATGCTGGCAAAACAACTGCTGCTGTCTGAAATAAAAAAGCAGCAAGTAATGCAAAGATCATAAATTGTGAGCAAGCAGAGCCTGCTTGCTCGCCTGACAAAATTGGGGTGAATGTATGATGTAAACTGACAGACCTTTGCATATCACCTTCTGCATCTCTATGAAAACTGCTGCCCTGTGGTGCCAAAAGGAGAGAGGTCTTCCACTCTGCATTGGCCGTGCAGTCCCAACAGCCTGAATATGCAGGGACTGCGCCTCAAACCATGTAAGACACCAGCCAGCAAGCCTGAGAAAAGACAATTGTTATAGCTGGATTAGAGCAGGCCATGTTTTTCCCACCCCTAAAGCTCCTAAGGAGCTTTAGGGGAAGCTTCAGAGAGCAAAATACTCTCATGAGCTGGTAATATACATAAAGCACATAGTGTTCCCTGTGACATGCAGCACCCATTGAATACATGATAAAATACTGTGGTGCCCCAAACCTACACCCACCCAAAGTCAGGCCAACAACACTTTTGCTTCTCTTTTGTTTTATTGAGGCATGTGCTGACATAAATCAGACCTCCCACAAAATCACTGAACTAATGCAGCAAATGGAGACCCAGCTCAGTGTGCACCAGGACAGCTTGAGATGTGACACAGTTGTGTGCAACTTCAAGTCCTAGTGGAAAAAAAAGCTCGACAACCCCAATTAGTTTTATAACATCTCTTGAAAGGATGATACACTGGACACCACGGATGGGAAAAATTTTAAATCAGGACAACTGTAGGGATGCTACATTTGCTGTGAGGCTGAAAACTGGGAGTGGGGGCTGCCTTCTTGAAGATATTTGCTTAGTTTGTAAAAACTTTGCTTAAACCCATCTCTCTAAAACCTCTGCACCAAGAGTACAGATTTCATTAGTAACCCTGCAAAAATAAAAATGTGACTTCAGCACTTCTGAGTTATTCTTAACATATGAGCCATTTTCTGGAGAATCCAAACCTTTGATCAACTTTATGAGAAATACCTGTGACAGAAAGAAAACATTTAATGAGCCAGAGATGTCAATTATAAGCTTTCAAGCAATTTTATACCCTATAAAACACATATAAACCAATACAGTTTAAAGTGTATTTTATCATTCTATAAATGTTCAAAACTATCCCTTTTAATATTTCAACTTTTTTTTCCATTTATTTGTTTTAAGGCATGAAAGATAAACCCTTTTCAAATGTTCACGGTCTTTCATTGTAGAAGGCGAAACAAATTAGGAACAAACCAGCAGAACAGCACAGAGATTGTAAATTACAAACAAATGAAACACTTCTGCATTTTTCATTTTAATCAAAATTTGTTTAGATGGATAAGTGGTTGATGTTGATTTTGTGTTTTTCGTGATTTGCTTCTTTCTTTAATATTCTCCTTTACTGACCCTTACACTTCAGGAGCTGACCCTGAATCAACAACATTAAGGAGGAACATATCTCTGACTTTAGAGATAGAGAAGACTTTAGACATCCTTACTGATTGCTGGTGTCTGTTTGTAGGTGTCTTTCAGTGCCTTGGTTTTTAAAGAATGCTGAATTCCAGTCTCCTGAACTGCACAACCATTATGTGTCTTGAAAACAGACTTTCCAAATATCTGTTTGCTTTGGTAAGTCTTGATCCTTAGAAGACCTTGAGTTTTGCAAAACCGTTCCATCAGAATGCTAAGAATCTCTGATTATCAGTATAATAAGGAGCGGTAAAATAATAATACTTCAGCCATTTAAAGCTCATGTAGACCAAATTCTACTTTTTTCCATTATCAGTACACTTTGACTGAGAAAGAACAGGATGTTCCCCTTATACAACTAGACAAATGTCCTGGACAGAGAAAATGTTACAACTTCCAATTAAACTTAGGTACTCAAGCAGCAGACAGGCTAAATCCAGCTGCTTTAAAAGGGTTTTCATTCCTTTGCAGTCTCTGGGCCTATCTGTAATACCTTATGCTTCCATTTTGTGAGGTTTCTTGCAAAACATATTAGCCTCCGTAAGAAATCTTCAATTCCCACGGAGAATTACATTTCAAAATGATGCTCCGTGCTAGTAAGCAATATTTTTTCCTGGGCTTCCACATATGGCAATATTTATCTTCAAAGTTTTCCTCTTTGGCTTGTAGGCTGGTTTGCAAACCAGATGGTCTTGTGTGGCCTAATTGTAAGATGATTTGTTGTGTGATTCAGTAGCATTGTTTATTTGTACAGTGGTTTGATGGAATTTGTAAACTGCATAATATTGTTTTACTGTGTTTTCTTTTATGACAGAGCCACATCTTGCTCTGGCATTTATGGCGGCGATTATAATTAAATGTAGTTCTCAAGATACTTTGATCTCTCTTTGCTTGCTGCTCTAAACTAGTAACGTAAAAGCACAATATTTCTCATTTAAGCAGTTAAATAATGCTGGATTTGGAGGCTGAGTGAATGTATCCAATTTTATCTTAAACTCCCCAAAAGTACACCAATCAAACAAATAAAACTAAAACGTTAATTGAATGCTGGAAATCCAGTGGGTATTCAGCAGTGTCAATTTAATGATTTATTTGGAGCTAATAATGGAATCACAAAATGGTTTGGTTTGGCAGGAACCTTCAATATTTTGGAGTTCCAGCCTCCCCTGCTCCCCTGCCATGGGCAGGGATACCACTCACTAAATCACATTGTCCTGGGCCCATCCAGCCTGGCCTTGGACGCCTCTAGGAACATCCCCATTTTAACCAGCCCTTTTCACTATGCGCTCTGCAGAGAAGCCTCCTTTGCTTTTTTGGGACAAGAAGAATTCGTCTGTACTTGATCATTGCATATGGTTAGTTGTATTCCCGTAAATATTCCTGAGCTAGGAATATATTTAGGTTTCCAAGCCTATAAGCAGATCTAAAGAGCTTTGTGGCCTTCCTGTTCCCTTTCCATCATGAAAGGTATCTCCTGTTTAGTTTCTGGAAGCAGACTTGAAGAGGGATGACTGTGACTGGGAACCCAAAAACCACTTTGGACTATGGACTCCAAGATTAGGAATTTGGGGTGCTTCTTTCACTTTTAGGAACTCAGCTTCAAGGCAACACATTTTTTAACTCAAAGCCTCATGTGTCTCCTAGCTGTCAATGGTCAATGTGGCAAACTGATGGACAAATTTCAATGCCATACACTTTTTCAAGAAATGTCAGCATAAGATACAAGCAAATCAATGCCATGAACTCATGGCATTGATACAGAGAAAGTCAGGAGACAGGCTGCAGAATGAAGAGATAAAAGAAACAGATTTGTCCTTTAGCCTTTGGAAGCAGTTCCCTTAAAGCAAGTTGAAAATTTTTGGTATGGATTAAGAATTATTTTAGTACAAAGATGCTCAGCATGTAATCTCTAGTCAGTAATTTACAACAGATTTGGAATAAATCAAAAGAAGCACAGTGTTCTAAACAAATCTCCTAATTATTCCAGCAGGAAGTATGGGTGTAATGATGATTCACATGAGAAGTGTCTGATTGACCTTTATTTTTCATGTAGACATTTGCTGCTTTCATCCCCTTATACAAACACATTCTGTGGCAGATTACCCTTGAAAAGATTTCAAAGGAATAAATCAAGATTCAGAGACAGACACATACCACCAAACAACCCAAGTGCATGAGGAAGCTGAAACTAGACTGTGATGAAGCTACTCCCACGCAGTGCCTGGCCAGCCTAGGGATGTGTCATCATATTTTGTAGTGCCTCGGGAGTCACTGCTCCTGCACTTTCCTAAGCAGGTCTTTGGTAAAAAACCTTCTCCTTCTGCCTGTTTGTCTCTGGAGATGCAGGGTATGATTCCTGCTCTTTGTGGTCACTTTTTTGCTGGATGAGATTCCTTCACGCTTACATTTTCTCTTAGGTCAGACAGTGGTTGAACACCAAGATGTGTCTGAACATAGTTTGTCTTCTGCATCTACCTTATTTCAAAGGGCCATTACAGCCTGATTCTCTTGTCATGTTGCCACTGCTCAGCAGCGCATAAAGGCCCGACTGCCAAAGAGAAGTGCAGCTAAAAGCAGTTTTAAGAGGGGTCTGTCATCCTTTCCATTAGCTGGTGAAGAGTACTGGCACTGAGGTGTTTGCCCTCTTATTACAGATAGGAAGGGGCAGGGCTCTTTCCAGAGAGGCTTCTCACTAGGACACTTACACAGGAGGACCAGTTCATGCTGCAGTTTTTGGGGGGCGGGGGGAAGAATATTGACGAGGCAGAAAGAGTTTAGATGATTAGCTATTTCTTTTTCCTCTTTTTTTTTTTTTTTCCAAAACAAAAACTTGAAATCCTGATGTTTTCATTCTTAAATTCCAAAGAACAAAGGTGACAGTTGTTTCACTTGTAAGACGTTGCTGTATGCCAGAGGCAGGGAGAAAAGCCTTTCCTTTGAAAAGAGCATATTCTCCATTGAAAAGCTACAAAGAACAAAGCTTCACTCCATGGTCTGCTTTGGTAATTCTGCAGACTCAAGTAGATGCTGCTGCGTTAATTCAACACAGCTCATGGTTTCATGATTTTCTTTACAGTCAGAAACATTGAAAATCTGCTTTCATGTTTGAAATGAAAGCTGATATACTCATCTGACTATGACCCCAACAAACTAGAACACAAATGACTGAATTCTGCTCTCAAGCTGAGGTGTGTGTGATTGAAAAGTGGAAGGCAAATATACTTACCTGTTACTCTCTGAAGTCAAAGATATCTCAGAAAAGCCTGATAAAACTGTGTAGACAAATTTATCTCTGGGCTGGATTCCAATATCAAAAGGTCAGACTGAAAACTATTTGAGAGCACTATAAGCATAGTGAACACTGAAAAGGATAGTTTTCCCCAGGTTATAGTTATATATTACACCCATGCAATAAATACAGCACAAGAATTGATTCCAGCATTAGAGAATGCTGGATTAGAGAATAATTAGAGAATTATTTCCAATGCTGCTGGATGAGAGAAAAATGGCAGCAACACCTTGCACCAATCTAAATGATAAGAAGATCAATTTCCTTCTCCAGAATACTGCCATGTTCATCATCCTTCTAGATTTCAAATATAAGCTCAAATGTGCGATAGAAATGCCTTCTTGCAGGCTACTGTGGCAGTGTTCAACACTTCACAAACACATATGCTTTGTGTGAAGGCTCTAGTAAAATAGCAAACTGAGCCTGACTATTCTTAGACAAATGACTTAAAAACCTGGTTTGTCCCCTGCTGAAATAGTTGTGTTGTAGTAAAGCTGAAGTAAGAGAGTTGGGAATAAGACCAGTCAGTTCAACCCTGTTGCCTCCAAAAGTAATTTCCTGCATCCAGCAACGCAAGTTACAAACCCAAACTGCTATTGTGGAGTAACCCAGAAGAGAATCAGTCTCTGAAATTTCCTTTTTTTCCTCCCTGGGACCATACAGCAAGACTGCTAAGAATACATGTAGTGAAGCTGTCCAGAAAGTGGAAAGTTACTTAGCAAATAGAGGGAGTGGCTTATGATTACAGAAAAAAAAATAAACCTTTCAGCCCAATGTAAATTTTAAAAAGGCCTTTAAATTTATATATACTACTTTAATTTATGTATCCACAGAAATGGATCAAACGCGACTTGATTCTTTCCTTTTTCACTATGTAAATTCTTGCTTGCAAGTGTAAGTATCATGGTTTAAACCAAGCTGGAGATGAGGCACCACACAACTCCCCACTCACCACAGTGGAATGGAGAGGAGAATCCAAGTGATACTTTTACATTGAGATAAGAACATTTTAATGGTTGAAAATGAATTAAAATAGAATAATAATGGCAAACAATAATACTGGCAATAAAAGCAAAAAAAGAAGTAATGCACAATACAGTTGTTCACCACCCACAGACCAATGCCAGACCCCCTTCCTGAACCCAGACTGGCTGTCCTTCCAGGTAACTCCTAGAGATTATACACTGGGAATGATATTCTGTGGTGTGGAATATCCCTTGTGTCAGTTCAGGTCACCTGCCCAAGCTGTGACCCCTCCTAGTTTCTTTTGCTCACCTCCTCACTGGCAGAGCATGAAACAAGGGGGAAAAATAGTCCTTATCCTAGGATAAGCAGGACTTAGCAAAAAGCCCAGAGCATCAGTGAGTTATCAACATCAATTTCATTCTGAACCCAAAACACAGCACTTTAGCAGCTACTGAGAAGGAATTTACTTAAGCTAAAAACCATGGCAAAGGGGTTTTCCTCTCTGCAAGCTATGACACATATTTTTGCATATACAGATTTATCTGAGGATAAATTTCCCCTGGCATGGGTGAGAGTCATGGATTCTTCCTACATTGCTCACAGTGCTTGCAGTGGGAGAGGAGGTCTGATCAGTGAGAGGGTTGTTTGAATGAGTCCATGAGTATCTTGTGGAGATCAAAACAGAGTATTTTTGCATTTACATGGGTAGCCCACTGTTGAGAGTGCATTTGAGGTCCTGCTTTGTGCACAATCTGGTGTGTTACAGCACTGCTTTAAGGGATCAGGAACTAGAGAAACCTGGGGGTTTAATGCTTGAGATCTCCTCCTCAGTCCTTGGGATACTTGCTGAGATTTTGACTTTTTGATAGACTCCATCTGTTACCGCAAAGCAGTGGAGGAATTTTAACACTAAAATAGGAGATAGAGGCCAGGAGAACAGCAAGGGGACCTTAGCTACAGGAAAAGTTAATTAAGGTTTTGTTAACAGCTCATTTAAATTGTCTCTTGACTGCTAATGAACTCAAAATGTATCAGTGACTTTCAGTTACTCCTAGGTAAATTCCTACCTCCCTAAAGATACCCCTTTTCTTAAAGCCTGAGAAATGGGAATGGCCTGTTGTGCTATGGACGCAGTCCAAAGCAAAAAGTACAACAAAAACTAGTCCAGTTTTCCTGTGGTGTGATGTAGGGCCTATGCTTATGCTGACAAAAACCTTCTGTTGTGTTCATCTTTCGTGCTCCTCTTTCTGTGACCCGAGCTTGTGTACATCAGTTGGCTGTATCTGACACTCGGGATCTGCAGTGATCTGCCCTTGGTGTTACACATCATAGCTGGGTATCACGGTGAAAAATCATTTGCTTATTTACAGTCTTCTGGTTTGGTTTTTTGTTTGGGTTTTTTTTTTCCTTTTGTGTGTCTTATGGTAACTGAGGGTTTCATAGAAGAAGCAGAGGAAATAATATATTTCAGAGTATCTCCAAATGCAGCTTTCCCTCCCAACTGTTCACAAATCGATCCAGACCACCTCTTTGAGAACAGGTTACACACTGTAGAGGAATGCATAACTTGCCCATGAACTGCTGCATATTTTGTCTTGTATTTACATTTTTCCAAAGGGGGGGAGAAAAAGGGACGTTTTTCCGGATAAAGATATTTTCTGCTTTTGATGGATGAAATCAGTCTGCATATCCTTGGAGACTAGCAACAAGTTTACACTAGGAACTGGAATGAAGCCATCAATTCATTTCACGTGGGCTCCATCAGATGGCAAAACCCCATCTCACAGTCCCACAATGTTGGTCTTTAAATCACTGAAGAATGAGGTGACCTGTAACACTCCTGGCTCTCTGGAAACACCTTGATGCACAGGGACATTTTGACTCTTTCCAACTGCCATTCATATGAGTGGCAATTATATTTGTGTGCCTTTGCTCTTGGGAGAAAAAACAGAAGACTGAGCTGTGTAGGACTTGCACCTGGCACACTCAGAGCAGCTCAAGTGCAAGACCTTCAAACATATTCAGCTCAAAGCCTCACACACCCCAGCAACAACTTTGGGGATCAAAGTTTGGTTACAAACCAGTAGCAGAGATTGGACCTAATGGGATTTCATTAAAGTGATTCAGGTTTGAACCCTTCTTCAGAGCCCCAGGCACTTGATTTTTGATCAAATGTGAACTCACATGTTAACATTTTCGTTGCATCCATCTCTAATTAGCTGGACCAAACAGTATGTGACAGCTCATGGTGTACTTCATTGAACAGCAAGAGACTCTGGTCCCCTTTGCCGTTTTTATCTTTTGTTCCCTTTCTCATAGCAAGTATTTTTGGAATGAGTTTGTGAATTATTAAATCAGGATTGCGTATAGTCTGTGCAAACAGTGCTGAGACCCAAAGATCAATGAGCACTGCCATCATCTTGGCTTGGCACTAAAACACCCCATTTATAGGAAATACTTGTTTCTTGGACCACCATTTGGTTGAAGGGAGGTTTATACCCCAGGGGTTCTGTATTAGATTCCAGCAGGTTACTTCATTAAATGAGCATATCAAATTTGATTGGAAGTTCTCATCAGCTTTCTGTTCCATTTAATTTTATTTTTATACAGATGAAGAAATTACTGTTACACCCATACCCACTGACAAGCCAACTACATTACTTCACATCTACTTTATAACCACATATAATTACATAACCTCTTGGTTTATTTTCTTCCAGAACTCATGGCTCCTCATAGAATCTGTTCTGTCTGAACTAAGAGGCAGATTTTGGCCTAAAAAACAGTTTTAAAGACATTTACATGGTTTGGGGTTTTTTTCCTATATTGAATATTCCACATTTATTAACCACAATTTGATTCAAGCACAGTAAGGGCTTCACTGATACAGTCTGGAGAGGCTGTGTTAACAAAATGAAGACAAGCCCAGCATCAAAATACTCTGCATAAATCTCATTATCATGGCAAATCTTCCATCTTTTTAGCTCCATGCTATAAAATTTCTTTCAGCACACAGTGTTCCCTCCACTTTGCTCCTCCTTAGTTACAGGCACCATGACCACTTTCTCACCTACAATGTCCAATCAGCACTCCTCCTCAAACCCTCCTGTTCTTCACTGACTTCACAAATACAGCAGACAGGGCTGCAAGGTATTCTCATCTCAGTGTGAGGGCTTCTTAGGGTAAGAATAAGGCTGGCAGATTACATTCATGTCAAAGCACATAGCTGGGTAGCTAAACATAGAATAAAAATTGGCATCTGGAAAATTTTGAAGGACTACAGTTTTATGCCTGCATAAACTCACTGAAATCAATTAAGGTTGGAGCGTAACCATGGTGGAATTGCCCCTAAGATTGTTTTTAATGCTCATCCCAAGTTACATTCTTAAACATATTGACAGACCACAGAGTCCGTTTGTTAAAATTTATCACAATAACCCTAAACAATCTGGCATAAACATGCTCTTTCATTTAAGCCAAGAAATGCTATGCACTGCTTAGATGCCAGAGAAGGCACCAGGGAGAGCAGTCCCTGGTCTGGGAGAATTTTCACATATAATTTCATCAACTTTAAAGCAGTGATTCAATCCTGAAGTCCTTCCTGCCATCAGTTTTATTTATTCAAGTGACTGGAGCCTGATAAAGAAAAGCTGCAATTACAGGCTCCTTAATTCTTATTTGCTTAGATAATGGAAGTGCATATTGCAGAGTGGATGGAAATAGAAAACAAACTAGGGAATCCTATTTTATGTCAAAACACACTTCCAAGTGCCACATAGCTGCTCCTGATAAACTGATATAACTGAGGCAGCTGTCTACAGACCAAGATATCCACTACAGTGGCTGAGGGGAGAGCAACCCCCAGAGCAGATATGATCCACCCTCACCCTGGGTGGATGTGCTTCACCTCAGCCTGCAGTGCACCACATTAAGGTCACACGCGCCAAAATCCCACACAAAATCAGGCTTTGCAGGGATTTAACATTCCAGGCCTGAGGAATCGCCTGTGCCAGAAGAATACTGCCATACGAAAACAACACCAGCATAAAATTGAAATAATTTATTTACCACTAGAGCACCACAAAAACAGACATACAATGTGTTAAAATACAGAGTAATCAATCACCAAAGTACAACACAGCTGTCCTTTAAGTTCCTTCTTTTTTTGCCTTTAAACCATGCCAACCGTACAGTTGTATTGATGCTGAACACATCAGAAGTGCTGTCCTACCCCACCCAGCTAAGTGCTATGATTCCCCCTCAGCCCCAGTCAGCCCCTTGGGTCTGATCTTTCCAGATGCTGAACATTTCCCATCAGATCTCAGGGACTTTGTTCAGGCAGTGGCAATCACCTTGCCAGAATAAGGCCCAGTAGCACGAAGTCCTTGAGCTGTTGCAGACCCATCTGAAAATCATTTGAGGGGTATTTACATCAGACCTGAGAGGTGCTAAGGACTCACGTTACCCCACTCTGCAGAGGGGAATTTCACCCATGAGTTCTGCATATTGTAGGATCAGGCCTAACACCCTTGGTAATTACAGGGAAATACATGCCTAATGAACAAGAAAAAATAAATTGTAGGAGCTTTAAAAGAGAGAATTTCAAATATTATCAGTGCATTTTGAGGAACACTAGATTTTTTTTTTAAATCGATTTTGGGGCAATGACTTACAGAAATAGTGTTCTGCGCTTAGAGAAAAACTTCAAATCCAAGTTCAAATTTTCAGCTGCATCCAGCACACAGTGAGTATAGTTGGACAACTATGCTATCTCCCATCCCACTTCTTCAAAACTGGTTTGAAAGCTGCATTCCTGTATCAGAGAACTGCAAAAACATTTTTAAGTTTTGTAAAATGTGCTCACCCTTGTCTTCTCTCCTGTCCAACAAAAATACAGTTCTCATACTGAACCTGATAAAACCAATTTTGCTGTCATTATACAGCAAAATCCAGAGTATGTATTACCCTGAGGAGTTTCACTGAGTTCAGTGCATCTTCTCACTGGAGTTGGTCTGGCTCAAGCAAGTGTTAGCAGGACAGATTCTTCATCTGTTCACCTCAGCTCACTAAATAAATCAGAAGTCTAACACACCTTCTCCTCCTGGGCCAGTGGGTGGGATTAGATAATCCCTGGGGCTATGTTCCCATCTAGGCAATAAACACAGGCTCCACAGAAGTCCTGAGGAGCTGCCTCTGCAAGCCACCACGGCACCTCAGTTTTGCACCAGTATTCTGCTGAAACCAAAGAAACTGCACTTCTTAAAACTGGAACTGACAACATCAAGCTCAGGAGCATCCTCCCAACACTGCTCAGGACAATGGCAGAAAATGTTCCTCCCATCCAAGCAGAATGCTTGCACTGAAGGTTTCCAGCTTTGCTCTGCAGTAGCATCCATCACATGAAATGAAACGATTGTGCCTTCTTCAGTATTCTTATTTAGGTTAGGGTTTTTTTTCAAAATGAAGTATGTGACATGGTTTGTTTCTTTTGACTCCCTCTACAATATGAAACAACAAAACCCCAGGAATCCCCATGTTCCTTTCCCTTTTTTTCAAAAGAAGCTTTAGCATCAACTCAATAGCGAAAAAAGCTGGTAAACTTGCAAAAATCAAGGGTCTGATCCTGCCAATCCTTACACACACCCCAGCAGCCTGAAGGGCCCTGCTGTGCCGCTGCAGAAGCCAAAGCTCTGTTACCTGCACAGGAGCAGCCCCACGGAGGAGCTGCAGGAGCGAGTTCCCCGCGCCAGGTGGATGCAGCCGGCTGTGCTGTGCTCCCGCTGCGCTGCGCACACACGGGCATCGCCGCTGCCCACGGCCCCTGCACAGCGCTGGGCTCATCCTCTGCAGGGCTGGGACACCTCTCCTCTCCTCTCCTCGCTCCTTGCCCACCTGTTCAATGTCCACAGCCAAAAGGAAACGGGAAAACGGGAAGGCCCAGAGATCTGAACTGCATCGCGATGCAAGCGCTGTGAACGGGGACAGCTGGAGGAGGAGCAGGGAGCAGGGGGGGAGATTGCTTTAATCCATCCTTTTTTATAAAACAGGAAAACAAATGGAGTCAGGTAGCTTATGTCATAATGATGAACAATATACAAAGCACATGTATAGCAATTATTATAAAACATGTATTTGTAGTGCAAGTCAAAATACAGGGACTCTACTCATACTGGCCAGCTAGAGGGAAACACATGATTCTGAGTGATCAAAAAGAGCCCCAAATTCAAATTCAAAGTCATGAGAGCTGACAGTATTACAGAGTACAAAAATATGGTGAAAATTTACACATTACACATAAAGTACGTAATTTTTTAATAGTTTACAAATAGAGATCTACAGATATGTTTCCAATTAAGCTGGCTTTTACTACCCACCTATTGTAATACTCTAGGTATGGTTACATATACCAAAAGAACAAAAAAAATTCCCATAGCATAGCTATACAGCAACATATTAAGGTCTGAAGATTAGACCAGTAAATATTAAATATTTCACTGGTTTACTAAACTGACATTTTAAATCATTTACAGTAAAAAAAAAATCTTATAGACTTGTCTTTGAGACTGAAACAGAGTGTCCTTTATTAGTAAATCATTCAGTATTTAAAACAAGGGTTTGAGACCTTACAAGAAGTCTCTCTAGGCAGCTGGCATGAAAAATAAGGTATTTTAAAGGCAGAGTTTCTCAGTAATGTAATAACTGATTTCTATTTTAATTGAACTAAACTAACCATTACTTTTCTGATTCTTTTGAGCTCGTGTTCCTCTAGGCTTTATATGTATTTCTGGCAGCTCATTTGATCTCCACCTTGTCCACATTGGCTGGTTTTCATTTTCCCAATGGTGATACAGAAATGTTCATTTGATAGTTTTTATACACAAATAAATAATGCACTGTTAACTCTATAGCTAAGAGGAATGGGTAGGATGCCTATTGCATAACAATACAGAGAGATCAAGTAAGGCACGGGACAGATACAGCAACTCCACTTCATGGGATTTTCCTGTTTTTTTCCTTTCACATAGTAACACTAACAAATTTCTTCCAGTGTTTATTTTTTAAAAGGTTTCTTTTTTTCTTTAACTTTGCTTCTTGTCTATCTCACACTATGTGTAGGTGAAATGTAGGAAAAAGCCTTCAATGTTTTGCTTCAGATGCCAGTTTAAAAAAAAAACAACAAAACAAACTTTCAAACAGTTCAGACTAGTACCGCTTTTTTTTTCTTCTTTTTTTTCCTTTTAACACTGATGAATCCGGGTTTTTATTTTTCTTTCTTTCCTTCTCACTCTCTCTTTCTTTTTTTCCTTGGTTATCTTTATTTTTTATAAACACATGTCATGCTGTTTCAGGGAAATCCTTTAGCTGCACTTGCAAGACTTGACAATCATGTTGGAAAGCTGTTCGATTTTGGGTGTTTTTCCAATGTAATAGAGGATGGTGAGGGGTTCCAAATCCTGGGACACACAGCACGGGGAGGCTGAAGCTTCTGGATTTATGGTGTTATACAAGCTGAGTACCTAGAAAGAGAAAACAAACAAGAGAAATTAAGGCAGCTGCCTGTAATGAGCAAACTGTTTTCTTCATCACCTCCTCCCACAGCGCCTGAGAGAATGCCCACTGAAAATGGTATAAAGATTCCTGGAATTTAGGGGTTTTTATGCTTTTCCACTTCAATCTAGTGATCACAATATGCTCGAATTTCCTAAGGTTTTGTCCATACAGTCTTAAGCCTCAAAGCAGGCAAGTACCTGGAGTCTGCCTCTAGAATGGATGCCCTTTGGATCAACAGGCACACCATATTTATGAATACAGAAGAAATGGAAAGGTTTTTATCTGTTTCTTCAGGTTGCCATTTGCTGTTTACAGATTTTGGAATTACAAGTGACCAAAGAGAAGAGAGACCTCCTCAGAGTATAGGCACCCCTCTTCTTTTACCCTCTGATATGCTAATTAATTCCATTAATGCCACCCTGCAAGTACCAGGACTCAAGGTGCAGTTACTCCTGCTGAGTGCCAGATGCACGGAGTCACCACCTATGTCACCCTGATTCCTATGCATGGTTCTCTGCAAGGGAAGTATGTAGGGTTAGCCACTGATGATGCATAGGTGCTCCTGAGGATGCCATTAATGCCTTAGCCAAACACCAAGTGACCTTTTCCTAGAACTTCCACACAACATTTGCAGCTTAGAGAGACAGAAGATCTGTTCAGGACAGCAACACTAACTACTTTATTAGGCAACTTCTGGCTCCTGGGGCAATTATCCAAACCACATATTTGTGACCATGACAGTTACTCTTCCTCTTTCCTTTAAAAACAAGTGCAGTTCCAAAATGTGTACACCATTACACCACACCAGTACGGAAACACACTCACCTTATTTATACCTCTGCCTGCTGACATTGCTAACAGTACAATGTCACAGACAGTGACAGCTACAAAGGGGTCTGTAAGCTCAGGAAGAACATGGTATCATGGTTTTACCAACCAAAAGAAACTCAAGCTGTCCCTTGGGCATGGCAAGTTGTCCCTGCTGGCTGACACTGATCTGTCATTTTACGGGAGGCTTGAAAAAGGGGAGACATTATTCTTAGTATGGACCCGAGGGTGAAATTCTCACTTTATGACAACTGTGATGCAAATGTCTGTCTCTTGCATTTACTGTCTAGACATCCTTAGTGACAGCTGAGAGGAAATTAGCACTTCACAGCAGAATACTACTCATCCTAAGGCAGTTGGCTAAAATACCACATCCAATCCCTAAAATAAAAAAGTTCCATCTCAGACAACTATGATTCGGTTTATCAGCATCCCATACAAAAAGTTCCTCCTTCCCATATAAATTTTCAAAGTGTAAGAAAGAATATGTCTTTTGAAGTAAAAGGAGGACAGCTATCAGTATGGTAGGTCATAAAAGCAGGTGATGACCAGGTGGAGGAACTCAGCCCTTTTGTAACTCTGAAAGTGCCTCCCTCGCTGTCTTTGCTGACCAAACTCATCGTGCCACCTTAAACTCATGTCTGTATTGAAAGGCCTTTTCCAAGCCACCTCCAAAGGCTACATACTCACAAGAAGTATTCAATCCAACCATGTGTTCATATCAATGAACACATAAAAGAAAGTAAATCTCTGGGCCAGTACATTTCTCCTGCTTCAACACTAGCTTGAGGCCATGAGTGAGTTCCTCTATAGGGCCACATTTCATCATCCTTAGTTACAGAGACTAACTCTGGATACTGGTGCTGATGTCAGTCCCAGAAGCTGAAAATTAGCAAATGCATTACTCACTCTGCTGTGCTGAGTATCTGAGCTCCATAAATATGGGCAGGCTCCGGCACAGAAATTAGCATGGTATCCTTTAGGTTCATGAATCCATTTCCAGCCAAGATCCCTCTTGAAGTCAATATAAAGTGGACGCAGACAGCAATTATCCTGCACATTCCTGGGAAATAAAATACAAACACATCAGTCATAACAAAGACAACACTGAGAATAAAAGTAATCCAGTTGCTTGCTCTCTGGAAATCATCTTTTACAGAAAGGCATGTCTGAGTCACAGAAATTCTCAACTAAATCAGATCAATAGTAGCTTATGCTGTAACTGAAATTGCAGTTATTGCAGGATGCCTGGACATGGCAGGACTTGCTCATACAGACAAAGCTAATGGCTTCCCTGGAGGACTACTCAAGTGCTTTTCTCCAGGTCCTACAGAGGAGACTCTGAGTAGGTGAACAAAGTGAAGGTGATAATTTTGCTCTAACTATGGGGCAAATGCATCTGGGAATCATCCCACATGGAACTGAGCTTCTCCTGTCTAAGGTCACAACAATCTGTCTCTGTGGGATTGGAGACCGCTGGGCAGAGACCTGCTGCACACAGACCCCTGAGGGTCTGCATTCTGTATAAAGGCTAACTGTAAAGAAACGTGATAAAATGACACCTCCAGTGTCCCACCACTGTGTAAGAATATGGGATGTGCAGGCATAGTTACCTAAAACAATAGGCAGCATCTAGAGCACGCTTCTTCCGCCGACTGGGCTGTTGCGACTCAAGTCTGTAGGAGGGTAACAACATTAGCAGAAGATGTGGGGTCTTCCCACTGTATTTTTTCCTATTGGACTTTAAAGCTTTCACATCACCACTGGAATATGTGTAGTCATCAATACCTTCAAAAAATACATTTTGGTGATAAACATTGTGTTGCTTTTTCTTCACAAATTAAATAAATCATCTCTTAAAAATAATCTCAGAAACTGGGCCATGATGGTGTCAGCTGGGCATGTTTACTGGGGAAGTGGGGGCAAATTTCAACCCAAGATGCCTAAGATACTCACAGTTCTCATGTTAGCTATTGTATCAACCCTCCCACATTCACATCTGTTTAATGCCATTTCAGTACATTTACTAAAAACGTTTCAATGAGTAACAGAGAAGGTAACTTCAATCACTGCATCTTGTGTAATTTAGCTTCAAATGCCCCAAGCAGTGATTCTCTTGTTGCTTCAGTCAGAGCAGTACTCCCAACTTTTAACAGGTATGTACCTTTTAAAACCTTTTAACACACTTAAAGATGCTCTGGATACTGCACCTTCATTTTCCACTCTTACTTCTATCCCATTAGCTTCTACCATCATATTCACTCCTTTATGATACCTGTAAATTCCCCATCTTTCATTACCAGTTTATTTAAATCTAGTAATTTTCCCCAGAAATTAGTTATTCTAGTCTCTTCCTTTATATGGGCATGGAAAAGACACTGATGAAAGCATTTCTTCTTGAAATGGCAATCTATGGCCTCCCATTCTGTATTCTCTTTTAACACTAACTGCCTTACTAGCTTCTTACCATGGCAATAGCACAGACAAGAGACTCAAGGTATTGGCCTTTCACAGGAGTCACATTATGCCTTTTTTTAACATCCTTTAGAAAATTAATCTACCCAACCAGATAATACCATCTAAACAGAAAGAGATACACTATTCTTCTCTTAACATATGCAATTCTAGTGACCAAACACCATACTAATCACTTTTTAAATGCACAAAATGGCTTTAATCATATGTACAGTACATGTATTTACTTACAGGAAAAAATTCCAATGCAGTGAAACAACAGTTAGAAAAACTTAATACTTGACAAGGAATATAGCCAAATACTTGGATCACAAGTGAACCAAATCATGATACAGTTCAATAAATAAGAACTTCAGGAACGGAATTTAGGTTAAAATTAGTTCTAATATAATATAGCTATAGATTCATGTGTGCTGGTGGACGGTAATTGTAGTACAGTCAATTAAATATAATTTCTCTTTTGTGAAACTGAAAGTTTAATGGCTCAAAAACACAAGAGAGCTTATACAAACTTCGTATATTTACTCCATATCACTTTGCCTGCTGTCCATAAAGAACACATATAGTCATAACCCTTACTACACAGTTTTTTTATTTTTTAATGCCCATTCATTCCAAACTTTTCAGCTAAGTCTGACTCATTACAGTACTAGGATGGAGAGCAAAAGGATAATTTTGAAAATATTGAGCTATTTTCTCATTACTATCCAATAGTGGGTGGCAAACTATGCAAGAGTCTGCACAAAATCCAAAAATGTACGTATATCCTGTGAGCATGCTGCAAACTGTAACAGATTTTTAAGGACATCAAAGCTGCATGCATGGAAAGAGACAGCTTTTTCATGCCTTGTGATTTTACAATTGTTCAGGTGATACAGTTTTACCCTTGTGACTTTAGTATAATTTCCTACCAGCTGAGAATCACAATTCTCAAATGAGCAAGTTTTCAATCAGCTGAATGCCATTTAGAAGGCAGAAACAGCTTTTTATTTCCCTCCTCAATTAGTACATACCACAACATTTTAAAAAGCTGGGGTTTTTTTTCTTTAATTACCTGCAAATCTTGCTTCAAGCTCCTCACTTTTATTTGGGATGATGTAATTATTGGAAGGCACGAAGGTACAGCATGGACAATGTAAGCTTATCTTAAATCCAAGATTCCTGTCTGCAAAACATAAAAGTGAGTGGAGTTGGTTTTTACATGTGGAATGACTCTGAAATACTCCTGAGTTACTGGAGGAGCAGCTGGGGCAAGAGTGAAGGCAAAGAGCACTTTTTGTCACCTCTGTGATGGAGCCATTCATGTACAGCCTCAGTGACATCAAAAGACAACCATTCTCCTTCAGCTCTTGTTTTAACTACTTTGCTGTCAATATAGCGCTGTCCTGGTGATGATAATTCTTTAGATTTTAAAACCTGAAAGAAACAACAAATAAGATTTCCTACAGGTTAACATTTACCTGGTTGCTTTTAAAATGGACCACTAACATTAGAAACTAGCACAAGAAACTATTACAGTTGAAACCTCTATGCAGCAGATGAACATTTGTGCACATTTTCAGAAAGAATCTTCCCAGGGTGTGTAAGGAGAAGAAAAATATAAAAACACCCTAATGAAATCAGCTTAGGCTCCCAAGCAAAACACACCATCACATATTCCTTAGTGAGAGAAAGAACTGCCCTGAAAACCTATCCTGTAATACAAGTGCTGAAGAGATCACAGTAAACACCAAAAGAATCTATTTCACCTTCCTCAGTAATACTTATGCTGGCTAGAGCATAAGATGCCAAAGTCCAGGCTGTACAATGTAGTCTGTACACTGAAAATATTACATTGTTCCCCTATAACTAACCTACGGTATTGCCTCATTCATGCTTTTAGCCTTCCCTCTGATTTTGGGTACTAAGCATACATTAAACACACGGCCATGCACAGATTTGTGCCAACACGTGAGGCTGCTTCCATCCAAACTTTGATACAGGCTGTATTTGTATTTTTGTCAAATGTTTCAGCAAAGCTTCCACTGATCAAGCAATAAAAAATACTTGAACAAAAGAAACCCAGGCCCTGCATGACCAGAATTTCAAGTGTCCACAGTCCTCCTCATCCCAGGCAAACAATTCAGTGAGTGCCTTCCCATATACAAGCCTAGCCTGCTATTATTTACCCTAAGACAAAAACAACTGGACTTCTGGCTGCTAACAGCTGGTTTCTGGTTTTCTGGCTATTACTCTGTTGATACCTTGTGAGGCAGGGAGCTGGAATGCCATGCAACATTTAGTCAACTCCAATCAAGATACCACACGATAACATCACTTTGTAACTTTTGGCATGCCAGCTGTGCGACTTCATTTTTGTTTCGGGTTTTTCCTTTCTTTAAGCACCCAAATCCATCTCCAAATGAGTAACTGACAACATCTCATTGTTTCCTCCTATTTTCTCAGCCCAGAACAACCTGACATCTAGCAAGCACTGCTGTAATAAAATCATGGTGAAACCACATGATACATGTAAAGAAAAATATTTCAAAAGAGGTGTGAAACTATGTCATCGTGATAAAATCAGGCTTTTTGTAATTAAACAGGCTTGAAAAGCTCAGATTCTGTCCAGCATGTGGAGTCAGCATGCAGAGTCTCCTTGTTTTTTGCAAGGCAGTGCTGGATCTCTCATAGGCCAACAACGTGGCTCCTACAATAACATTTGTCTCATGAAAAGAACAGCAACATGACAGGCTCTTTGTCTTCTTTCTGATCAACACATTTAGCAAAAAGCCATGAGAAGATGTTGGTTCAAGTCCAGATGATTACTAAGGGCCCCTGGTAGGCAATGCTGAGCTCCCCAGTAGAAACTAAGGGCACTCCAACAGTGAACATTGGGACTCCTTTTTATGAGGTAACTTTCAAACAAAGTGTCTGAACAACTGTTTACAGAGAGTCTGGCAGCAGCAAGGGGACTACCACTGCTCAGAAGTGCCAGAGGGATGAGACAATCAGTAATCAATGCTGGGAAAGTCCCAGAGAAGTACCAATATAACTTTGCCTTCCCTTTGGTCTTTATCAGGTCAAGTGTTTCTGAGGATGTAATGCAGCTGTCATTCTGCAAGGATGTGTTGGGGCTGGGGGGTGGGGGGTGTGAAGCAAATGGGACACAAGAACTTGGCTCATTTCTCTTCCTTTCTGCACAGTCATGTCTTTCCAAAGACTCCAGAAACTGCATACCTAGTTTTGGCAGTGATGTAAGGACTAAAAGTAAGTAATGTGCCAAAAGCAATCTCCTGATGTTAACTATAATTGGTCTTAGACATATTCTGAAGACACAGCTGTGCCTTGGTATAAAAAATAAATGTATTTATTCCAGTCTTTATCCCAATTGCTACCAAAAGACAGAGTCAAGGGCTGTCAGTGTGCACCTGGAATAAAAGGCATTTGTAAAAGTACAAGAAATCATCACTGTACGTATCCAATGGTCCAAAGAAAATCCAGGCCCACTGTTGAGCTGAATGGCAAGAAAATGCTTCTGAGCTGTATGGCACTGTGGGACAGGATGGATACCATGGATTAAAAGAGCTGGATATTATCCACCCTATGGTACCTACAACATCTGAGAGTAAAGTTTCTCTCCGTGTTGTTTACACAGCATGCTCAGGAAGAAAATTATAAAGAACGAGGTAAAAAGTCACAAACTAAGTAAGAGATAATTTCCACAACTGACACCATGGGTTAAACAGGCACTGGCAGTTCTTAAGCAAAAGGCTGTTAAGTGAGAAGAGTGTTAGACTTAGTGAAATTAACTTAAATCTCCTTCTCTTGGGTTAAATATCTTTATAATGTTAGGATGATGTATGATCTTAACAATTTGAGTACTTATAAGCAAGAATGATCTTCTAGTCTCACCATTTCAATTTTCTCCTCTTTTCCTCTTACATTGTTGCAAGTGTGGAAAGCTAATGAAAGATAAAATCCGAGACTGGATCCTCAGAGTCTATTTTCTCCCACAAATTAATCTAATTAAGTTTCTTTTCCTACATTGTTTTTTATTTCCATCCACACTGAAGCAATTGCACTCTATAAGGGGATAAACAAAGGGGCCTTTTTGTAGGAATCTCTCAGAAATTTTTACAGCTGCAATATATTCTTCAAATGAGTCTTCCAGAAATCACTACATGAAATAAGCATTTTAGGTTCTCTCTGCCATTTCTCCACTTTGGTTTGCTTCTTTTTACTTTGCCCTACATTTCTGGTTTTAACCTTCCCCATCAGCAACACACCTTTTTCTTCCAATACACCCTCAAGCCTGTATCCTCAAGGAAAAACTTCTCTTTCACCTTTCCAACCCTTTCTTCCTACTAGATCAACTAATTCAGCTTCAAAAAAGAATAAAAGCCTTGCAGCTTTGGTGCTTGAAAGCTTGTCTACTTCTTCCAACCACACTTATTGGTCTTAGAAGAGATATTACCTTCCCCTATAAACATTGCCTTGCCTTACCTATAAACACCACCTCACCTTCATGCTTAGCCCATCACAACCACATCAAACACGGTTATCAGAACTGCTGCTGCACAGCTTGTACCTGCAGGAGCTAAACAAAAGCCTTTGTGCAAAAGTTTTCAGTGCATTGAAAGTATTAACAGAAGGCAGGGGGGAAAAAGAAAATCCACAGAAGAGAAAGTCAATTGAGTTAAACTTCCCCTTTAATCCTTTCTTACTTCCTTTTGGCACCTTACCCAAACGCTCCCTCTCGAAGAGGTACAAAGAGCCGGGTCTGACTACAGGCCATGATGGGAAGGCGAAGGTTTTCCGGTGGGGGAATCCTGTGCATCACCCACGGCGTGCAGAGACACAGACCCCATCATTTGCATCAGCAGCAGACAGAGTTTCCACAGAGCAGCCCCACCTCCCTCCGTGGGCAGGGACACATCCCAACAGCCCCAGGTACCGGCACGGTGATGCACGATGGCTGTGCAGGACCAGCTGTGAGCACGCACACCTGCACACGCTTCAGACACAGCCCAGGCAGCAAACACAGGCTCTGCACATGGACATGTCTGTCAGGGATATCTGCTCTCTTGTCTTGCTCCCACTGCCTGTTAAACAATGATTACACAGGGAACGCACATACACGATCACATGCTGGGGATGAGCAGAACTGGGAGAAGTGCTACCAAAGGGTGATCCACCAGGCTTCTAGGCCAGTATACAGAGTAACTTTCATTCAGTAGCAATGCCCTAAATTCTTAGAATGATTTCAGGGTTTTTCTAACCCATTTTTGTGTTTGATTCCTCCCTTTCACACGAAAACCACCAACTAAAACACTTCTCAATCTTCTCTTGACCAGAGTCTTGCACACTGCCTTCTACCCACCTTTTTCAATGCCCACTGCTAACCTACCTCTCATACATTTTATTTCAATTCTGAGGTTTCTTGAAAACACCTGGTGAAAAAATGATCTTACAAATACCCATGAGGAGTCTCTAGATACGACATACATGCAGCTACTGCCAGCAGACCACGGTGAAACAAACACATGAATAAACGAATAATGCAGTTAATTGCAGGAAATGGCTCAGGAAGAAGCCAGATGCAAACAAAGCATTGCTTTTTTTTGTACAGCTCCATATGTTTAGGAAGCCCAGCCAGGGATCTTGGTGATGACAGTATTCACATGCCACCCTCATCAGGCCTGCCAGATTTCTGGTATTTTACAAATCCTGTTGAAATATACTCTTAATTCTGCTCAGTCTTCTGGGGGAGAGCCTCTGCTTGGCTGGCAGAGACTTGTCTGTGCTCCTATTCATCCATTAGAGGAGGCTGACCCACGATGTTATCTTGAAAGCTTTTCCCAAATCACCCCAACCAGGGCATTCAGCAGTGAAAAAATTTAGTTTTGTCACAAACTGGTTTCAGAAGCATGAGTTTCCAGAAAATATTGATTTGTAAATTACTTCTGTCACTTGCTATGCTTATTTTTCAGACTAACTGGAAAGCTTTGGCAGATACATTTTTTAAAAATTTAAGTATCAAGTAACTGAAATCTTCATTCAAATACTGGAGGATGAAACTGTTTATTTATAGGCACACACATTTATACCCTCAGGAAACTATCACACAGTAAAAGTAAGGATAAGGATTATCTTAGTCTGTATTTTATAAACTGTAAAGTACACTGAGAACACTATATAATTCATGATAACAAACAAAGCAGAATGCTTGCAAAATTAGCAGAAACTCTTTAAAGAATGGGGCATATCAGAAGTTAACATGAGCAGAGCAGCAGCACTCGGCATCAGGATAATTAAACTGGTTCAAAAACAAACTCGAAAAAACTACTAAGCCCACGACTGTTAAAACAAACATTATCTTGTTCAAAGTTTCCTTTGCCTACTCCCCTGCTCATATATTTAGGGAGCTAAGGCAGGGGATAACTGAATCAACACATTAGTGTATGCATTCTAGACAATAACCACTGACAGCAGACGCCAGAACAGCCTGTCTTCGTGACTCATTACACAGCTAAAAGGAAAAAATTTGACATGAAGATACACTGGTTCTTTCAAAGAACTAGAGCCCCAGAACAGCAACTTGTTTAGTTCATTTCAGATTTGGTATTCTGGCCAATAACTACTTCTAGTCTTCTATTGTCACCACAATCAGATGCAGAAGAATGGGAAAATTACAATTAAGTATAATTTACAGTGGAATAGTTTTGGCTAATAAATTCACCACCTCCTCAGCAAGCAAACAAAGAAAGAACTGAATGTGGTTCAGCAGTGATGATACACAGGCTGATGCATCAATGACATACATCTGCTGCAGCCAAGAAAACCAAGAGCATTTTATGGCTGTGTTTGGGAATTATGGTCACCAACTCTTTGGAAATATTTTTGGTGACTTACAGTTTCTTAAAACAAGTTGATGAACTTTCCAAACATAGTAATAAGATCATATGGCCACTTAAAAATATCTATCCTATTTCCTGCACTGCATTAGAACTTGAAATGGTCACTGCTATCAGCCAGTGTGGGTTCTGCAGTCACTGAACAGAAGTAAATATGGCACTATCTTGTGAAAACCTGCTTTTAATCTGTCTTTCCTCTCCATTCATTCTGGACTGTCAGATCTCCTCCCTCCAGATACTGTTGGCCCCCTGATAACTTCCTTCCTTCCCTTCCCTTCTGTGTCATTTCAGACTCCTGTGATGTTCTTGTATTACAACATCTTGGCAGGCTCCCTGCTCTTTCTCTCACTTATCAGTCATTATCCATGATTTCCATTGGAACTTCATGGCCCTTTTAAAAATAATGGAAATAACCTGACATGTGCTTGGTAAGCCTATAGTAAATAAGCCCAAACAATGAGATCCAGTGGTAAATGAGGTGCTTATGCTGGTTAACATGAGAGCAAAGAGAAGTTCAGCTATGCACACCATGGCTGAAAACTGCCATTTAGGATGGACCTTTCCTGAACCAGAAGAAACTGCAGGGGACTGCAGCCTAACTCTTTACACTGGAATGACCACATTCCCAAGGTCTGCAGACACAGCTGCTGGGAGTTCCCAAAATTCTTACATCCGATTCACCCTACTGAGAGATTCACTCACTGCCTGGTTCCAAATTTCAAAGGTCTCCTCAGACAGCTCTTTCTGAAACTTACAGTTAAAAAATGGCCATGCTAATTATCAATCCTTTCTCATTCCCTGGTTAAATCTGAGGCCTTTGATCCTATTTTGGACATAAGGAAAAGAAAATCCTTGATTCTGCTGCAAACCTCTCCAGTTTATTACTCATTATATGTGAAAACATATGGTGTAAAGTGCAAAGCTTCCATATAGTACCTTTTGCCAGATAATTGGGAACCTACTGGCTATCAAAATCTCTTGCACTGCTTCTAAGTGCCAGACACCAGCTTTTTTTAAAAACGTCAGTGTGACATTTTTAAGCTCTTCTCGTAGCCACTCCTGCAAAGGAGTAATTCAGACTCTGCCTTCAGTGCTATGGAGTTAAAAGGGCTTTACAGTCCCCCTGCTTATCAATGAAGTCTTTCCATTGCTTGCAATGGTCTCCGAATCAGGCTCAAACTGAGGGTAGAATCTTAAGAGACTACTATATGAGATGCAGAGTTCCTGCCAAAATACAAAGAAAGGTATGGAGTACTTGCCAAAGTTTGTAAAAAACCCATAGGTCTCTGATCCATCTGCTCAGAACTTGCCAGACACGTTCTTCATGCAAACTTGCAAATAAAAAGAACATATTGCACACATAACCCAACTGCTTTTATATCTGGATGGGCTACAGCTGCAGAAGGATTCTCTTACAGTGCTGGCTGATGCTCACTTAAAGTTAAAAGAAGGTGAAGTGTGAGGCAGGCAAAGAGATGAGCACTTCAGCAGCTCAGAAAGGGAGGGGAAGTAAAGTGTGCCATGGAATCACTGTGACTGACTCCTTGCATCACCCTGCGGTGAGGGGATGAGCTCTGGGAAGAGAATGGATCCTGGGAAGGGATTTCCTCTCCATTTGTTCCCCAAACAGGGCCTTCCTCCTGATACTGAAGATACATTTGCAGTGTAAGTTGGGGACAGAGCCCTGAGGCTGTCCAGCCTGATTTATGTTTAAGCAGGCAGGAAGACTCTGCATTGTTTAAGCAATAAAGAAGAACGGAGGGTCTGGGGTCCTTCTCCTGGAAGATTCTGAAATATTGAGGGCAATTTCCTGCCATTTGGGAGATTTTAAGATAGCTCCAAAGAAAGATTTTATATAAAATGAAGCAAAACAAAAAAATCCCGTAAACTTATCTAGCCTTTAGCTTTAACTTGCCAAAGGCACATTATGTTTTATTAAAGTATCAACAAAGAGGAGCCAAAGTCAACAGAAACAGAGTGGGTTCTCCTGTCTTCTAGCCAAATCTCCCAGATCCTGCAGGGTACTCCTGTGTTCATATCCCCTTTATGCACAGGTCTCCTAAGGCTTCTTCTCTTCCTTGGTCCTGTCCCTGACAGAACTATCTCATCTTCATGTGCATTTTACTACATTCTGGCATGCAGCTTTCTTGGCTAAATGAGTATTTGGACACAGTACTTACTCCAAGATGTTGTCTTCTTCCACAAATCCCTCCTCTTTCTTCCCTTCTGCTTGCCTGTCTTGTTCCCTATAACTCACTTCTCCTTGTAGTCTTCTCTTCCCACCACCTACAGATTTCCACACAAATCACTCCCATCCTCCTCCATTTTCTCCCATCACCTATTCTTCTTCACGTAGGCTTCTCTCCAACAAAGCCTCACATTGTTTCCTAAAGCTCCCCAGAACAGGAGCATCACCTTCCCCCTCCAACAGCACACGGCTGATGTTCCTCAGCCCAGTGACCACCACGCTGAGCTGCTTGCTTCAACCTTGCTCGTGTCCCAGTGTAATGTAGGCCTGGCTATCACAACAAACCCCAGCCCAAAGAACAGGAACCCAAAGCTAGCTGCTGTTTTCAGACCCATGCCCTGCATTCCCACACCTCCAATAATGCACAGGCAGAACAAATGGCAATACAGCCACCTGTGGCCTGCATTTCTGCACATGGCAGTGTCCAGCTGGGAAGGACACACTGGCCCTTGCCAGGAGCTGATGGAAATATTATATATTATATTCCTTCAAGTTGTCTTCAGTAATTGCTCTATTCCTGACAAGAGGCGGGTGCAACTGAGATATGCTCCCAAATTACAGTGAAGATGATGGAGTCATAAACACTTGCCCTCACACTCACAGAGTATTTGCCAAAGGTACTCTAGATATGCTCTCTAATGTTCTGACAACTTTTTGTAGGGCATATAGCATCTGGAACCAGAAAAGAGGGATTCAGGAACAAGAATAAAACAGTAATTCAATTAAAATATACTGCAAATGAACTTCCTCTGGTCCTGAGCTGCTGCTGGGGGAAAGTGAAGGAGTTTGGTAGAGTGGAAAGTTATCATATCCATGCCTTATGCTGGGTTTGGCACTTCAAAGAACACCGTACATTTGCCATTCAACATAACCTCATAACCCTTCAGAATGCAAGAGTCTGGTTTCAGGATAGCAGTACATAAATGGTGAGATCCAAATGCACTACTTTAGGTGCGGGTCACAGCCATGGCAATCAGTTACAACCAAGTGCCCCAGGTGATATCTGTAATACAGACATCCTGAGCCAGCTCACAGCCACAAATCCTGCTTCATGGTATTCTCTCCTGTGCCATCAGAGACGGCACTTTTTGGCAAGAAAAGAGAGGACAGCCCCTCTGCTCCTGATTATACGGAGACTAGCCTGAAGGATCGCAGTTGCAGTCAGTGTAAATTGCCTCAGATTTGCACCGCAGAGATTTGGCCCAAATCTACGGTAGCTCACTCTAAACGTATTCCCCAACTGAAAAACAAGACAAAGCACTGTCTGAATTGAAAGTATTTGAACAACCGACTGTGGTTTAAATTTAAATGACTCATAATGGGGTATATGTTCCACAGCATCTTCCTCCTCATACCTCCAAGCAGGGAGAGAGGCCCTGGAGGAAATGGGGGCTACCACTGCCTAGAAGACAGATAGCTCTTCCTAGACCCTGAGCAAGCTCCACAGGAGCTCCTGACATGGACTGGGCCCTCCCCAAAATGGAAAGACCAGAGGTCTCCTCTTGTTTGCTTCAGATTCTTCACTGCAATCTGATGTGTCTCCCCAGCTTTAAGCTGGCACTGTTCATTTGCCTCAACCCTTGCTCTGATACATCCTGTGGATCCATCCCTCCCATCCACAGCCTCTCAGGTAATCCCACCCACAGCAGCCTCAGACAACGATGACAATAAAACACAGAGCTTCAGCTGCACTTTTTGTGATGCTTTATGACGTGTTAACAAAACATGGCACCACTTCCACAGGAAGTAATTATTATTTGTTATTGTTTGACTGCCTGTACATAATAAAAATACCTTAAACTCAATACCACAGCACTCTCTGAAGGATGTCTTTTTACCCTGTAAGGGTTTCTATTAGTTCTGCTTTGCAGTGGTGCCTATTTGTTTTTAGGAATGCTTATTCATAAAAGACGAGGCTTTTTTTGAAGGGTGCAGGGACTTTATTCACAAATACAGAAGCACCTTAATAAAAGAAAGATGTGATGAAGTCTTCAAAGCAGGCAAGAAAACTGATGAACAAAGACATTCCCATAACAACTGAGCTTTATCTGATCAAATTCCAATAAAGCCTGCATTTGGCATAAATCTTTAAAAACATAGCAAGGGCCACTGGAGGATGCTAAAACTTGTTTATTTAATATTATTTCTCCTCCCTTCCCCAAAAGCACTTGATCCTCTTAATATTTTCTGAAGTCTCGGTGCATGCTGGAAAGCGCACTGAGTGAGCACGGCGCGGTGGAGGGACGGGAGAAGCGCGCCTTGTCCGAGGTCACGCCCCTTCCTTCCTTCCTTCCTTCCTTCCTTCCTTCCTTCCTGCCTTCCTGCCTGCCTTCCTTCCTTCCTGCCTTCCTGCCTGCCTTCCTGCCTGCCTGCCTTCCTGCCGGCCTCCGTCCCTCCCTCCCTCCGGCTTCCTTCCCACTCTCCAACGTGTTCTGCTGATGATCAGCACCATAACCATCAGATTAAGCCTCTCTTTTGGGCAGAAGAAAGAACAGAAAGGGTAGGGCCTTTAAAGAATTTAATTCTCTGCAGATTCACTTAACCAGAGCCAAGAAGAGACAGAAGCCTTCATACCAGCCTTTTTAAAGTAACTTAATTCCTACTTCTGTGAGTTTTATTATTTTCCATCCTAAGACTTCTTAGTATGTGCGCTGTACTTCCCATCTGTGCAGGAACACACAGATGTGACTGACTAATCCTTAAATACCAAGAGAAGTATTCTGGGTGAAAACAGACATTTTCTCCACACAGGGATTACTACTTGCCCATTGCCTTTGTGGATGCATGCAGGGCACCTCCATGAGAATTAATCTCTAGGATTCACTGCCTGGAGAAATCCAGATGGCAGAAAATCTGACAAGCAGATTCATAACCATTCATTCCCAGCATAAATACAATGGGATGCTCTCTGCTCCAGCTCAGGCTCTGAGGTAGGAACAGGGTCCTGCTGCTGCTGCAGCGCCAGGGGCCTGGAACAAGGGGCCACAGCCCTGGCTCACCATGCCAAGCAGCCCCAGACTGCCTTCCTGGAGTCAGTGCAAACAAGGGCTGTAAGAAAACACAAAGTCCCTTTCTGATGTGGTTTGGAAAAGGGAGCCAAGTACAGCCTGAGGAAAGCTTAGCTGAAAAGGTGCAGTTTTGCGTTTCTTCTTTCATTTTTAAGGGTAGATCTGTAAGGTCAGAGGACCACACAAAGAAAGAATCAGGAGGAAAACCAAAATATTTATATTCTGTTTGCGTACTTTTTCAATTTACCCTGCACATCTGTCTCTAGCTGTTCCTAAAACAGTCCTTTAGAATAACATTGTCCCTTCTGCATCAGTGGTATATATGCTACTACTAAACTGCCACTGGACTAAATCAGAAAGCTCTTGGAGGGCAATCAGAAGATGTGCACATGTTCAGGGACTATCTCAGTGAACCACAAGAGAGCTCTGATTCTCCCCAAAAGGCTTCTGCCTTCTACCCCTCTTCTCCAGAGAAAGACAAGGGGACAAAGGAACAACCATTCCTTGAAACTGCAGGTATGAAAGGAATTTCAAAAACCCTCATCAAGAAGAGCTCCACAACAAAGCAAAACACTAGGCAACCTGAAACTCGGTTGGAGAAGAAAAAAAAAACCCTGATAATTAAATGTTGCTTATGCAAGATGAAAAACCACACTGTTCCTTCTGGGCACAACAGCCCTGGCAAGCCCAGCACGTATGTCACAAGACAGGAAGCAAAGATCATGCACAGAGGAGGAGCGGCAGCTGCTCATGCCAACTCCACCGGCAATCCCCTCTGCAAGGCTCACTCTCCAAGGCTTTTCATGCTGGAGTCAGAGATCTGACTAAGTCTTCAGCCCTTACAGAAGATAGCTGCCTTTCCCACTTCCACTGAAATGAGGATCTTCCTGACTCTCCCCTTTTACCTCCCATGCTTGTACCATGTTCACCACTAGACAACTCTTATGTGCATTCTCAGTACATTAATACACAGCCCTGAAGCTCCTCCATGACCACTGGGGCACCAATGCCTCCTCTATCCATACCTCTTCACCTTCATTTGCAAATATTTCCTTCTTTCTAATCTCTAGAATTCATACAGTAACTTTTAGAATGCTTTCTACAGCGCTGTTCTACATTACACCACAGAATCGTAGAATATCTCAAACTGAAAGGGACCCAAAAGCATCTTGGGTCCCTCGTCTCTGATTTCTCCCTGCTTTTGCTTTTCCTGCTAAACACTGCATCCTAACCTCATGTGCTGTGATGGACATGAGCTGCAGCAACATTTAGGGACTCGTGCTCCTGGCAGAAGAGCTCCTGCCAAGGAACCCATGCAGTTCAGACTGCCCACCACAGAGCTGTAATACCCCCGTACAAGGTTTGGGGAGAGCTGCATACAAGACTGCAAGAAACAAACATGACCAAAAGGAAATGATCCAGAGACAGCTTGCCTCTCTACAAGCAAAGGAACAAAGTAACATGCCTAAAATATGCCTGGCACAAACACACAGGGCATGCTGCCTTTGGCTTGCCTGTTACTTGGTGGAGAAAAGATCTAATCCTACAATAACCTGCACTCATTACTCACCTAACACTTCACTTAGTTTGCTCCACCCAGCCTAAAAAAGAAACTGCCTTACTCACCAGCCATATATTTATCCAGGGACCCAAGTACCTGCCCTGGATGCAGGTGTCAGTCATTTCCATGGGCACAGGCTTGCTGGAGTCAGGCTCTTTCAAGTAAGCCCCAGCTGTTTCTCATTAGAAGGCAAAATCCCAGCCAAGCAAAGGCCCTTTCTTCCATACCTCTGCTGAACTCTTTGTGTCCCATGTTCCTCAAACACAGAAAGGCAATGAACTGAGCTCGGAAAACCACAGCTGTATTCTTTTCAGGTGGCTGACTAACAGCCCTCAAAAGTAGAACAACAGAAAGCCCAGAGATGCTATCAACTCCTTTCAGGGTGTCTGAGCAGTGAGGTCAAGCCAGAACATACAATTGTTCCAGCAGGCTGCTGTGGCAGCTTCACCAGGACTCACAGAGTGTTGCTCTGGAATGGCTGTACAGGCAACACCAGTGATTCTCAATAGAGGTTCTTAGCTTTAACTTTTAACAAATAACACATTATCTGCTCAGCTTTTCTGCCATCCTGTTCTTGGAAAGAATGGCAGTCAGGTCACAGCCACCAGTGACCACCTGTGGACCTGAACCACATTCAAATGGGAATTAACTTTTCCTACACTTAAACAACTAAACAGAACAATGCACTTTTCCTGCTGCCAGCCTCCATGACTGGCTTTTATTATCATTTCAGTTAGCCTGTGAACCCAAAGTGCCCCCTCTCTCTGCTTCAAGTTTGGCTTCCACTTGACCAGACCAGGCAGGAAAACCTGAACTTTCAAAGTGAGGGAGAAGACTCAAATTTGCACCCAGTGGATCCAACCTGCACAGCTAATGCAGGCAGTAAGAACAGAGCTAAACAAGGTCTCCACACACTTCTACAAGGTGGTATTCTATCCATCAGGGTTTTCGGCAGAACACGTCACAGGTTGCTGGGACAACCACAAGTTTTACTCAGTATAAAACTTCTGGGAGCTGGGCCCCTTTTAGTTGCTGTGTTTCCCGGTGAGGAGAACTATGCTTTAGATGAAATATGCTCTAGACAGTATTTGCACAAATGCACAGACTCTGTTAAATGAGGTTAAAGGCTCCAAAGTCCTTAAAGATTAAACGACATAAATCTTGTCAACACTCAGGGGTGAGTCATGGGGCATTTTCTTACTCACTCCACAATCCCTGAAGTGTCCACTCCCTCGCCTCAACCCTGGACTACCATACACAAGCCAGGTTTGAAACTCCTTAGCTTTGCAATTCAGTTTTAATTCCATTTCTACAAGGAAGTCTTAAAAAGCTTCTCCTGAACATGGGCCAGAGAGAGGAATTTGACCTCTGTGTAAACTACAGTTCAGGTCAGGTGTTGGGAGACAGAGATCTTGGGAATAACTTTTTTGATGTCTTGTTCTCTCACTTTTTTTATATGCTGTGAAACACAGAATCACAAAGGTTGGAAAAGACCTCCAACATCATAGAGTCCAACTTTTGACCAAAAACCACCATGTCAACTAGACCATGGCACTAAGTGCCATGTCCAGTCATTTCTTGAACTCTTCCAGGGATGGTGACTACACCACTTCCTTGGGCAGCCTGTTCCAGTACTTGACCACCCTTTCATTGAAGGAATTCTTCCTGATGTCCACCCAAACCTCCTGTGCTGCAGCTCAAGACCATTTCCTCTTGTCCTGTGGCTGGCTGCACAGGAGAAGCCAATCTCCACCTGGCTATACCCTCCTTTCAGGAGTGATAAGGTCACCCCAGAGCCTCCTTTTCTCCAGGATAAACAGCCCCAGATCCCCCAGCCACTTCTCACAAGACTCCCTCTCTAAATCCCTGCCCAGCTTTTTTGCCCTTCTTTGGACATGTTCCAGCACTTCAATGTCTTCCTTGCAGTGAGGGACCCAAACCTGGACACAGGATTTGAGATGCGAGCTCACCAGGGCTGAATAGAGAGGGAAAATCACTATGCTGGTTCTGCTGGCCACACTATTGCTGATACAAGCTAGGATGTCATTGGCCCTCTGGGCCACCTGGGCACACTGCTGGCTCAAAACTCTGGAGTCCTGGGGCTTTACTGCTAGAAAAAGTTTGCACAAAGCTTTGCATGGTTTCGAGTGAAGTCCTTTCTGGGGAAGGCACTGCAGTGAGAGGCTCCCTTGCAGACAGGGGACCCAAGAGCTCGTCCCCAGCTTTGCTCTGCCGTCAGGATGGGTTTGCAGCAGCAAGGTGGGGAGCTGAGGCGTGGCAGGCGCCTCCCTACCTGGTACAGCTCTATCCGCTGCTCCGAGACGCGCGCCTTGGTGTTCTGCAGGCGGAAGACGCGGAACTCGGCCTTCACCAGGTTGGAGGCGTTCTTCTCCATGGCCGACACGTCAAACCGCACGATCCGGAAGTAAAGGCTGTAATAGCTCGGCGGGATGGCGTCTGCAAGAAAGCACCGGGGGTTTATTCCTTTTCTTGGTGACAAAAACCACTGCTCCTTCAAACACTTTATACAACACAGCCTCAGACAGGGAAATACCTGAAGCGTGGCTCGGTTTCCAATGGTCAATTTAGTACCATTAACAATTTAATTAAAATTAAGAAAATCTACGCCACGTGTTTTTTATAAGACTACCATATTAACACAGATTAACAACTACTTTCAACTCTACTTCAGGTCATGCATTTCTCTCCTCTTTCAGCCTACGGGTGGAAAATCCTGAATACTTATGAACTGAGAAAAAAACATAGCAGTTGGTTCATGGTAAATGCCTTCAGGCTTACAGAGAGTTCACAGGGATCTGCTAAGACAACAAATAACAGCAGCTCATCTGATCTATATGTTTTCTGAAACCCACTTCCCCTCTGAATATGGAGTATGAATTAGCCAGCTTCAGATTTTATTCCATACCTAGTTATTAAAGGATATTTTTGGAACAAAATAGTCATTCTAATTATAGTGATGAGGGCTGGAAGAAAAGAGGAAGGAAAAACAAGGGGAAAAGGCAAGCAGACAGTAGACACTATGAACAGGATTACATGAATTTTGACCCCTTGAAAGCAGTAAAAGCCATAAACATAACACCCCTTACTATAAATTTGGTAAAAACAGAAAAAAAAAACCCCAAAAATGGGCTCAAGTCTTCAGCAGCAGTGCCAGACATCTCAGTTTAGGTTTCAAAACAGTGTTCCTGCTTTCCAGTGGTAAACCCTGACCGAGGGTAAGCAGCAAGGCAGTTCTGCACAAACCAGGTAACCCTAAGGCATTCAGCCATCATCTGAGGCCCTTTCACACTGCCCAGAGCAGCAGCACCAGGAGAAGTTTGCCTGCAGCACTCCTGCCTGACACCCAAACTCGCTGCAGAAGAGATGGGAAGAGAGTGGAAGGAGACAAGCTCACACTCCCTAGAGGGGAGATGAAATTACTGTAAAGCCTGATAAAAATCTCAGTTCAAATGAAGGGAACAGTTTCTTCTTTTCTTATAGTGTGAAAACTGAAGTGGATAAATTAGAAAACAAAAAGAAAAAAGAAAATTACATTTGGGGGCTGGGGAGGCATTTTCAGCTGAGAAAGCACGTGTTCTCACAGTTACATGTTTAATAACCTGTTGTAGCTCTTTGAGGAAGTTCAAACTGACTATTTAATAAATGTAACTATGAGAAAATCTTTGATGATAAGAAATAATCTCAGCCTCAACTGTAGATGCATTGTGAGAGATGACAAGTTCTCTGACAATCCTCTGAAAGAGTACTTCCCAAAGCAGACCCTCAGTATGATCAAACAGGTACAACTATGAAGAGGAAACTCCAGACTTCCTTATGATTCCGCTTAATTAAAAAAAAAAAAAAAGGTTCTCAGATTTTCACATCTGCAGTGCTTGAAAATAACCCCCCAGGCATCATAATCACTATTCTTGGCTACCATGCTCATTGACAGGAAACTGCCACAATCTCACAGTGAGAACTCAAAGGCAAACAGATGCAAATTACTCCTACACCAAAGCTGCTCCTCTCTCCCATCAGCAACACATCAGTGCCAGAGTCTCTCAAAACACCAAGGGAAGGGGTTGTGAGAAACACTTAACTGTATGCCACTATGACCTTGATATATTTCGCAAGTTCTTACAAAAGCTACTTGGTTCAGAGATTACATCCTTCTTTAAGAGAGAAATAGTATCTTCAGTTTATTTTTCTTGCTGTAGGAAACTCCAAGACTACTACTTGCTTTTCAGCCAAACCTAATCCTACTAGGAATATAATTTGGCATAATAATATGTATATATAAGATTGATGCTTCCAGGATGAGTTGTAAGTTGTCCTTCCCTGTCATTTGTTTGAGGCATCAACCTACCATTTCGCTCACTGTGGACAAGCCAAACTAGCAGCCCTTCACTTGCCCTGGCACAGACAAACCCTGTCCATCTTGACTTTATTTTAGATTGAAAAGCCCTATTTAACTGTCATCTTGGTTTATATTTAGCTTCTTATTCCTAGAACCTTCTTGTGCTATATTTGTAGGCCTTCTTTCCAGTTTCTTTGTTTTAGATGCTGTATATTACAAACCTCTGAATATGTATCTGAGTGGATATTCCTGAGCCATTCCTGCATTTACATTTTTTCTCTCCTTCATATATAAGGAAGACAGAGAATGAATACTCTTTCAGTGTGCCTGTTTTTGTGTGGCATATGTGCATTTGTATACATTGCAAACAAGTATTTACCTTCCACTGGAAGGCAGGCATGGGAAACCCTCTATGAGTATGCAGTAATTCTTGTCTTACAGAAGTTTCAGTTCTCTTGTAAGATAGTTTTACATCTTTATATATAAAACCTCACATAAGAAATTTGATTTCTTTACTCTATCATTCATGACAGTATCCACAGGAAGTCAAGTGAGGAAAAGGCATTATTCATGGAGAGATGAAAAAAAGAAGGAATGGCTGACTGCACAATCGGGGTTTATTTGAAAATTAATCAACACGAAGACTGAGAAATGAGACCTGCAACTCTCTTTAAAGGAACACTAAGAACTCCATGGAGTCTACAGGCTTTGGATTGGCCTTTAAGTGATCTCAGATGCTGCAATTTATCTCTCTTTGTGACTCCACCTTAGCCTGACAGTTTTATCAATTCAGATTCAGCTGGATTCCTCTGCACTCCCCTCTGGTTTTGGCCCCATGACTCCAGCAGACACCAGGATGACTCTGACCAAGCTAGTCTGCAGTCATAGTTACCCTGCTAGACTCCTGAGGTATTCTTTGAACTATTATCATTAATGAGTGAAATTAAATCAATATATTTCCTGTAGCTAGGAAAACACAGATTTCTGTTGTTTTGGTGGGAGAGAGAATAGTAAACACAATGAAAGGTTCAGTTTTTATCATTTTTAAATTAGCCATTAAATCAACCCTCAAAAAAACCTGAAGACTTCCAGCTGTAATAATCACAATCACAATCACCACAGCTGAGACGAGTTACACGACACAGCTGGAGAAGGTGAAGGCAGCATCCATCCTCCTCCTCCCTTTAGGCTGCTAAACACCGAGCATCACAAGTATCACAAGTTTACTCTTTTTCTTTCTGTCTTTTTTTTTCCTGTCTTGAACAAGCTGAAACTTCACCAGCTGCTCCATGCGGGACAGTCCGAACTGCCAGGCTGAAATGTACTCTGCTATGTGAGTGATTAAGTGCGTAAGGACACGGTGGTTTCCGCGCCTCTCTCAGACTTTGTTCAATATCCAGCATCCTCCAGGCTCCTGTGCCAGCAGCCTGGACAGAAAGCAGCCCTGCTCTGACAGAGCAGAAAAACACCAATGGGAGGGTGCAGGAGACCCATCCCAACACAGCCTGCAGTACTGCTCCAGGCTGAACACTGTCCATGGGAGAGACTGGACACATTCTCTGACCAACCATCCAAAACAGCACACAGGCCCCCAGGAGCACCGGGGAGGAGAGCAAGGTGCAGTCAAGCACCCTGAAACTGAAACAGGGATAGAAAGTTTGTTTCATGCTGAACATACTTCCCAAACCAGGAATAACCTGCATAAAAGGATGACACTTCTGCCTTGTGCAGTTGTGTTTAATGAACTGAGCCCTGCATTTCCACAGCTTTCCTCACAAGTACTGCATGTACTGACATTTCAGGAGAAACAAAACACTCTGTTTGACACAGCTCTTCTGAGAGTTGAGCTTTCCTTCTGGCGAGGAAAAAGACCTAAATTCAATTGTATCCAAATGAGGCTTTTTTTTCCCCTCTGAATTTTCATTTCTGCTATTGAAACAAAAAGAAATCAATTACATGCACAGCCCAAGTTAAGAAATGTAAACAACTTTTCTTTTCTCGTTGGAAGAGGCCAGACAGGCCGCCTTCACACATACACCCACACTGGAAAGGCTGAGAGCTTCAATCTAATCCTTCCATCAAGAGCTTGTAATAAATGCTCCAAAGATTTATTTTTATTCCCTTTTGTGTTTATTAAACTTTGGAGGGTTTCTTTTCCTTTTTCTTTTCTTTCTGGTGCTTTGCCCATTCTTTATTATGGCAGCTACAAAACATGGAGTGCCCTTTTCTTCTCGCTCTCCTTTTTTCCCCCTCCTCATCTTTCTAACTGCAGTACATGAATGACCGTGTAGTAGGCTTTGAAGCAGCACATGCAAATATTTATAAGAGTAGCTTGATTGTTATTAAATGCAGTTGTTATGCTTTCCATGCTCTGGCAAGCTTCCCTAACCTCTCCGACTATTAGGACCATTTAGGCTGTTTAGATTTCAGCTCACTGATAGCAAATTCGATGGGTTTTTTTCCTACCAAGCAGCATAACATGACATGGTTTCTCCCTCTGTGTGAATTTCCCTCCCTGCTCAGCTGTGGGGTCCCTGCCAGGAGCTGGGTCAGGCTGCCTCCAAAGACATGCAGACACGGTAAATGAAGCAGCATGCGCTGGAAGGATGAACATCTTGTCAGCTCTGACAGCACATCTTTCCAGCAGGATCCCATCCTTCCTGTCAGGCACACTTCAGTCACAAATCCTCTCCTCTCTTCCAGGGAAAGTCTCTCCAAGAAATTAGAAGCTTGTTTAATGCTTCTGGGCTCCCAAAGTCCATAATAATCACTCTGCTCACCCCTCCTGACCCTGATGTGACTGCAGAATCCTGCTGGAAACTGCCTCTCTGCAATCAAAGGGGACCAAATAATGGAAGCCACAGGTCATATCCAGGAACTGGGACTGGCCCTCAAGGGTAAATCAGTCATACATCAGCTTCCCATTACTCTGAACCTCTGTCCCACTATGACACTAAGCTATGAGCACATCCATTAGCTGATCAGGGCTCTTGGATGGAGCACTTGTGCCACTCTTCCTCAGGCATCACTTCCAGGCTCTTGCAGCAAGGGTTCCAAGTCAGACAGCACAGAAGTAGTGCAAGAGACTTACTCCAGTATTCCAGTTTTTATCTACCAAGTTGTCTCTGAGGTATTACCTTTATCTGTCATCAACCATTTGCTACTGAGGAGGGACTGTGCACTGAAAGTCAGGAAAAAACCCACAGGGAACACAGTAGGTTGAGAAAGAGTAACTACCTAATTACCAGATTTTGGGACACATTTTTCACAGTTGAACCACTTGCTATTCCTTTTCTGAAACACAATTAAGATCTATGACAATATATGAAAAGTAAACAACCCCAGGACATACCAGGTTGAAAAATAGGCACAATGAGGCAAAGAGGGAATTTTTGGAGGACACATTTATGAAATTATGTGCTCCTTACTTAAAATCTGACAAGAGCCTTCTGGTTCTGCTGCTACTTCCTCATTGCTTCACCAACCCTGACTCAAAAGATGACTAGCCAAAGCAATGACTTCAACAGCAAACAGATCTGCTAGCCAGGTTTCCAGCTACCCAAATAATTCATTCCCTAAAGGTAATCCTACTGCTCTGGAGTTTGATGGACTCTGACACTTTTACACAACTGTCTTTTGTACTTTTACATTCTGTAATGGTGAAAAACATCCTGCGGTTGTCTTTGGGTCAAAATGCAACTGGCATAGTAAGGATTCTGAGACATTGTAATTATCCCCTGAAGAATCACAGGACTAAGTCTAGGTTTCAAGTTCTCACAAAGACAAGAAGTAAAACAAACTCAAGTAATTGTTAGTGGTGTAGCAAAGCTGCTGCATACAATTCTTGTACAAAACAGGTTTAAGTCCTGGCTTTGTGGGTCACCATAAAGATGCAAAGAGAAGGGCATCTTATTACATGCTCCCTTAATTTCTGTCACTTCTTCCCTAGTAGCACATTGAGCTGGATGTGAGTCATACAGTGGGCAACAAACCTTGCTAGAAAAGCTACCATTGCTGTTTTAAGGCTGTAACAATTCAACACATTTAGGTTTTTTTGTAGTTGTTTTCACAGGGCTAGGTCAAATTGTGTTGCAAGTTTAACCTCAATTATGTTTAAATGCTGCAGCTGAAACTGACTGCTTTGGATGTTAATTGGGTATGCAGACCATCGTTAGAAGAGCTGTAATTTTGCTATATCACTGATTTAAGTTAATCTTATCAGCCAGAAAGCCCTCATTGAGATCCTTTTTTTCCACTGGACCTTCTGCCACACTTTCACAATTATTTTCAAGCTACTAGTCTTTGTACACTCAGTCCAAAACAGCACTTAGTATGAAGATGTCCATACTACTCACACCAGCCAGAAAGAAAGAAGAGAAAATGTCTATCCTGAACAATCAGTGATGGCTTCTTCTCTCCTCCCTCTCTTTCCATAAGGAAATAAAAACCCAGGCCAACATCACACAGTTTGTTTACCTCCTATGAGTGCAACCCCAAGAGTCTGGGCTACAGCAGATGCCCCAAATGGATCCCTGTTGGAAAACATTCCCAGCTATTCCATCACCCAAAAGGCAAAGAAAAGTCAAATCTAACACCAAAGAGAAAAGCTGCAGGAACATTTTGCTGTATCTGAGATGACCAAAAGCATCAGACAAAGTCTCCAGGATCCTGGAAATGACAGGGAGGAGCTGCTGCCTCACACACTCCTGATGCAAAGGGAGGGAGAGTTCAGGTGGTGCAGCCTGCCACAGAAAAAACAAGTGTCCCCCATCACTGCTCACTGCAGGGAAGATGAGAAAATCTGAATGTGTTTCAGCAATGGGAGAAAAATACTTAAGGAGAACATACATAGTCCTTCCAGACAAGCTACACAATTTACTTTGGAGAAAATCAGTAGTTTGTGTGGGATGTCTGGAACAAAAAGGTGACACCTGTGGAACACACAGGAGGACACCTGGAACTAGGGGCTACAGACTGCATGTATGAGTTTACATCTCCAGATGCATGGTAAGGTAAATCAGTACAGAGATTGCAAAAAACTTGGAACTACTTTACCACCACAGAGCAGTCCTGAGGCAAGTACAAGAAACTGTCCTGGTCCTTTACAGCCTCCTGTTCTGAGAGTGTGTTCTGTGGTGTGAATTCCTTTAGGAAAGTTCACTTTACCCCCACAACTGGGAAGAAAGCAAAGGCTGCCCAGAAGATCGCTTCTGCTATAAAACAAAATTCTCTGAGCATTGACTTCTAGAAGAATCTGAATAAACACTGAGCCTCTTGAATCAACTGCCTGGATCCAAACTTCTGATGCTGGAGGAGGATCAAAAACTTGTTGAAATCACTGAAACCTCTGGCTAAGATGAAAGAGGAAACTGTCTGGTCCCTCTCAGGAACACAAAACCAGAACTCCAACCCAGGCATATTTGGTGTGACCACTCCCAAATACTCCGATTTCTTAAAAAGGAGCATGGAATCCCTCCTAGGGGACAGACCCTCTGGAGACAAAGTAGCACACAGGTCCCAGGCCTGGTATTTCTTTTCCCTATTTGCAAAAGCTGGAGTAGATGGGAGCAGGTAAACCAGCACCTCACATGACAGCACCTGCACAGTGCTCAACAGACACTTTCTGCCCCTGCCTTTATGACTGCTTGAATGTGAATTTCCTGAAGAGAAATTCCACCATATTCACTAGACTCTCTTCTCCCTGGAAAGCCTTCAAAGCTTTGAAGGAAAGTCTTCAAAGCTCTCCAGGCCGTTGGCTCATTTTCCCTCGTCCATGCTGAAACACAGGGGCTGGGTAATGGGAACAACTCTGAAACATCACATGAGCACTGTTCTCTTGAGCACTGTAAAGTTTGAGCCATTTGAGCAATGCTTAATTGGGGTAACTTAATTACTTGGGATTATTTTGGAGAGTGGCAAATGCTGAGTTTTCCATTCCAGACCATCTTTCACATACATAAACCTCCAGGCATTTTAGGAAGTCTGAAAGGTCTGACCTCAATTCTCCTCTTCTCAAAGTCCTCTTTAGACATCACCTGTCATGCAAAGCATCCGGAGAGGGAATGTAAACACAAACCTTATTGCTATCTTTGTTTCTCAACAAAGAAGTATTAATCTTGTGGCAGGTTAAAACACATGGGGTAAAGGTACAGCAAAACCACTCTCTCTCTCACACACGAACCCCCTCTAATCTCACTGCTGTGTATGCAACACTGCAATTTTCATAGTGAGACAGAAAAACACATCTTCAGATGTGCCACTCACTCCTGTGCTGGGTGCCAGCACAGCAAGCCCATGACAATTCTCAGGAGAAGCTGATCCTTTTCTGCAGGCAAGGTGCATGACAAGCTAACAGGAAAGCTGCTGTGTCTGTCAACAGGCATTAGAACAACCTACAAAGATGCCAAAGCCTCTCCAAAACCTGAGTAAAGTTCTGGTCCCAGTGAAGTCACCGACCAAACATTCCCAACACTTTCAAAAGGGCCAGGAATTTACCCCTGCAACTGCAAGCACAGAGAAGATTTTCAGCACAAGGAAACTGTCTCCAGCCTCTCTGTGAATTTATCTGCCAACAAAAGGCCCTTCAGCTTTCAGCAGTTATTTTGTGAACATTCAGGGAAGAAGAACTCCTTTCAAATCCCCATCAAGATCCTTTGAATGAAATCCCAGGTTATCATGTATCACCACTGAAATCAAATATGTAAATAGATGTGTGTTGTGTTTGGAAACGTCTCAGGTATGTACTTTGCTATTCTACTTACACTGGAATGTAAGAAAAATACTCCTAGTGTCTTTCATCTCTCTCCATGAAAGGCTGCTCCTCTTTCAGCTAGGAATCATAAGGAAGAATTGCAAGTACAATTGCCTATCTCATCTCAAAAAAAAAAAAAAAAAAAAAGGTGGGGCAAAAAGAAAAAGCTCACCAGGGAACACAAACCTTTCTCACAGGCAGAATAAGACTTGACTTGCTGGCACAGTTCATCTGAGGTTTTATGGCTGCAGTGACCTCAGCAAGTGAAAACCGAGCAAACCAACCTTCTGCTGCTCACAGGACTGACCAGCAGTTTTCCCTGTAACAGAGACCTTTTTTCTCTTGCATTTCCCAAACTCCTTCTGCTTGCACGCTACTGAGGAGACCTCTCTGCTGGCAGGCTGAAGAGGCAGACATGATCACAAGCCCAGCTGCACTGCTGTGTATCCCACTGCTTTACACAGGCACTGGGATGCTGACTGCAGGGCCTGAAACCCCCTAGCAGCTACCAGTGCTCCAACCTCCACCCCCAAACCCGAGTCACCTTGAATAATTTTTATCTCAGAAAAACATTTTGCCTTCTCAACAGCAGATTAGGTGTAAGGTTAGATTTATGTGTGTGTGTTTGAGAAAGTCTATATATGTTTATTATTTTTTTAAATCCTTCCTCTTCCTGATACCCTTCTGATGAATTTCACTTGCACTCACAGCCCATGCAGCAGGATTCAAACTGGCTTCACCACGTTACTACTGTTCCATTTTAATAATGAACTATATTTAAAAAATATGCTTTGTTCAGACATACTTTTATTGAATCCCTCAAATTCACACAGAAAATTATTTCTGTTATAAATCCATCTTCCCTGTCAGTCTGTGAGGAGAGCCTGGCATGCCTGCACGCAGCTCTGCACACTCTGCATTTCTCCCTCCTCTCAGCTCCAGGGTTTCCACAGGCAGGAGGCCAAAGCAGCAGCATCCTGCTGCCCTGGGGGGGACCTGCCATCCATGGTAAGGTGAGAAAGCTGCACTCCCTCAGCAGAGCCCAAGGCACAGAAGCCAAGCAGCCCACAGGGTCAGGATGCTCCCAAGAGCCATGGGACATTGGTCCTACAGCACCAGCCTGGTCAGGTGCCCCCAGAGCTGGGACCAGGGTGGCCTTTTGGGGACCTCCAGTGTCACAGACTGTGCTTAAGCCTGATCCTTGGACAGAAGCACAGGCATAGGAACCAGGGTTTACAAGGCTAATCTCTCTAAAGAGATGGACTCAGTGCCTTCTTTAAAGCGAGCTGTGGTCACCCATCTGTCTTGTCTGTCTGTCTGTCTGTCTGTCAAACCAGGCTGCTGCACTCTGACAGCAAACACGCTCCTCACAGGCTCCGACCTGTGCCTTTAGTGCTGAATGACTTGAGCTGCCTTTTAAACCCTGAATGCCATCTCCATTTTAATCCTCTGCGTAGAAGGGCTCCTAATCACAAGCTTTGTTACGAAATCCACGGGGATGGCAGGAAATCTCTTGGATATGTCCTAAGGATTTTACTATGCCAGGGCAATGCAACTATACAAAAATCTACTTTACAAAAATGTACTGCTGCAGAACAAAGCTGCACTGGAGAGAAAAAAAACAGAACTGGAAAACATTCTGAATTATTTAAAGAACTAAGAAAACTTTTCCCAAATCCAATTTTCTCCAACAGTGTCACAACAACCACAAAGCCGTCATACATGACAAACTCAGTAGTGTTGAAATCAAGGAAATGGCAGCAAAAAGACATTCTCAGGCTATTTCACAATTCACTTTAAGCTGCTGTGTTTATGTGCCTCTCTACCTTAGCACAGAATAATCCAAATATCACTTCTCTCGATCTCAAGTCCAATGTTTTATTTCTCCTCTTATACATCTGCAGGGCAATTCAATCAGCTGAAATTCAATTTAAGTTATATAAGTGGTAAAACCAGTTTGAATATTTAGCACAGTAGCAGGGCAAGAAGCCCACCACTCTGCTTCATAGAAAGAGCACAGGCACAGGCTTCCCTCTAAAAAGAATCTTCTCAAAGTCACCCTGTGAGCTTTTCATGCAGCCACGTGCTTAAAGGATTTCCTGCCTCACAGCCCGTAGCAGTGAGGGAGCACAGGTTGAACCCAGTCCTTGTGATGCTCCTCAGACTGAGGACAGCCTGCAGGATCAAATCCTCCATGCAGCTCACATGTGGAATGTGATTTTTGTTACTGCTTTCCCAACCTACCCAGCCTGTGTCTTGAAAGGCCTCCCCCAGCAGGAGCAGGAGTAGGTAATAGTGTTCCTGCTGTTGGTGGCCTTGGCAGTTCACACTCCTCATGAGAGAGGTGAAAATGAGCGCCCACCTTCCACAGAAATTGCTCATTCCACCCTTCTCAGGCTGGCCTGGGGACAGTCCCCTCCTACTAACACTCTCAGGCCTCCCAGCCTGGATTACATTCCAGGCTAGACAGAGTCATCCAGTCTCCCCAGATATTTTTTGGTTTCAACACGGGAAGAGAGTACAGTTTCCACTGACAGAAGTTGGTCAAGGCAGGTCCCTTGCACAGAGATGAAATTAAACAGTGCATCCCACAGAAGCCAGCAGGGCAGCAGTCTTTGCTCAGTCACAGATGATAATGAGTAAGAGTACACCATAAACCAAGCTGTCCTAAGCCACTTTTCCTTTTATGCTGGACATAGAAAGAGCAGTGTCCCTTTGCCAAAGGTCTGAAGCACCAAGTCCTGTTACCTATGGCTGCAGGTTGCATGTAAGGCAATGTACCTTTGAAATCATGAACTCTCCTTTTCCTCCTCCTATCTGCATATTTATGCAGCCCCACAACCACAGTTTTAGGTGCACATCTGTCATTCATCACAGTTGGTGGTAGCTCTTTTACTTTTGCTGCCTCATCTCACTTGGAGCTCTCCCACCATTTCATTCCTTTAAACCACTCAGGCATTTTCCCTCTTCAGTTAGTCCCTTAAAACTTTCCTTCCTCTTTAAGCTTATGATTATTCTTTCATTAGTGCATTTTGTGGTGCTCTCTAAGGAGAACAAAACAAAATAAACATTTTCCCCCAAAATTACACTGTCATGCTCTGAACAACTTGTAAGAAAAAAAGCCAAGGCACAGACTGGTAATGAAGGTAACACCATCAGGTTTCACCCTCTTCTGGAAGAGGAAGAGACTAAAATTGAATATACAGCCATAAACCATAGGAAATCCAATAGGTCTCAAAAGAAAGTTGCCTGTGAAAATAGTTTCCAGGTTCATGGTTTTAATTACTACATAAATGAATGGAAAACAGGATTAAGGAATTTGTACAATTGTTACACACCATATTTGGAATCACAGCCTTTTTTTTTTTCAGCTACAATACCATGAAGGCACAATCCAATAAAGTCCAACAGAACTAGATCCAATTTCTCCTTGATACTTGGCTTGGTAGACAAAAGTCTGAAATGATTCTCCAGCAGCACTCCTGTGGGACTGAAACATGCAGAGTGATTTTGCAAAGCTTCCTCACTTATACTCAGGCTTTGGATGTTATGATTTGCGCCCATTAAAAACGTCTATGACTTCCAGTTTTTCAGCTTTGCTCATTTACTAACTGTTTCTAAACAAGATTTCAAGCACCAGTTGAACCACGGACCATGACTCCCTCTACAGAGGTCCTCTGAATTGATAAAGTCATCTGGGAATCAATCAAAACGTGCAGAGGAGCAGAAGTGTTGGAACCACTCTTGTGCCTTTTGGAGAATCCATTCATATTTGCAAACAAAAAAGCTTGGTGCTTTTCATTCACAGCTAGAGAAAGCCTTTCCCTTTTCCTTTCTTCCTTCTTTTTCTTGTTTTCCTTTTACATGCTGATTTTAGCATGGACAAACTGCCCATGAGTGACTGCTCTTTACACATCTCCATGCAAGTCAGTTACCTAGGGAGAATTTAGCACGCTGTACCAGCTCAGTCAAGCTTTTCTTCTACAAGCCTAAAATCCTCCTAAGGCCCTTCTCCTTCACAGGCTTGCTGCTCTTCATCTCCAGCTGAAATGAAGCTCAGTAAATATCACACTTGCAAGGTAACAGGTCTGGAATGTGAAGCATCTCAAGCTCAGCAGTCCCTTCTTGGAGTCTCATTCATACCTTGTAGCCTAGTGCCAAGCAGTATGTGACTGGCTTTATTCAATTCAAATAAAGATATTGCTTCCCATGACTGTACAAACCTCTCAAAAAACAAAACCAAGTTAAGAGAAATGCCCTCTAAGAAATGCCACTAAGGGAAGATAAGAGTGCTACATGCCTTTTTGGAGTCCTTGAAAAGAGCAGCATCTCAAAGAAACCTTTCCATCTGGAATATACTCTTACACTTTTGTTATCATCCTTCACAAATTACAGACAAGAGAAAGAAGATAATGGCTGGGGTCACATGCTTTGTCCTGCAGGATCCTTGCCTGTCACATTATGAACTGCACAACAGCAAGGACCAACATGGGCAAACTTCTGTCATTCTGTAACTGAGTTTACACAACAGCACTGAGAGTCAGCTGATATTTAAGTATAACAACAGTCACAAAACAACAACTAAGTCACGATCCTCTTAATAATCAAGCCTTATTGATTGGCACCATGTAGCATATGTTGGCATGGATAAACTCTAAGCATTTCTCACCTTCTAACCTAGGGCTGTGTCCATACAGGCTCAGTCTTAACTAATGCTAACTTACAATGCTCTGTTCAGAACTGCAAGACCCCTAAGGCTGGAAGAGCTCTTCTGACTTTAACATTTGCTTCTACTAATTTACTGTATGTATTAGATGCTTTGTGTCAGCACAAGTTAGAAAGAGACAGCATTCCCAGCTTCTCTCCCATGGGAATGCAATGGCTGGCCAAGCCAACAGGCACAAGCTCTGAATGGTATAACTTGACTAATTTACAAGGTTATGCCTTGCTAACCTAATTTTCATAAGCCTTGGACCAAAATGCCTCTCAAAATTTGAAACAGAAACAAACAAAATGAATCTGAAAAGACACCAATGTTCATCACAGATGTTTATGCAAGAACTTCTGTCTAGTAGCAAGGTGTACAAGGGAAGACCATAGCTTCTCAGACCCTCTTGTTCCAACTTGATCTTTTTTTTTAATCCAATGCTGGAAACATTCTACGTACTTATGACTAAAAATGTTTTATTCCAACAGTCTCCTTTATAAGCAAACCCACCTTTTTCCAGTCTGATCTTAACTGTGGCCTCCAGTTTCTACTGGTCCAAGCACAGGAAGAGTGAGTAAACAATGGCCTTAATGAGCACATGAGAGCCCCCCCATATCACTCCTCAACAGTGAAAGAATAAAAAAAATCTAAAAAATTTAAAAAATGTACTGCCAGAAAAGCAAGAAAAAAAAAGAGGAAAAAAAAAGAAGGGAAAAAAAGAGATGAAAAAAAGAAATTTGTTTTCCTGAATAATTTCAAGTTAACATAGTAAGATGTCCTAGACAGTTTTCTGAGTCTTAAAACCATCCCATTTCAAATGTTAGTTTATGTAAATCTGGAAAGTTGCCTTGTCTGGAGTAAAATCACATACAGACTGAAAAAGGATTAAGGTTTTTTTTGTTACAATATATTCAGTTTTTATACTTTAACCTTCTAGTGTCTGAGATGGAAGAAAATTGGGAGAGTTGGGAATAAGGAGAAGGGGTATGGTTCACTGCAATGGCTGCTGCAGGTACAGACTCTCTTTTTGCATTGCACAAGGTAACACAGGGCATTGCAGACACAAAAATGTCATTTTATAGCGTGGCTCCTCCTTGTGACAGGTTAACACACAAGGAAATGGCAGAAGTTCGTATCATAGTGGGCACTCAGCTCTTGTCTTTGCTATTCTTGTCTGTGAGTGTTCAGGTTACAAGGCTAGACTGGCTTTCCTGCGTCCAAATAAAACAGCCAGATTGATCCAGTTGGATTTTCCAAAGGGCAAGATAAACGTCTTTCCCCGAAATACTACAAATACCAATCACTCCGAGCGCCGCCACCTGCCCAAGATCCATCTGCAGAGAATGGCTTTTGGGCAGACAGCACCACGAAGGAGTTCCTGATTGCTTTGTCCTTGGTGAGCCTCCTCACACCCTGGAGGAGACCCCATGGTAACAGAACTGTGGTGCAAGAGAGCTGGGCACCAGAGGTACCACAGTGACAGGGCAGGGACACACACCTCCAGCAGGTACCACCAGGACCACGGAACTACACCCCAGCTCAACAACAGATTGCCTATTGCCTCCTATTTTAACGACAGGTTTTGCTCAATTCATTTCAACTCTCTCCCTCCACCTGAAGTTGCACCTATTTTCTTTTAAATTGTTATGGTAATACCCCCCAAAATTTGCTTAACATTGGCAAGCAACTTTAATTTCTGCTCTTTTGGGCGCGCAGAAAAATAAATAATTGAGGCAAAGCTCTCTAGAGAAAGAGGCGTGCATACAAACAGACACACTTATATGCACACGAAGTAACAAAAACTATAAAAGAATATGTTTCAGACTAACAAAATGACATCCAACTAAATATTAGAAAAAGATGTTCTGACCATTTATGATTCAGAAGAATCCAAAACTAACGCAGACTCCAGACAGAGATCACATTCAGTGAAAGAGCTCCACAAATTGCATCATACAACACCATGACTGCGATAATGAATACGGGTAACAACTACAGGGTCAGCGTCTGCGTTTCTGAAGGATCAAAACAGACTAGGAATGCCTCAGCAGCTTCTTGGAACAAGCTACAGAATGATTTGAAAACACTTTAGTTCAAAGGAGCATGAAAACCATGCAAGTTTTAAATTTTCTGCTCTACATGCATTATTAGTCATACCTCCTACTGGTGGGACTGCACAGGTTACTGAGCTGACCTGTGCATGCAGAAGCAGGGCTCCAGAAATAAGTCTTTACTGCTCCAGACATACGACACTGACACAAATTACACATGATACTTAAGTTTAAGGATCATATTCAGAGGGAACAAGCACTGGAAAATAGCTGTGAAACAGGGAACTGTTTGCTGTTGAGTTGGGTGTTTTGTCTGAAGTACTGTTTGCATACTCTGGAGACAGAGCTGTCCTGAATTCTGATACAAAAGAACAGGTGCCAGTGAAATATCACACCTATCTATACAAAACTTAGAATGCTTCAGGACTATTCCAGCTCTCAATCCAAGGCTGACCCTCTATCAAAAGGAAAAGCTCCACATTTCAGAGGTGAAACTTCAGAAGGAACTTGTCTTCAAAATGCACATGAATGACATCAATAATGAGGTGACACCTTTGTCCTGGCTCTGTACTCTTGATACACAGGTACTACCAGCACCTGATCATCACAGACACAAATGAGAATTACGGGACACCAGCTAACCACTCGACAGTCAAGTCAAGCAACAAAGAACAGTTTTTTGCCACTTTCAAATTTACACAACAGGTTATTTTACATGAACAAAAGAATGCACAAAATGATCATAAATATTAAAATCACTGCCAAAAAAATTTAAAAAATTATTCAACTGAAAGAACATGGCAAGACAAGGGTTGATGGTGTACTGCCGATAAACAAGTTCTCAGTGCATCACTGCAGCAAAAGTAATGTGCTCTCAGACTGCAAGGAAAAGTGAGGTCTGTTACTACAGAAATTAACTGGGATCACACACACATACAAAATATTTCCTTTCAGTACCGCACATCTCTTTCCAACAAGACAGAGTCAAAATGGACAGAAGTCAAAGCTAAGCAAGGAGATCCAATGGCTCCAGGGTGTAATGAAAGAAAACAAAGACTGAATAGTTCATTTTGAAAATAAGTTATGAAAGTGCTAATCTAAGGATTAGGTGAATAGCACCTACGTATGATAAACCACATCTCCAGTTAATCTGTGGCACCACTTGCCTAAAGCACTGCAAATACATAATGCCTCCTTCTTCCTTGCCAGCTACCCCAAGGGTGGAGGGAAGGGCACCTGGATACAGCAAGGGAGACTTGAAGCAAAAAAGGAGAGAGGAAATGTAAAAAAGGATAAACTCCTGCAAAGTAACATAATCTGTGGCATCGAGTACAGGCCCCTGGAAAAAAATAATGCTTGAAAAATCTCTGTTAATTAGAAGAGATGAAATACCACTGTCCTGGAGACCAGGGCAGAGTACTGTGCTAGCATGAAATTTGAGTAGTCCCTACCCAAAGAACAAAAGCCCAAAGAATGTAGAAAATTATTTTTCTCGTAAATATCAATTCTATGTCTGGGATAGCAAACCTTGCCAACATTGTACACTGAGTCAGAAAGATGATACAGCCTTATTTTGATTTCTTGAAAAGAGTAAGAAAAAGTTACTTCTTAATTCATTCAGTTATTTTAAAAGAGTAGCCAAAGAAAAAATGCTTAGAAGTTGTTTTCTCCATTCTTTTCATAGCTTCCATTTTTTTGAAAGGGCATCAAATCCTAATTCCATTTTTTTGAAAGAACATCAAATCCTAATTCCATCTGAAAAAAGGAATCAAAATAATAATAATGTGAGATGGGGAGAGCCACAGCTGAGCTCTATTCTTCTCAGCTGACAGCCTCCTGTAGGCACTTGAGTAAAAGATACTACAGAATACTACTGCACATACTGCAGATACTACCCATCATTTCACAGGTTGGTGTGGAAAACAAAAATAGGTATGATCGTGACACTGTTCAAATTTGACAAGTGACTTTAACATAAAACCAGCAACTCAGCTGGCTGTTTACAACATATTTCAACAGGATTCCCAAACTTTCTTTTGCTTCTCCAAGTTCATAGCAGGCAACAAACCAACTAAAAGGCAAGCTGATGAACCAGGGTCACAGCACAGTGCAAAAAAACCCCAGACAGAGACCATGATCAGAGGCAGAGATCCATGCACAGTCTCTCTGATAAACACATTCAATCCTTCTTTTTTCTGCCTTTCTTATACAAGCAATGCAGCTCTAGTGCACAGCCTTGCGTGCAAGGGACTATGGACACCTGCACATTCTTCTACAGTTACCTAACCTTCTGCAAATACCTGCCACACTACTCTCACAATTAGGAAAAGATAATTTTAAATACAGTGTCAAGCACTAGAAGATTGGAATGGAGCAATCTATGCTATCTATTAAAGGAAATAAACTAAAATAAAAGGGGAGGTGAGGGAAATGAGGGGTAGTGAGAAATTAAAGACAGAACGGGAGTGGAAAAATATTCAAACAAGCAATTTGTTAGCACCTGGAAGAAAACAAGGAGTTGAATAACTGCTCACATGGCCTTGTCAGAAGCAATTAGTGTCCAAACAACCTGAAGTGCCTTCAGGACTGGATAACAAACTTTACAACTAGAGGAGAAACCACAGATGACATTTATCTTGACTTCAGTAAGTTTGGACACTGACGAGCCTGTTAGCAAATGAGGGAAATGGGGTCTAGACACACACAGACAGCAGGCAGGCTGCAGGACTGGGACACTGCCCTGAGCCAGCAGTTATCAGTGGCTCCCGGTTAAAACAGAAGCTCTACCCACCTGGGTGCTGCAGAGGAATGAGATTACTACTGAGCTATCAAACACGGACTGATGAGTTGGGCTGCTCCACCAAAAAGGGTGTTACATAAAAACAGCCCCCAGCTACCTCAACAGCTGCCACAGAAAGCAGGGGATGATCCATTTTCCATGTTCATGAGGGACAACTCCTGAGTAGGTCTGAGCTGCAGCACGGAAGGTTAGCTCTAGGGATCATGAAAGCCATCAGACAACAAGGGCCATGCACAGAAAGCTCCCACTGCATCCAGAGTGAGGGGCAGACTTCTAAAACCCTTCCCGTGGGAATGATTTTTACAGGATACCAATTACACACACAGAGACCAACTAACTCAAAAATTTAACAATGTTTCTTCTAAGCATTCTGCTTCCTTGGTAATGCACTTGGAAGCCTGCTGCAACTACCCTAGAACTAACCAATAAATCATAGCAGCTCCTTATGTTAAAGAGATAAGCCTTGTGTTAGAGGAATTTATACCAGGACACTTGACATGTATAATAATGCAAGTATAATGAGTAAATTCTCTCTGGTATTAAAACCAAGTTTGTGCTCGAAACAACGCAGTAAATAATTATAACTGATACTCTATCCCCTGATTGTGAATTCCCCAAACTAGGACGCTATGCTGCATGACACTTTCCTCCACTGGTGATTCATTATCTTGCGATTCCTTGTTAGATTGCTTGAAAAGTTACATTCAGTGTGAAGAGTGATGGGAGAATTTTTGTAAAATTACTATGACATGCTTTTTTTTTTCTCTCCTTAGTCTTTGGCATTATTTCATGCTAAACTTTGAACTTGCTCCTTTCATTGATATGCATTTCAAGTTTAAAGTGAAACAGTCCAATAGCTGAAGCCAAGAGTTTGACCTCCATTATAACTGCTGTAATCTTCTGGGAAAATATCCTCATGACTCTAATTTCTCTTTTCAGACTCACCATGCTGCTGATGAGAAATAATAGTTATTGGGGCTGTAAGGCCAAGATTAATGTCTGGCTCTGAAAAAAAAGCCAATTCCAAACCAAAACAAAAAAATGACCAGTAGCAGCGAATGAACACATGAAAACTCTCCATTTCTCATGTGCGATCACTTCCTAGATAAGCAATCTGGATGAGATGATGAACACTCTCACATGAAGAAATATTTAAGATCACATGAAAATCTCTGGTTTCAAGCACGCGTGCCTTTTGCAGTGTAATTGATAATACCACAGAGCATCATTATCTGACTTGTCAGCTTAAATGGGAAGGTCTGTAGAGCTGGGAAAAGCACTGTGAGATCAACAGTGCCTCACGCACCAGGGCCCTGATCTCTCACTGGGACTTCAGGAACTACTGTAATACAAGTATTACAGCATTCTCCACTTTGCCTCAATTGGATGGTGTTGTTAGATGGATGCAGCATGTTTCTATCAAGAAATACTTGGCCGCGCTTCTAGAGGAGTGAAATGATCCCTGTAAATACATGGACAAATTGTGGTTGGCCCTTGGCTCCACACATCAGAAAACCTCTCTGTCAGCAGCTGCAATATGGGGTGAAAGTTGGCTGGTGCACTAGAAGGACCAGAATGGGAGCAAAGAAAAGGATCTCTGTTACAGGAGCTGTGGAGAGCCCTGACTCACTAAACATGGGCAGTTACAGCCTCCCCAGCTGCACCCTTCCTACCCATGGATGTTTTACTTAGCACCTCTCAATGACACCAAAGGGGAAAAAAAAGTAACATCCATAGTGAACTTCTTTCTCTATTTTTCACGTTTTCCAGCATAGAAGAACAAGACTGCTTTCATGTGGATTTCTTCCCTTTGGTGGCATCAATAAAGGTTTAAAGCTTCTTGTCAAAAGCAATGCAAAGGTTACAAACAACATAGAGCATCTGCCAATGCCCCTGAACCAAGAGTGCTCATGCCCACTGTCATGGGCATGAGCTGTCATGCTTAGCTGTCAATACCCAAAAACACAACCACTGCTTCATAATGCTAAAAGTAAGAGAGTATTTTTGTATTTATAACAAAATCTGTAAGGCAGAAGGATCCCAAGATCTCATGGTGTTTCCAAATTCCAGGCAGGGACACAAATTTTAAACAGAAAGATTTTGGTGGAGCAAATGCCATTTGCACAGCACATGAGATGTATTTGCTCTTGGTGGCACTGGCAAAGTCAGCCATCAGCAGCTTCTGCATCCAACTGCAGGATCATGAATTGCAACAATCCAAACTAGAAGTTGTAAAGCTCACCTCATCATAACCAGACTTTCACAAAAGCAGATTAAAAAAACCCTCAATCAAATTGTTTCTTCCACCTTTGAAAACACATGGGAGCATAAGCAAATTTTCCCCATGACACTGAGGTTTCGTACAGCTTAAAGATTTCACATCACTTTTGGTGCAAGTGCAGAATCAACTCAGGGGAGGAGCTTTGTCACCACTGGTAGGACAGTTGTGACTTCAAACAAAACCACAAATCTCTCACTGTTTGCTGACTCCACTTAAGGTTCATGGTAAAAGCTGAACTAGTACAGATATAGAGGATTGTATCACTTAAAAAGGTGGCATGAGGGTCCATGGCATCTCCAGGTAGCACTGAAGTGCCTTAGGAAGAAGGCAAGCAAACAGTTACAGATTTAGGCAAGTCAGTCTTGGAGGCAAATAAAAGAAAGGCTTCTCCATGGGAGTCATTTTCACACTGGGACCTCTTCTGAAACATGTCTGTGATGAAACCATAAAAGGGATAGATACTTCCAAACTTTTTCCCAGAGGCTTAAAAAATAAGCTTTCTTGCTTGTGTATTTCTGATAAAGGCCCCAGCAATGAAGACCAAGGAATTAAGTTTAATTAGATTTTACCGGGAAACCTGCAACATTTCACTTCAGAGAACACTCCAAGAAGTAAAGCATTTGCAATATTGCTGACAGCAACTTGTCTGCAGGAGTCCAAAGCCAGAATGCAATGCACTCCTCCTGCACAAGACTTCACCTCAGCAACAGGGCTGTGGTACTCTGCAACACTCATTGCCCCCAAAAGCAAACCCACAAATAAAACATACCAAGAAATTTGGAAAAGAAAAGAAAAGGAATCAGAACATTCCAGCACATCCAAACCCACCTATGCTAAATAAAATGGAATAGTATAAACCATACTTGTTTTTAACAGAAGAAATGTACGTGGATGATTATACAAAAAGGACACTCACGGCAGGTGAACAGTGATGGTGACCAGACAAGTGGGAGCACCCATCTTCCCTCATGAGCATTTTTAATCCATTGCTGTTTATAAAAGCAAGCTGCATTTTCTCGCTTTATAACTTTTTTTCTATACAAGTGGGCCTCACTAGTTAGATTAAGAAGTGGGAAGATTTCAGAGTGGTCAGGAAATTTCAGGAGTGCCTTGCAGAGAGTGGAGGAGATGAAAGCAAGTCCCAGGGCCCAGGCTGCGTTCCTCCCGCCCCACCTCTGCCAGGAAGCGCTCCTGTTCCCCTGGCAAGCAGCACAGCTGGCTGGCTGCTCCTGCTCGGCCAAGGGTCCAGGTAACAGCCTTTCCAAACTATTCCCTGGCTGCAGGAGGAAAGGAAAGCAAGCTATTCTCAAGAAAAGCAGATTGGGTCCAACCCTTTTACTCTGCGGAGAAAAAAAAAAAAATTATTTTTTACTGACAAGAAGTAAAAGTATCATGAAGAAGGAAAAGCAAAGGAAAACTATGTTGGGGTTTTTTTTCATTGCAGAGAAGTCAAGATTCACAGACTCAAAGCACAGACAACACATCTTTAAACAATTAAGATAAAGACAGCAGACAACAGATGAATGCTAGAGACAGAGGGAAGTGAAAGTTTTAAACCACATTAAAATTGTTCAATCCTTCCTGCTTTGTAACAGTAATTACAATTAAAATGATTTACACCCTTCTGCAGTGCAAATCAGGAACAGAAAAGCACAGAGATTTTAAGCCTCTCTCAGGACATACCTGCAGCCACTGGAAGTGCCACTGGCTGCCCGCAAGCAGGGAACACACACCTGTCGGCCCATGCAAAGGCGCTCAGCTTTCAACTCCTTCCTCTGCTTCTTCACTGCAGCTGGCCCTGGAAGCTCCCAGGCCACTTCTGAAGATCCCTAAAATGCATCATTTACTCCATGGGAAATGTGTCTGCTCACAGAGCCCAGAAACAGCCACAGAGATGGACGTGGAAGGATTAGAAGTTGTAGCACAGACAGGACAGAACAGTACAACAAAACTGGGAGAAACTCATCTGCAGAGCTTCAAGTTCAGCTAGGCACAAATCCTGCTACCGTGGAATCATGGCTAACTCAGAGAGGATTAATGCAGAGGAACTGGTCACTCTCTTTGGCACAGCAGCTTGTAAAAACTAGAAACTACCCAGATTGCTCCATGAAGATACTTGCTAGAGTTAGCTCCAATTTAGTGCTAATGACCACATCAACTCGTATTATTTAAGTACAGATAAGGAGCAAATGCCAAAGTCATTTACTAAGTAGCAATCAATAGGATGACTTATGATCCATTATGCCCTCTACACTATTTTTGGTACAAGTGAAATTTCTTTATAGGTTAAGGGCTCAGACCTCAGGGTGGGGTAGGAAGAACACATCCACTAACTACTTTGCACATGGAGTCGCCAACTGAGTCAGTGACTTGGAGGTCTCCCATGTCTTGTGCTAGTGAACATGGAAAAGAAACCCAAAAATATTATTTGCCTTCCAAAATTCTGGTTTCTGGCAGGAGAACTAACCTCACAGCTGGAGTGTCTGGCCCCTTGCTTCTCAGAGGGAAGAGCTGCCAATGGTGCGAGCCCCAGATAACCCATCCCCACCCACCCTGCAGCCTGGAGCACTGGGTGCCACCTCTCCTCGTGCCACCAAACTCTGCCACACCACATCTTTACACCTGGCTCCTGAGGAAATATGGTGACTTTCTGATGAGCTGGTCTCTACAGAACCCTGATTTTAGATCGCTGGTGCTTCAACAACTAAGCAACTTCAAAGAGCCAGACATAAGTACTGATTTATCTCTAAGATGAAGCAAGGCAAGATTCAAAGCTCAGGTAGAAGACAGTACCTCATGTTCAGCACAAAATCAGGAAGTCCCTGATTTTGGGAGAACTGAACATATGAGTTTAGTATTATGAAGGAGACAGTCATACAAAGATGATACAATGATGAACTGAATCAAGTGTTTACAGAGAAAGCAGGACTGGAAAATGGACTGACACTTAGCTTGCTGGACAAGTAGAAATGATACACAATCAAGAAAGACCACTCAGGCTAGAAAATTGTCTGTGAAACATAATGAAACCATAAGAATGCCACCCTAAGAAGATAAAATTTAAAAATGCAACTATGTATTACCAAAAAAACTAAAACTAATAGCTGCTGAGAACTACTATAACATCAGAAAACAAGAAGTGCAGATAACTGCATGACATGAAAAAACAAATGGGAAGAGCAGCTCCACGGCCAAGAAACTTAGACATGAAATTTACTTCAGTACTAAGGAAGCTTAACAGTGATATTCCTCCATTACATAAAAACTACTGAAGTAGAGAAATATGAAACATACTTCTGTAGATACAAAAGCTAGGAAGGTGTAAGATGAACAGATTTTTTTTTTAAATTCCAGCAGCAACTCAGAAGGTCTTAAAACAACATCGTAAAACAAGTAAGACTGATAACTTGCATAAGGACTTTGTAAAAAGCTGTCCAGGAAAGAATGGAAATTATTAAAACTAGCTTTCAATCAATCCTAAACACCAAAAACTACCTTAAAGATTTGAGTCAGAATTGTTCATACACAATCCTAACCAGACAATCCGTGATATCGCATTTACATGGTCAGCCTTATACTGATCCCAGAAAAAAATATGTGAAGTGTGGGAATGAGGATGAGCTCAGAGGAACTAAGGCAGTACAATCCATAGCAGCTCAGGCAAAGAGATCCCACTGGTCTGTACCTTAGAGAGCAAAAGAGCCCTTTTTGCTCTTTATCCTGGACTTTACTAGCAGCCATTCAAGCTGCACCAGTGAGTGACACGGGCAGGTAAGACAACTGTTTTAATATAATGTACTTGGGCAGATGCAAGACATTTAAGCTGGTGCTACATAATGGCTTCATTAGGAAACAGGAACAACAGGACACAAACAGGGCCAGGCAGTAAATTAATCAAAGCCTTGTGTTTTTATGAGACTTCAAATACAATGGTAGACAGCAAACCATTATCGAGAGGAAAGCATCTACAAAGGTCCCATTTTACTGTACTCTACTATCTAATATTTTTATCCATCATCAGGAAGGTAACCAAACCATTACTAATCAACTGCAGATTCAACAATGATATGGGTGTGTTAAATAATGAAGAAGATGCACTAAAATAGAGTGACTTGAATCCTGAATTATCAAGATGTCCATGTTTTTCAGTATGGGAATACAACTGTAGGACAGAGAAAGTGGACCATACTTACAAAGTAGGAGACTCCATCTGATAGTCAGCATCTCTGAAAAGAACTTGGGAGAGACCCTGGTGGATAATTACCCAAGCATGAATTTTAACTTCTCCTCATAGAGCTCCTGGCAAAGTTACTGCCAAAGTGAGCTGCATGAACTGTGTAGTATTGAATTAAAGGAATTTGCAACATGCATGTAACTTGATAATAGCACAGCCACTCCTGAAATACTGTGTCCAATACTGTTGTCCACAGTCTCAGCAGAACATGAACAAAGCAGAGGAGTTTTAGAGGGGAGCCATGAGAATAACTGAAAAGGCTAGGAAATATCTCACGGATTACATACAACACACTTAACTTTAAAGAGATGTGGCTTGATCCCAGTCTACAGATCTGAAAGACATCTGAAATTGGATAAAGCAGCCTGTGCCAAGCTCCTGGCTGCTTATTGCATGGTCTTCCAGCAGCCATGCCTGCTTACTCTCAGCCAGATCTGTTCTCCTCTCCAAAACTTCCATTTTCTGTGGGTACCTACAGAAAGCCCACAGATCTGACAATGGGTCTTCAAAATAGCAAGTGAAGGTTTAAACCAGATTCACACGCTAGAACTTGAAGCTAAACAACTTAAACCACAAAGATACTCATTTTTAGTCCCTGTAATTATCAACAGAATAATTTACAAGTGTGCTGTGAACTCTTTCAAAAGTGAATTAATTCAAAACTCATTGGCTGGAATATGCAGGTAGAGAGATCAGAAGACCATAATGAGGGCCTCCATCTTTTTTAACCTGTCCATTCTATCATAACTCAAAACTTCCTAGAGCAGTATCAGTCTCATCCTTTCTGAAGTATGACACCAACTGCTGATTGGCAATGAGTGTGAACAGACCTGAAAGCACTGCACCCTGAGAAGAACATCTCATTCTTGCTGAGATGAGCACCTCCTTCAGCTGCCAGGCAACATACAGGCTCAATTAGAAAGCTGTCTGCAGGTCTGGCGGTACTTAAATTAGGGCACTTTATATCCTGCGACATTAAAATATTGCCTTATATTAAACAAGAACCAAAACACTTTGATTCATAACCTGAATCAAATAAAATCTCATCCCACCAGGACACAGGAAGTACCACATAGATAGAACAAAACCCAAGATTTTTGCTTTGCTTTTTTTGCAAAAAAGAAAACACACAAAACCCCAACAACCTATGCTGGATGTTGAGTCCTTTCAGGCTTTGAGAAGTGTACAGTACAAATATGATACAAAACAGCATTCAGGACATTTCTTATCAGCAAAGTAGATTGAACCGCCTCAGTCTTCATCTGAACAAAAGGCTGGTATTCTCCAAGGCTACAAAGAAACCACTCCTTTCATGCTGCTTACAGCCCTGGCCACAAGAACTGTTCCTCTTGCCTAAACAATCGCTGCACAGAATCCAGTTTCAACATGACAGGAAAAAATCTAGAGCAACTTTACTGCCTCAAATTAAATTGCTCCAGTTCTTCATCCATGCAAAAAAATGTATCTCAGAAGTTAACTCATTATTTTGTGAGCTTAGAGACACATCAAGTCAGAGAGGCTTTATGTTAAACCACATGCACCTTCATGATATAAGCACAGCTCCTGTTCCCAAACTCCTTGGCTTTCCAGCTTGTAAACTCAGAATATATCATGTAGCAAACTGACTTTCAGAAATGGTCCTCCTGGCTCCCGCTCCATGCAGAACTGACTTCTAAGATTTTATTGATAACATAAAAACATCTTGTTGGCTTAGCCCTGACCTTTCTCTACAGTCCACTGCACAGAGATTTGCCACATTCTTAGTCAAAGCCTTTAGATTCTTCCCTGCTCTGGGAGCTGAGGTCTGATTTTGCACATGTTTCTAAGAAGCCTCTGGATGTGGAGTGATGAACTTCTACACAAAAACTCGCTGTAGCGATGATAAAGATATATTATGGCATGTTTATTTGCCAAGACCTTTGCAGTCAGATGGTCATTTATTTTAGACCAGGGAAGATGTGGAATACCTAAGAAGTGCAGGACTTTAACTCATTCCTCCTTCTCTGCATTCTGCAGTTCTTGCCATATTGCCACCATATGCTGATCCCAGATGACATCTGCCAACAAATGTAGTCAATCAATAAGGCTAACTAAGGTGTTTATCTTCAAACGTGGTCTTTGTTTTTCAGGGCCTTATGCAGAAGAATGTCTCCAGTGGAATCTCAATAAAGGGCAAAGCACCATATTACAGTAATACACCCCAATATATATTGGAGATGTGGCCACTCCCTGAAACAAAGGAATGACACTCAATACCTGACAAAAGACTTCTGCAGCCAGTGGAAAGACTTCCAGCAGGCTTTGGGCCAGGGCCCTTAATCTGGGGAACATACTCTCAAACAGCAGAGAAATGAAAAGGTTTGACTGTATCATGTATAGTTGGCCCAGTGGTGCCAAGTTTGCATGAGGCAGATTCCTTTCCAGACTCCACCTCAACAAATACACTTCCAGCCAGAGAAAATTAGGTTTCCCAATACAGTGTGGTAAATAATGGGACTGCAGCTTGGAAGGAGGCAAGTTCCTTCAGACACATGATATTGTTGTAACAGACTATGGCCACCTTCATAAATACCTCTTTTACTAGATTCTTTTGGGGCTCTTTTCTTCACTGATTAGCAAGGGGAATGCTAAACTTCCAAATACATGGCTCCTAGCATCAGGGAGCAATGCAAGCTGGAATCCAGATTCAAAGAGGGAGAGAAAGGTCAGGCCCCCAACAATCTGTTCCGAGCCCATCCAAACTGGGCCAAAGCTGCTCACTTAGCTCCCTTGCTTTGCACACTGTATATCCTGGCAGGGAGCCTCTCAGCTCCTATCACACCACCAGATCAGAACAGCAGATTGATTTTCAAGAAAGCTGGAACTTGTTCCCCCCTCACAGACCCAGGGATGTGTGTTTGCTGCAATATCCTGCCATCGTGGGCTGGATAAACACGCAACGAGCACGACAAGCAAAACCTATAGACATCTTTCAGCAAACCTCAGTGTTGAAATGTGGCTACTTCACTTCCAAAGCGTGTATCAAGAAAAATCTGAGCATAAAGCAGTGATTGGCACAAGACATACAAGGCCTTGCTCTGCCAGGGAGGCCCAGAGCCAACTGCAACAGCCAAGAAAACTGGGTTGGATCTCTTGGAGATTGGGCGAGAATGAGAACATCAATGATCTGCACAGATCCAACACATCTCCAGACTGTTTACAATGTCCTATCATGTTGGAGAGTACAATATATCATTTATCCTTCCCTGAAGGCAAATATCCCTTATATCCCCTGCAGGCATTTGAAGGCAGAAATGAACTGCCAGTGGACCTGAACTTTGGCATTCATAAATTTTGCTTACTAGGCATTCATTAATTGCTCTGCTTAACTATTCTCCAGTCAGCTGGATCAATTCCTGCACCAAAGCCTCCAAGCACAAAGGGCAGGAACTATGATGCAAAGGGCAGAGCTGCCCCTCCATAGTCAGGGAGAGCAGAGACGTCTCTCAGCTTTGCTAGTTCAGGCCACCCATGAGACCAAGCAGAGATGGGACCAGGAGCAGCAGCCTGCCCGAGGCTCTGGTGAACACTAGGCTCTGATCACCACTTGTGCCATTGTTTCAACCCACTGCTGCATCAGAAGAGGTTGAATTTGCAGCATTGTTTTTACATGCTGTTTGGAAGATGTAAAGTTTTGCAGGTGTTCTTTCAAGTGTACATCTTGGCAGGCCTAGAGATCTTTATGACTGTTTGCCCAAAGCCCAAAAGAAGTAATTTTATACATACTGGACAATGCCCACGCAAATAAGGAAGGACTGCTCTCTCAATCTGGGATACTAGAGATCAGCTGTAAACACAACTGCGGGCTCAGGATTAATAAGTATTATTTTGCAGAAGCCTTCATCAAATAAGTGATTGTGAGGTGTTTTCTGACCACTTCAAAAGAGTCAGTGCTGCTTACACCTATTAGTTTTTCAGCCTTGCGATTACAAAGTTCACCCACAGGGTTGGGGGATTTTGTGGATTGTTTTTTTTTTTCCACCCCAACCAACATGTTCTGATTCCTATCTTTCAATCATCACTATGGTAAAGATATATTACCATCACTATTTCAGCTGAGCTAGCTGCTGAATTGCAAATGCTGTAAGTAAACAAAAACAAGTAGGAGAAGGAACTTCAACAGGCTTAGCTTGCCTTTTAAAATTCAAAGCAGGGGTTTAAAAGAGATGAAGCCAGGGAAAACATTGGATACTAACACCAGCCAAACAGGGAAAAATAACGAAGTTGTAAGCCTGAAAAACTGAAATGGAAAGAATGACAGATTTACTGCTGCATTTGATGCACACAACCACCGATAGACTCTCCCCAGGAAGTGTTGAAATTACCATCACTGAAATGAATCCAGAAGCTAAAAATTAAATTATCTTTCCCAGAACATTCCAATTTGGGCTTTGGCAACAACAGATGTTTCAATGCTGTGAGACGCATGCACGCGCGCGTGTGCACGCCTGCACACACGCACCGCGCCCCGAGCACAGTGTCCCCTTTCAGCGAGACCTCCCTCCGAGCCCTCACAAAGTCAGCCTGAACTCACGGGCACTCTGCAGAGTCTCTGCTTCAAAGTCTCTGCTCAAATGCACAACTGTCAGATTAAGCAATCCATAAGGAGCCTTACAGCAGCTCCAAGTTATGAATGAATGGTTATTTGTGAACTTGCCTGTCAAGACAGATGCGGTATTTGTCAGTGCAGCGTGGGTTAGATACGATGGGAAGGAGCCAAACAAGCAAAGTGAAAGGTCAGTATCACAACATTTTCCTTCCCCGCCCCTCCTCAGTTTGCCTAAAACTATGCCACAGCTTTTGCTGAAGTCCAATACAGTAGTCTATTTTTATGCAACTTACCACGCTTATTTGAAAAGCAACATTCAAGCAAGAAAAACAAAATAAAAGTGTGCGCAGAGGGAGAGAAGAACAGGAACATTTTGATGCAAGAAAGCTACAGCAGAGGGATAAATCCAAGACTGGCAGAAAACAGCATACCTTTAGAAATGTGGTGACACTTGAATCAAGACCACCCTGTGGAAGCTGAAATACAATGCATTGTTTTCCTTGCATTAAAATGTAGTATTACAAGGATTACAGGTTAATTCATGTTGGAAGTCCAACCTCCAGCTCAAAGCAGGGTTGGCTATGAGGTCAACTTATGTTTTATAATTTATACAGTTATTTTTAATAACCTGAAGTCAGCACCACGCTGTACTAAGTATTATATAACAACAAAAAGAGGCTCCCTCCCTAAGGGGGATTCAGAGGGGAAAAGCTCAGCTCTACAATGAAGAGCCTGAACATGTCAATGAGCATCACACCTGAAATGAGAAGCACTTCTCAGTCACTGTCCAAACTAAAACTTGGGCAAGGGAGAGATGTTCTGAAGATCCTCTCCACACTCTCTGCCACAAATCTGCTGCAGGGGTGCCTGTGAGGTTCACCATCTCCTGAAACCAAACGTGGATGCCAGAGAGCCCAAACAACACAAGATGAATTTCAGCAGAGCCTATCTGCTCACAGTGAGTGAGCAGTCTCTCTGCACAGCTGCCTTAACCCATCCAATGGAGCCTCCAACACAAGGAGCCAGAAGCTTTCCCAGTGGCATGAACTGCCATGTTCCCTTCGGAAAACCTGGTTGTTTGAAAGAATGCTCTTTAATCCAAAGAAGCAACTTCTCTACTGTGGACCAACTTGCATAGCACCAAAAACAGGTTAAAAACTGTTCAGACCAGACAGGCCTAAAAAAGCCAGGTCTAGCACTTCATTTCTGCAAAGCCAGTCCTGTGCCATTCAAGCTAAGAGAACCACAGCAGTGAACAGCCTCATGAGTAATTCATAAATTCAAACACCACTGGTCACACTGGAAGGAGATAAAACACAACCCTTGACACTAAGGCTTTTTTCCCCCAACATTTTATTGTCCTGTTACAGACAAATCTTTCAGTTTCTCCTCTGTACCTTGCAGCTGTATGCTTTGTGCAGCCAGGTGTCCAGCTGCAATCACTTAACACGGCACAGACAGCAAGGACAAGCACGGGGGAGATGTTTTAAGAAGAAACATTGCTGCTTCAGATTGACTACTACAGGAGGCCAAGTGAGAGTGATGCTGGAGCTAGGCACTGACTATCCACAGCACAGACTGAAGGGGAAGCAAGCAACAACAGCCTGTGGTGGAAGGCAGGGTGCGAGCTTTCCCTAAACAAACAACCAAGCCAATCCTTTTAATCAAAACAAACCAGCAGAAACATCTGTAACACATTATTACATTAAATAATACCTGGGGAGCAAATCATCCTCAAGCTAAAAGCTGCCTGCTTGAAAACCTGCTGCATGTGGTTTCACAACAGGAACAAAAACATTTGTGTATCTTCACTCATGACTCGTTTTGTCACCATACCCTGGGGTTCCTCTCTTTATCCGTAATACAGGAGCAGTCTAGCACATCAGTGCAAAGGCAAAGGAAGCAGCTGCCCAACAGGGCCAGCCTTCTTCAGGATCACTGAAGAGTTTCTTCTTTCCCCTCTAAAATATGCTGTAAAGCATTTCCTTCTCACAGGGCTCCCATGCCCCAGTGGCAGATCTCATCACAGTGAGAGGGATTTGAACTGTCTGGCTTTGTTCATCCCTGCAAGTGCACCATAAATTGGGCCCCAACTCAGGAAGCTAATTAGGCATACACAGAGCCCTAATGCTAATGAGCCTGTTCATGTGTGTGAAGCTCTGTGCGTGTCCCAGGGCTGTGCTGAAGAAGCTCACTAAGAATAACAGCCAGTTCTCACATTCGTCCTCTTCCTCAGTGCTGGTGCAGACAGGAATCTCAAGCTGACAGCAAAATGCTGGAAGTAGTAACTTCAAAGTAGCACAGCCATCCTGATGGCCACTACAGATCTGATGCAGAGTAGCAAAGAGGAGCAAGGCTAAAACCAGTATCTAATGAAGGCGATGCTCTGCTTTCCTCACTCAATCACCCACTCACAGTAGTCCTGGGCACTCCCTGCACATCTCCAGCCAGGAGAAGAAGACAAGGGCGCATTTCCAGAAAGGTCTCTGGGACTATAAAACATTCACACTGTCAATGGCTGGAGGGTGGGGAGCAGCAGGGCACTGCTGCACATTCACCAAAAGGGCTTTTAAGCATGGGAACAGGCTGCCCAGAAAGTGGTTGAGTCACCATCCCTGGAGGTATTGAAAAGTACAGCTGTGGCACACAGGGACAAGGCTGAGTGGTGAACTTCACAGTGATAGGTTAACACTTGTACTCAGATGACATAAAAAGTCTTTTACAAACTTAATGATTCCACGATTCGTTCAAATCTTCTCATTCACCAAACTACAGTGAAAAGTGCCTCTTTCAAACAGACACAAGAGAGGAATTCCAGGAGGGTTATGGAAAGGACTTGGGAATATATCCCTGTCTTGCAGCTCATCTGACCAGGCAGTATTAAAGAGGGGGGTCATGGGTGTTTAGCTTTTCTGCAGGCTTCATCCTCTGGAAGCAACCCAAGGACCATGTATCACTCCAGACTGCCTCCTGGACCTTCCCCCTGCTTCCCTGCTTGGCACCCTGCTCACAGCAAAAGTGGCTGGTGATTCAGAAGCCAGGCAGGAAGCACATGTGGTGCTGCCCTTCATTAGTGCACCAGGGCATGTTATTTTATTATCCCTCTCAGTATGTAGAGGACTACTGTCTACAAAATTACCCTGTGCCTTTCTTAAGCCATTTCCAATCTCCTGGGGTTTTCCACCTATGAAGACTGCATTAAGTGTCATTCCGTATGGAATAAGGAACTGTTCCCCCCGCGTCCCTCCTTGGGAAAGCCTTCACATTGATGTCTGTAATGCAGAGAATACACCTGGCAAACACCATCTCCTCCAAGGATGCTCCAAAGCACAACCATAGCTAGAAAGTTTTAAAATAAGTTGTTCCTTCTGAGTCTGTTTCCATATAATTAATAACACGGGAAAGCTGTCAGGTTGGACTGTGTGCTGTGCCAAATGCAAACACAGGTGAGCTGTTAACATTGTGGTAATGATGCAGTCAGTGCTGGGAGCCATCTGCAGGAGCTGTTCTGGTACCCTGAAGACAAGGAACCCACATATGTGTAATTGCTGGTAAATTGAGTCCTTGTTGATAAAGTAGAAGCATGTCACTGTGCCCTGACAGCTTATAATGTTGTCTTTCATGGGGCAAATATTCAGCAGAAGGATGGCCTGTGTAAAGCAATATTCATGGGACAGAGCTCCTGAGAAGGCTAATCCTAACCACCAGGGCAGGATGGAACCCACAGAGGCTCCTTCACACTATGACAGCTTAAACCTCATGAAAAAACAGGCCCAAACTCAGAAGAACTGTGTTTTCTTAGGCTAATGAGTACTTATAAACCTATCTTCAAGAATGCAGAAAACTTAAAAATTTACCTGCATTGGCCTTAAGCTATCACTGCAAACCAATTCACTGACTGTAGTAAAAATTGCTTTAAATGAAGATGACAGAATGGGCATTTGCCTCCAAATACAAGTGTTACCTGTTTTTCTCAAGTATGCCTGTTGTTCATTAGCATTACAATTCACAATCTTTAACTGTTTTGGCATTTAATTTCTGTTTACTCTCAGTGCAATAGCAATCATCACCTAGCTTAAGTATCAGGCTCTAGATATTCAGGGAACAACTGGTAAGTAATAAGCTTCTAATGTGATCCAGGATTCACAGTAACCAGTTTTAAGCATTTACTCAGGTAACTTTGCCTAGGCACAAAACTCCCAAGAACTCTGTGATGTCATGCTCAGAGAACACCATAACCAGCCTTCCTCTTTAAACTCCTCTGAAAAACCTCAAATTCGGGACTTAGGAGAAATCCAGACTCACACAGATGCATACTGTCCTGAGCACAAGGCATGTTTGACAGACAAAAGCTTTCTGTTTCTTCCAAATGTCTTTGTAGTACTTTTTCTGACACTTCTTTTGCATCTGTTGCTTTTGGGTCATGCAGTCCCTGACTCACTGAATTTCACTTATATCTCGATGTGTCCTTAACCTCAAGTGGACCCTCAAGCCAGATGCCCCCTTAATTCCTCAGCGCAAACTATCACTAAACCTTAGCACAACTTTAGTTTGAGCCTTAAATTAACAGCATGTGAAGAGATTAATATGAATAATTTCAAAACTAATCAGATCCCTTCTTTAAATGTTGACACAGTATTATTTATATCCCATAAATACCTTCTTGACTAAAATTCATCCCAGGAGATTGGCATCTTGCCAGTTCTATTCATATTTACTGCATTTATACAGTACAGTTGGCCAAGGATAATATTTAAGACAAAATATGCCTTAGGGTATATACAGTATCTCTTATAGTTTTCCTTTTAAATCTCCTCATTGCTAAAAATATTTAGTCTGAACTTTAGAAAATACTCCACGAAGACCTATCAGCGATCTGTAGTGATATATTGCTGACTATGAGTATAATTAGAGCATATTTGTAATACTTGGGTTGTAGTCAGTTTCTGAACATTAACAACTTGTGGTAAAAACTGAACCACTGATCTTTCCCATGCCTGCCTTCCAGCAGCTTTTGACCTCCAGTGCATTCACACTGATCCCCTTCTCCCTCCTACCACTCTCCAACACAGCAGACACTGCAGAGTTAAAAAAATCCACTCTGAAGTGCTGAGGAGAAAGTGCCTGTGGCCGCCAGAGCTGTGCTTTCAATTTCTTCCTTTAAAATATGGTGGAGTGATTTCTTCCTTACTGTCTTTTTTGGAAAGGTTTGCTCCATCCAGCATAACTAGAGAGCAGTGGAAAAACAGTTAACCTACTTACTCTGATGTTAGCGACAGCCTGCACAGTAGTGCTGGGTGTGCTGGCCCTCGCATCCCAAACGTCTGATGCACTCTGTTGGTAGATACCTGCAACCTCCTGCGCTCCTCCACAGCCTCCATCGATACCTCACACCAAACCTGGCCCCTGACAGCGTTTTAAAAATAGATCCTCTTTTGCCAATACCATCCAAGTCACACAGCACAGATATTTTAATTTTCTGGGAAGTATGCAGCTGCATTTTGGACTGTTGGGTCTCCGCAGTCTGCTGAAGCAAGGAGGACAGATGTGCTCAGGACAGATGCACTTTACAATTCTCAAAGACTCTCTGCTACAGGGCCAACTCCCCAAACCAAGGCACTGCTAGAGGTCTTCCCAACCTTTGCCCATAGGTGCTCCTCTGCCCTGGGTATGATCTAATAGATCTCAAAATGAAGTGCTGACTTCTAACAAAACCACCAGCACAATAATATAGTACATCAACGTGGAAAACAAGCATGACTTCTGTGTTCTTGCTATGGCTATGAATTATACTGAACTGCTCTGTTCATACCCACTTGGCTCCAAATATGCGGGGTTTTTTTTAAAAAATAAAGTATTTCTTCCCCAAGGGTAACAAGGGTGGAGTGTATTTATCATGGCTATTAAGGATGGTGCCATAATTACAATAATAAAATGGCTCTGACTGCCAGGATGTCCTGTACCTGTTGTCATTTAAGACTAAAGGAAGAAAGGGAGGCAGCTGCACGGAGCGTGGGGCTCAGATACCTTGGCTGGCATCCTAGGACTATCCCATGCAAGACAGAGCAAGCCCCAAAGCTACAACTTGCTAAACTAAAAATAAATAAGGGGAAAATGCAATTAGAAACTCTAGGATAAAGTTACCAAGATGGCTGAATTATCTATTTAAGCAAGAGCTATGTGCTTTTGAGAAACAGACAGCAAGTATATAGGGCATCAAGTGGTGGGGGAGGGAAGCGAGCTAAATGAAATGACTAGGGACTAGGGTTTGGTTATGTGAACGGTGAAGTTATTTTCTGCTTCTGGTATTTCACTTTCCTCGGTATGATGATGATCTAGATTCTTTTAAGGCAGTGCGGTGCTTTTTCTTTCTTTTCTTTTTTTTTTCTATGCACTTAAGCTTCACTACCAAAACAAAAGGCACGTCATTATGATTATTAATCACTCTAAGTGGATTTGGTCAGCACAGAGCATTTGTACCCCTTTTTTTTTTTTTTTTTTTTTTTCTTTTTTCTTTTTTTTTTTTTTTTGTGCAAAACGTAGCATGGATCAGAAGGTCGTTAAAAACAGCAAAAGGTAGACGGGCTGAGACAAGTTCCAAAAACCGAAGCTACCCAGAAGGGAAAAGTTTTTCCGTACCTGAAATGAGAAGTGCCCACGAACCGAAAGGGGAGGTTAGCTAAAGTGGGAAGAGGAGGGAGGACGTCTCTGTCCTCTCTGAGCACCTACGCGAACAGCAGTCCGCGGGACAGCCTTCTAAAGGGACACACACAAGACGAGCTGGCAACTTTTTTTTTTTTTTTTCAAGACCTCCTCTCCTTTTCTTTTCAGTTATGGAGAGATGGAAACCTGCCCGTTCCAGACACTCCAAGGGAAACAAGAGCAGTGGAAAGATATTGGCTCTTTCTGAAGGCTGCACACGGGGCTGCCGGGGAGGGAGCGGGATCCCGGCAGGGGAACTCTGCCCAGGTACGGGGGCTGGCAGCACAGGCACCCCCAGGAATCCCGGGGTGACCCCAGAGGGGTCTGGGCAACACGACATACCCACCCAGCCACGGGTACCTGCCACCTAAATTAAACCCTACAAGCCGCCACCTAAGCGATGCCGAGCGTGACAAGCGAGCCGAGCGAAGAAGGCAGAGTTCGATGCTTGGGGGTGCTATTTAAAGGTGCTGAGCACCGCTAAGCCTCGGGGGCGAAATTACGCACGCATGCACACACACAGAAGACTTACTTTCGGGGTAAAAAGGCTGCATGTCTATTTTGTAAACTTCTTTGGCATAATACTCCTCGTCGCTCCTCTCCCTCTCGCAAGTGGCGGCTCTGTGGTTGGCTTTTTCCTGCAGCAGGTCCCTGGTGCTGTTGTAGATGGAGATGACCTCCGGGGGCACCTCCTCGGGTTCGGGGTATTCGTCCGGGGGGCTGGTGAGCTTCAGCTTGCTCAAGATCTGCCCCCGGATTGCCTCGATCCTCTTGCGCATAAACTGATCCATGTCGAGGGTGCTGCAGGTAGACAGGCTGAGAGCCACGGTGGCCAGATCCACGGTGAGGAGCACGCTCAGGAGATAGCAGTGCATTTTAAGTGTTTAAATACAGCGCCCCCCCCCCCAAAAAAAAAAAAAGTGACTTTAACAACGAACGACAACAAGAAAAAAATTTCAAAAAATAAAAAGGGGATCTGTGCAAACAAAGGGGAGATCTGCAGACAAAATGCTCTTAAAAACTCGGCTGCGAGAGCGGCTCGCAATCGGAAAACGCACGGGAGGCGCTAGTGAAAAAAACACCACTAATATGAAAAAAAAAAAAAAGAGAAAAAGAAAAAGCAAGTTGCTACAACTAGATAAAAATTCGGGAGCGGAATGAACCGGACAGCAAAAAAGGAGGAGGAAAAAAGCCCCCAAACAGATACAACAAACCTGCAAATCAAGTAAATGGCAGAGAGGCTGCTCTCAGCGCGCTGTAAAACAAAAATCTGAAGTGGGGGAGGAGAGAGGGGGGAGGAAAAACCCAAAAAAAAAGGAGGAGGACGAGAAGGCGCAGTGATGGGTATCGCAGGGCGCTGCCGCAGCCGGCAGAGAGAGGGTGCCGGCGCGGCGCTCAGCCCCGCCGTGCGCCCGCGGCGCCCGACGGCTCCCGGAGGGCAGCGGCAGCGGCACCGCCCCGCGCCCGGCGGCGCTCAGCCCCCGCGGCGGCGCGGGCGGGCACCGAGAGCCGCGCACGTGTGCGCCCGGCCGGCGGCGCCGAGCCCCGGGCCCCGCGCGGCGCGGCGGCAGCGGCAGGCGGCGGCTCCGGCCCCGCGGCGGCGCCCGGCGCCCGCGGCGAGCGGCGATCCCCGGTCCGGCCGCGTCCCGCAGGCTGCTGCGTGCGCCCCGCGCCGCATGCACCGACCCACCCCCGCCCGGGCCGCTGCGCGCCGCACAGCTCTTCCCAGCTCCCTCCTCCTCCTCCTCCTTCCGAAACGCCAACCCCGCGCCGCAGTCAGCGAGGCAGCGCCGCCGAGCCCCGGCAGCCTCCCGCGGGTCGCAGGCGCGGAGCCGGCCGCCCGGGGCTGGCCGCAGCGCAGCGCCGCTCTCCCCGCCCGCCGGCCGGCCTCCCCCGCGGGGCTGGGGCTGGCCCCGTCCCCGGCGGCTCTAGCGCTCCGCCCGGCGCCCCCCGCCTGCCGCCCCCGGCCCCTCGGCTCTCCCTGCGCGGAGGGGACGGGTGCCAGCAGATAACATCACGGCCGCGCAGGGAGAGGGAGATTTATACGATCTCCCCGCCCCACGTGCTCGGTTCGCTGCGAAGTGACGTGGAGGGGCTGCGGGAGCGGAGGGCTCCGCGCCGCCGCCCGGCTATTTATTCCCCTCCGCGCCACCCGCCAGGGACTCGCCGCAGCCCGGCCGCTGCCGAGGTGCCTCAGCCCGGGGCGAGGAGAGGCGAGGCAGCCCGGAGCCGAGAATGAAAAGCAAGTCCTGCCAGGCTTTTATTTTATTTCTTTTTAAAATAAAGGCTTTAGTGCTTCTTGCACCTATTATTAAAGTAATTGGGCCAAATAGCACTCTGGCGTTAGAGGAGGAATAACACGCCTCTTGGACACCGCTCAGACGCGTTCCTGTTCAAGGTTGCGGGGCAGCTCTGCCCGCTGCTCTGTCACAGAACGCTCTTCGGCACTGCCCCTCGCTTTCACTTCCAAGCGTGTTTTGGGCAATGCTCGCTGTTCCCCGGATCCAATGGTAATCGGTACTACCGGCCAAGGAGGGAGAGACCACAGATGAGGAGGATTTGCTCCTTCGCAGAGGTCTCCTCTCCTGTCAGAAGTGTGCAAATACATCCTCATCTACACTTGACAGAAACTCTCAAGCCCCAAATGCTCTGGCTATGCCTGTAATTCAATTTTTCCGCTGCCTCTTTTGGCCAACAAACATCACAGCCTCCATCCATACCCTACTCTGCCCCAGGGAAATCACTCCACAGTCTACTAGGCATCCCTCAACTTAATGCCATAAAGCTTTTCCTTTACAGTTCATTTATCACCACTGTACATTAACTTTAAAAAGTGATCAAGTAGCCTTTTTCTTTACTCTCACCCATTTTACATTCCCTTCTGAATTAAGTTATCACAGGTTTTACTTGCCAGAACTTTCCAATAACATCATCCTAAGTGGGGCAAGGGTGTTTTTGAAGAACCTCCATTTTCAGAGATGAAGAAAGATGTACAAAAGGTACTCAAAGGGCCATAGGTGTTCCCAAGAACAGCTCAGCCATTGCCAGTGGTATTACGGGTAAACACACCCAGGAGGAAGGAGGTAGCATGACTGGGACCTGGAAGCACACTGAGAATCACGCAAGACACAAACCAGCCCAACACCACCAAACGCTTCCTCCAGCTGACCATACTTCAGGAACAATCTTCTTTCTGCAAAATTTTCAACTGTTTTCCAAAGCTGGAGACTGCCAGTCCCTAAATTAAATGTGAGTTTTTCCTTCCCAGCAAGGAAAAGTGCTTCCTGTGAGCAGCTGTGTGCTGGGGTGATGGAGGCACCCAGCAGCACGGAGCTGCCACATGCTGTTTGCCTTGGCAGGGCTCTGCTGCAGGCGAATCTTGTGCCAACACGGCCAGCTAACCTCGGACTGCTGTGGGTACCAGCAACGATGGCATTCTCCGAGAGATGGAGGAGCTACGGAAATATATTTTTGACAGGTATGTGTACACACAGAGACCCTAAAATAAACTTCATTCTTTGCCAGCACGTGGGTATGTGCAGCCCTGCGTGCAACCAAGATTGCATCCTCATGATGCAAGAGTTAATAGTGCTTTCCACTTCAATCCATGAATTCCTGCAAAGCCAGATTAAACCTCTCTGCCACAACATCACTCTTTTACTGCTGTGCATGTCAATGTCCTGCTCCTACTGACCTCAAAAACACAGCTGCAGTGTCAGGAATGGCAACGTTTCCAAAATTACTCAAATAAACAAGCAAGCTCAACATGTAGACTCAGCTGGTTTCACTTCTGCAGCACACCTGTACAAAACCAAGGGGACAGTTCCTCGAGCTGTTACATCTCACAGCTCCACTGTTAGCCAGCTGAGGAATCAGCTCCGTTACACGAGGTACCTCAACCGCAAATACTTCTAAAGAAAAGGGTTATTAAATTATTTCCTCCAAAAGCTACAGCTGAAACCATGAAGGAATTCCTTATACAGCAACTGCAGCCCTGTAACACTTGGCTTTGTGTGCCACTCACCTTGAGGGTTTCAGAGCAGTGATTGGGACAGTGCTGGACACCCTCCTCAGGGAGGGAACTCACCCCATCTCTCAAGATCCCTCTGCAGACACAACTCGCCAGATTACAAAGTGTTTTGATCCTTGAAAGTTTATTATTGGTGGAGGAAAAAACCAAAAACCCAACCAACCCAACCTTTGCAGTGCCTTTCACAAAGCCTGTGCCTCAGGGATGCCCTGCTGGAGGCCATCAGCCCCCATGTGCTCAGTGCCCAGCTGGCCACGCTGCCCAGGGAGATGCAGGGGGTCCCAGCTCCAGAGAAGCTCTCCTTGTAAGCTGCCAGGGACCCAGCCAGGCTGACAGCAAACCAGTCCGACTAGATTTTAAAAGTTGCTGGGATTCCTGCTGATTTGGCAATGATTCCTAAGTGTCCTTTAGACCATCTAGGAAAAAAAATAAAATAATTAAGATAAATTTTGGGTTTGTTCTCATCTGAGAAAAACCCTTTGCTTCTCTTCTGACCCTTTTAGTGTGACATGGAGTGTCAGGCTTACCCAGGTGCATGTCTCCATTTTGCCTTACGACTGCAGCAAAGCTGGATTCCCTAAAACTTCCCAATGTCACCATGGTGATGTTTTTGCCACGTGGAACTTCCCAGGCATGCATACTCCATTCCAAAAGCCCTGGCCACTTGGGATAAATCCCCAGCAGCTGCAGAAGCCCACCACACATGCCTGAGCTGCTCCAGTTTGCTCCAGGAAGGGACACCTACCTGCTAGGCAAATCATTCAAATACACATCCACATTCATAAACATCGACTTTCCATTATGTAATCTAAATGGAAAATACCTGGAACATATACATCATGATAGATCTGGTCCTAGTTCTAAAATCTCCCCTTTGCACATTTAAGGAGGCTTTTTTTGCCACAGAAGTCCTGCAAACTAGACTCAAACAGGTGTCATTTTTTACCTTGCTCAAATGAGGAACACATAGAAGAGGCTATCAAAAATCGTCAGAAATGGCAGAACCAAACTGCAGGCACTCAACAAAGCTGCATAAAGTCTTATATCACAGAATTCAACTATAACATGACCTTTTACAGAAGTAATTCTGCTTCTACATTCTACTGTTCATTGTCGTGACTATTATCCCAATTATGGCTTTGTCTTTTATCTTGCAAAGCCTTTTCATTTTTATTCATTCCACAACAGCTTTTATTGATGACTACCTGTTAGTGTCAAAAAGTTGCTGGGATTATCAGACACTGAAGGCTAACTCAGCTTACATTTATCTCTTCCCTGTGCCTCTATGAAATGGCCTTGTCCTGTGAGGCTGCTGTCAGTGGAAGCTTTGTAAGTCAGAAAGTGGGAATGGGACCTTAGTGTGCCTATGGGAAAAGAACAGACCTTATCTGTTTTGGTGCTTTTAATTCAATACAATACCGTCTTTTTTACATATTCTTTTTTTTTTAATAAACACTGACTGTTTATTAGAAAAACAGGGACACCTGGAAAGTTACTTCACTAAATGTAAAGGTTTCATGTTTCCTATTAAGTTAAAAATTACGTGGTTGGGATTTTACAATTTGTGGTTTCTTTTTAGATTGTTTTGGTTATACGCAAATGCGCTGTGCAAAATACAAAGGCAATAATCTTTCTAAAACTGCTGACGACCAGGCCATTAAGTAAGGTGGCTGGTCACATTTCATAAACTGAAGAACATTGTTGGAAGAGGTATAACTTTTAAAAGTTAGGAGGTGACTTTTGTAAATTCTCACACTGATGACGAGTGTAGGATGATTGCACAATTAATTCTTTGTGGCACGCACAGAAATCTACAGCCATAACTGTGGTTGTGTAGAATCTCAGTCATACTGATGCAGGGTGCTAGGGAAAAAACTTTTGAATTCTCCTTTTTATAAAAATACATGTATAAAGGTTCAACTCGGAGAGCCAAGGTGACACCTAATAAAGGTGAGGCAAAGAGGAGATGACAAATAATGGAAAATTGTAATATATACGATAATAAAACCTTAGATTTTACTGTTTATTATCCTTAGTGAAGTAGAAGTCCATACCCCTGTGCTGCACATTTCATTAGTGCGCGCTGTAACGCCTGGATGAATTTGAGAGCAAACCCTGCTGACCTTACTAACACAAGCAGCCCCACTGGCCCAGGATTGCATTTCACACAACCTCAGCCCATTCCTGCAGCACTCCTGTTCCAGAAGATAAAGGCCATTTTATAGAACATGCTGTTTGACACGCAAGACTGCTACCTATATATACACATGCAACTACTTGTCAACTTGCAAATCAAAGGTATGCTTCTGATATATATATAAAGAGATAATTTATTTGTGTGAGCCAGAACTTCTTTTAAATATATATAGAATAAACAGGAATAAGAACTTTTATTTTAATATTTATTTATAGACACACATACATTTTTGTGTATTTATAAATATATATATTCATACATAAATATCTATATACAAAAAAGAAGTTCTCATTCCTACAAATAGATTTAATAATTTCAGTGGAAACAGTCACGAGTAGTCAACAGGATCTGATCCAAAAAGCCATTCAGGTGTCATCTCTGAGAACTTATGGAATGGCATCATCTTCCACCATCAAGTAAGAACACAAAGCTGTAATGTCCACACAGCAGTGTATAGTCTGTGTTTAAAACTGCAGCTTAATAAAAAATATCTAGAATGCAATTAACCCAAAAAAACCTGCTACCAAAGACCACCAGAAAAACTCCAAAACAACAGCACTGGAACTTTAGACAGGACCTCAAGCCAGAATGACTAAAATCTGAAGGAAAAGGGAAAAAATTCTTATGGAAAAGAAGAAAAGGGAACAGAAAGGAACATTGCCATTAGTCTGTATTTCAGTGCTATGTTATTCTTCACATTTTTCAACTCCTAAAATAGCTTCTCTCAAGAAAAGTTGCACCCTGTCACCACAGAGTACAGCCAGATATTAGGGGTCTAGGGAAGCATCAACAGCCTAAACCCCATATGCTAAAAACATACACATTTCCCATAAAGGCTGCAGACATCACTGCTGCATCCAGAGAGGTTTCTGCTTCCAACAGCTGATTTCCAGAGTTGAATAAGTTCAGATTCAAGTATTCATAAAAACTTTGCCAAAGAAATTTCCTCATGGTTACACCTCCCAGAGTTTGATCCCCTCCCGTGCTTTCCTAAAACTGCTTGTCAGCCTTGAGGATGCCACACTAATCTTCTAGATATCATTCCAGTTTTAGTCTGTATGCCACTGAGGAAAAGGCCTTCCTTAATCCTAGCACCTGTGGTTTTAATCACCACAGGAAATCCTGTTTCCACTTAAGTCAGTAAGACTTAAATATCAGCAGAGGCAAATGATCAGATTCACTAACTAAAAATAAAAATAATTAAAATAAGACAGAGAAATATAAGCTCAGTGGTTCATAAACCAGAGGGCCTTGACATCTACTTATAGCAAGCATGACAAAGTAAAGACAGTAGGGTAAAAGTCATCCCTTTAATCTCAAGGTTTGAACTCGTGACCTGCATCTCCTCCTCAGAATTACAGCTGTTGCGTTCTATTTCTGAACTGCATGGTGATGATTTGGGTTATACCTCATTAAGTACACACACATGATATCTGTAAATATTGGACTCCTAACAGAGCATCCACTGGCGTTTATTCAACAAATTAAAACCATGTAACTCAAGTTAGAATGTGCACCCAGACTGCACTGTTGTTATGTGTATAGCAAGATTAATTGGCAGCAACTTCAATAATGGGCCAGCCAGTAGTAATGCCATATTTAAATCATATTCTGCAGCTACAAAATCAAATAGCTCTGGGTCTGACATCCTGACTTCTTCACAAGCTGCCTATGCAGTCTGCACAGATGAAAAGCTCTAATAAGCTAACACAGCTTCAGAAATGTTTTTTCCCTAATGGTACACGTGTTCAAGAACACCCTACAAAGCTTACAGAGAGCAATGCATTGTTTCTTATTACCACATGAAACAAAACCAAACCCACAACCAAACTAGACCTCACGCAGTACCAAGATTTTGTGCTGCACCCATCAGATTAGTGCAGAGGTCTTTGCCTTTCAGCCTTACAAATTTTTAAACCGATTTTCTATGCCTGGCTACTGAAATCAGTGAATGCAGTATTCCTAAATGGCTGATCAAACTACATCCTCCCAGACAGATGGTTTGAGCTTGGTGACTCCATCTAGAATTAGAACAGAAAGATCTATTTCTGTATCAGTACTTTTGATCCATATCCAGATTATTTTAGAGCTGGATCTTGAACAGGCCACCTCTGTGGAGTGGCAAAGATGTTCAATATTTTCTTCTCCTCAATCAATGATCTTTTAGATGGGAATGCAATTAAATAGGTTACTCCCCTGGTTTTAGCTGGGCTCCAAGGACCAGTCTCTAAGCTTCCCCATCATGGACATTGACTGACAGCTGAAATGCCTCCTCTCACAAATTCCAGTGTCATTTCAACATCCACCTTATCAACAATTAAATCAGAACATAAAAATGCCTACAAACTGGCTGCAAATGTGCATCAGACCCAGTAGTGTCTCACATAAAGGACCTGAGTCCACAAGCTTGTCCCTGCAGTCCTGTGAAATTAAAAGCAATTCATTCACCATGAGACAGATAGTCCAGCAATGTGCTTCAGCAACAACTGAAGTGAATGAGAAATCAAAGACAACAGCCTGTGTCTGGGAGGCACAGTATTGACATAGAAAGTTCAAGTAAGAAGGGAAATGTGTCTATCTTCTTCACATAAGATATGTTCCACTTCTTTAATTCTAGGAAATGACACTAAAATTTAAAATAAGTCCAGCAGTTAAAAAAAAAAAAAGGCAAAACATAGCAGCTGGAGAGAACAGCAGTGGCACTGGCAATCCTGCTGGTTGCAGTGCTACAACATCAGAAAGATGTTCAGCATCTTGCAAGGCCTGACCAGAACCTTTCTAACACAATCCACAAGAAGGAGTATCAATATATAATCCTCCCAATTTGGTCAATGTTCACACTGGAAGTATATTTATACTTGGGTCTAATTCATTGTTTTGGCTGAGTAATGCATCCTTAAATTGAGGATCTTGTCTGAAGTTCTGAAAAATCGCCGATCTTTTTCTATTAATCATGAAGAGACAATTCAGAATTTTATGAAGTCTTTTCTTAATTAAGGATAATCATAAGGATATACCAAATTTCAGTAGGTACTGTCAAATACTTCACTCCTTGAAAAAATCCACCACATACAAAACCACACTGTTGTTACCTCTTGTACAAAACTACACCGTTGCAGCAATATTGCACTGCTGTGCAAAGTGAACTCTTGTGAAACTCGTTGGGGTTGTAAGTGGGGGTGCAGAGTAGCCTGTGTGCAGACTGACAATGTGTGTTTGACTGCCCTTCTCCTCCAAGCAGCCCTGCGAGGTGTGGCTGGGAAGGAGCCATGGGCAGGTATGGCAAAGGCTCAATTCCCAACAGCTCAGGGGCTCAGCTCTCCAGTGACAGTTTTCATTCAGCTGCCTGACCTCAGGCACCCTTTCTGAAATGGACACAGGCCAGCTCTTGTCCCTGGACATAGGCTACCCTAAGTTAAAGGCTGCTTCACTGCCCACAAAACTTGCAATTTATGGATCACTTAAAAACCAAAGAAAATCCTCTTGAGATAAACTGTACTCAACCACAAGTCAATGCAAAATCCACATAATCAGGAAAGCCTGTCACTATCTTGTTGCTTGAATCAAGCAACACTTTTAAGCTTTTCTGTTCTGAACAAGATTAGAATGTCCTCCTTTATCAGGATAGAAAAGCAAAGTTCAAAGTGAGTGATTGAATAGCTATGAGCCTTAAGTCACAATCTCCACGATTATATTCCTAATGCACTTTATAATGGGCTCATAAGTGCCTAGTTAAATCTTTATGTACTTCAGATTTTTAAATTATGGCAAACAACCCCCTGTTACCTTCTACTTATGATCATACATGCCTACAACACATGACTTAAAGAACTACTAACATAACATCAGCAGGTTTTATTTTTAACCATTTCTTAATTATGGCATGAAGTTTCTGATAAGAAATGTAACTAGCTTATCTTGTAGGTGAACTGTTTCTAATAATTTATTCAGCTGCTTCTGAGAACACTATCTAAGTAAGAAATCCTAGTGGTATGAAAACCTCAATGCAAGTCTGATCCTGGTTAGCAGTTCACAATGAACACCACCATATTTACTGAAAACAGTGAAGAAACACAAGGAAAATGTTGTAAAATTATGCTCCAAAAGTTCATGCACTGGCATGAGAGAATGGGCTATTGAACCAACTGTGGCATTGGGAAGAAATAATGCTTTTTATGAGTATTCCTAAAATAACCCTCCAAAGTGCCTCTTGGAAACTGCTTGTGCTCATGAGTTCACATCCAAAAGCTTGACTACAGAACCCTAATTAATTTATCAAATTTGTATCCAACAGGTTAAACACATGGATTCAAGCAAAAGGAAGTAATTTCAAGGGATGGAGTATTACACACGACCTTTCGTGCTGAAGGTATTCAGTTTGACTGGAGTTTCATTTTTAACATGTCCCTTAAGACAGAACAGCAATTGAAAAAGATGCATTTGAAAACAAGTGCTTTGTCTAAGAAGGATCAGCCATTGTTAAAAGTCTGAAGAAGAATGGTTAAGAAAAAGCCCTTATCTGCTAGTAGATCACTTACAGAGGTGAAACACTGGAGGTTTACACGCTGCAAGAGGTTGGAAGCCACTGCTTTAGAACAGCAGTAAATGAAATGTACAGTCTTCCACCATCTGTTAATCAAGACCTCCTTCAGTCTCCAGTGCCTAAGGTCTTAGACTCCCGAGTTTAACAACTTATTTAGCACAAGGACCCAATCTGTGTAACATGATCCTGAGCCTCCACTACCTCAAGCCTTCTCCTGGCCCTCTCACTCCTTACCTCAGCAAGTCTTGAAGAAATCATTGAGCAATTTGCAGGGATTGGAAGTGAACAACACTGATGACTGCTCTGTGTGTATATTAACTGTGCCAGGACTCATTTCATAAGAATGAGAAGCTTGTCATTTTCAGTTGTGCAGAGTGTTTTGTGCCAGATGACTTCTGCCTTCCTCCCTGGAGACAGCTACTGAGCCAGCTCTGAACAGATGCAGCTCTACAGACCACCTTCTTCTGGAACCATCAGATAGTCAAAAAACTTTTATGGCCTCCAAACATTTAATTTCTCTCTTTAAAACAAATCAGACAAAAAAGCCCTATCTTCACTAGGAAGCAGCTTCCAACTCTTTTGTCCTGCTCAGCTTGTGAGCCCAGGATGATCTGCTTCACAGCTGCAGAAGTGGCAGCTCTACCCTCCAGGTTTCAGCAGAGATGATGCTGTGGTACAGTGGCATCAGGCACAAAAAGAATATTCCATCACCAATCCCAAAGTGTTTCCCTAACAGGAGGCTGAAGAAAAGCAGGGGCAAGACAGTTATTTTTTTCCATAGGCCAACTCATGCTTTCCTTGCTGAAAAAATGTTAGCACAATTAATGTGAAGAGAAATTAGACCAGGGGACAAGAGACATGGGGAAGAGCTGACCCTGTGCCTTCTCTTATTAAACAAAACTCCTGCTTTGCGTGCAATCCATAGAATATTAAACTTTACATACTCTGGAGCTGGCTTGAAGCCTAACAAAACTGGAACCACCCCATCCTTATTGGCTTTATATAGATAGGTACAGAAATATACAAAGTTGAGATGATTCATGCTCTCTGGAATGAAGGGCAGCAGCACAACTTTGCTTGAGCAGAGATATTCATGGGAGCAGAAAAAACAGAGTGAGCACTCTGACTGCTGGGAAAAGCTGCTGAAGGTTGTTCTTGGTAGCTGTTGAAGAGGAAGAACATTACTGAAAAAGGGGGTAGGGCAACCTAGAGAAGAGACTGGAAGGTGCCTGGGCCAAAGAAGATATTTTGAACTTCTGGTCAAAAAAAACAGAACTTGTGAAATAAAGCAGTCTAAAATCAAAATATGTAGTTAGCAATTTTAGCAACTCTCGGAGCTTCTTGGCATAAGGCACAAAAAAAGGACAAGGCAAAGACAAGGTACAGTATGAAATTTAAAAACCTACTCAATATATATAAAAATGTAATTACTATGCTTCTTAAAAGGCAAGAAACGCTCTCCCCTTATAGGCTATGCACTCTAAATGAAATGGAAGCTCAAAATACTTTTGGCAATATTGATAGATTCTACATTTTTCTTAAACACACAAGATTCACTTCAGTGCTTTAATCAAAACATTACTCCAAAAATACACAAATAAACACCCCAAGCATTCTAAAAGTATTTGGAAAGCATTCTGAAATTTTTAATAATCACCTCAGGATGTCACAGTTCCTAAGGAAAACTTATTTTCCAGAAGTTTGATTATGGAAAGAAACTGCTGATATGAAACTAGAGAGCAACTGTAGATTTAAGGCTGCTGATGTAATTTTTCCACAGAAAGCAGCTGAACTCTGTAGAGAGAGAGAGCAGTGTCAGGTTAGACTGTTATGCTGCTTCATGGACTCAAGCCCCATTGCAGCAGTTTCTGCACTGCACTCATGAGATGGTGCCTCTCACTGCACAGCTGTACAGATGTGGAGCCTTCAGAAGCTGGGATAACCATATGTCAAACTTGGGTGGTTTTGCCACTTGGTGTTTTGGGTGTATGCCTTCATTTGTGATAATAAATACCAGGCCACAAACTAATGTCTCCTCAGATATCTAATATGTTTAACACTCAAAACAGCTTGAAAATCTAAACATTTCTGCTGTTAGCTTGGAGTTCTCCTGGAAGAATTATGCTACAATATATACCAGATGAATAGGCTAGGGATAAGACAATGATTGCCAGTTGTTGGGATGGGGTTCTCTGCCATTTTGTACCCACAGTTTTTATCCTGCAGTACACACAAAGTTCAAACAATGCCTTTGTTAGAAAAATCTAAATCCTATTGCACATTTCCATGCTGAAGACTGAAAATTTCAAAGTGGCTCCGAATCATATCTTGCCTATAAGCAGGTACAAAGAAAGGTTTGTCTGTAAGGCATCTGTTGAAATGGACAGAACAGTGCTATGCATTTTAACTATCAATTAATGGGCCCCAAGGCTTTTTCTTCATATAGCAAATGGGGAAATGTGATAGCAAAGCTAAACAAATGACACAGCATCAGACAGTCAGTCTGGAACAGCAAAGGCGGCAGAATTCAACCCCAGCCTCTCATTTAGAACACCCTTATCACCACACAATTCCTTCTGCATATGCTTACATAAAATATATTCTTATGTGTGTTAGCTTCTGCACCTCTGCAACCAACAACTACTGAGGAGAAATTGCTGTAGCTTAAAAAAAGGCAATTGTGTTATCCTGACAGATGACTTCCAAATTTGTTACTGTTATGGCCCACACGAAGAGGAAGGGCTTTGGTTTGACCCTTTGCACACCTGAGGAATTAGCATTAGAGCTGACTAAACCCACAGGATCAATCTCAGAGCTCTGGCTCCTCATTGAAAAAGGCCAGAACACCATAACTCTAAATGAAGCAACACTGAACACCATTTTCTGTGGTATTGTTAGAAAAGCTCTCTCTCCCCAGTGAAATAGCAATGACTGCTCTTTCCTACCAGACTCTTAGCCTATACAATCTCAGACTCACAATGGAAAAACCATATATATACATATATAAATACTAAACCCTATCAGTAGGGTCAAGTCTCTGTCTGTACAGTTCTGTTTCCAGAGTTGTCTCCAATCAAACTAATGCTCCTAGACCAGAACTATCACATGAATGGTTACTTTCCTTTATTATCTACAGAACCTTTTCTGGCCAAAGTAGTAAAGACTCTATAGGAGCCCAATAACTTTACAAGGTGACGGCATTTCTGTGTTTATTGTAAGCCATTTCTATTGCAAATTGCAACAACTTTTCAAAGTGCAGCAGTGATTTGGAAATGCAGGCACACTAATACATCAATTGCCATGACTAATGTGTAAACTTTTAATGACCTTGGCAAAATCTATCTTTCATTGGGCAAGTGCCACTATTTTGACTGTACAAAATGTTTTGGAAATATGTTGAAAATTATACTTGTTTTGGAAAATATTTCAGGATTTCAGTATAGCAAACGGAGCTATATTAAATAAAAGTTTGACATGGAGGAGAAAACACTCCAAGGTTGTGTAAGTCTTTTTTTTTTTTTCCTTTTAAAAGAGGTATCCTCCAAGTGTTGTACATTCATAGAATGCTGACTTTTTATCCAAACAAACTTAAGAAGATAAAACATTATCTTGAATGATTTTCATTCAGTCACTGTCATCTTCTTGTTTCAGACCACCTCCTTCTTCACTGTTGCCCTCTCCATCGCTTTCCTTGTCCCAGTCCTTCATAGATGCTCCCATCATGAAGTCATCACGCAGTATATTCCATTCTGGCCCCTCTTCAGACTTCACTTCACCCTGAATGGTTGAGGGGAAGAGAAGAAAGAACAGAGGAACGAGATAAATGCGAAAGGCAGTAAAAGATGCAAGCTCTCCATGCAATCAAAATAACACCTCCTACAATCAGCAGACTGGGGGTCAGGTCTTTGTGCAAATGGTACAGAAACATGCAGAACAACCAAAAATGACTTGATGCTAAAATGCAAACTTGTTTTAACCAACCAATAAAAGAAATATGGAAACAAAACAATTATTCCTCACGGATGAAACAGTCAACCCTGGGCATGGCTTCCTTTATTAAAATCTTTCTTGGCAATCAGAATGGATTCATGATATCATTTATTAACCCCCAGGTGCTGCTTCATTAGAACACTTCTTGGCACATTTCTAAAACACAAATATGGATTTAATAAAGGCTTAACCCCCCCCCCCAAATTTAATATTTAACATATTCGGTGATACGTGAACCAAATCCCCTTTATGTGAATTATTACCTCACTACCTGAGCTTGTCATATGGTACAAAGCTGCCTCTAAAAGAAACAAAGTTGATATACTCTTAGCAAGCCAACAACACCTTACTCCAAATTTCCTAGCTCTTGGAAGTGGATAAATTCGAGGCCCGCTGCATGGGCTGGTGAACAATAAAGAGAAGGGCTGGCAGCAGAGTTTCAGGTTAGCGCTGGAAGCAGCGCTGGTCGCGGCTCCCGGAGGTGACAGATCCCGTTTGGCAGTGCAACAGCCCCATCCTGTGGCAACACCTCCACACAACAGCTGGAAGCTGTGCTTGCATCCTTTCCGGAGGAAAATACCCAGAGCTGCTCGATGTACTGAGCAAGGATTTATTTCAGTGTTTATGCCTTAGCAGCGAAACACTTCTGAGGAATAACATGGCTCAGTGTTCAGCAGGCAAGCAAAAAACTGTCCTACCAAAGTGGAATTAGGGGCACTGAAAACACTAATTTAATTCTGCAAGGTCTTTGAAAACAAATTTAACAAATTTAACACTGGCACCCCAGGGAGGCTTTGCCCACTCCCCTGCTCCAAAGAAGGGATCTCAGCATGCTCTGCAGACAAGATCTGCCTCCTGGATGCAGAACCTGCAGTAAATGTATGATCACTGTAGACATCTGTCCACACCTCTTCTCTGCCATGCATCTAGGAATGTGATACCACTGCATGTTTAAGCTGAAGCCTGTGGGAATCAAGATTTGGGATAGAGCAGCATATAGAATTTAATTTCAGGAGGAAAGAGAAATGAAGAATGCGAGTCCATTACTGTAAATAAAATATGTCCTATCACCCCATCAGAAGTTATCTGAGTGCAAAATGCCTGCCAAACAAGGTATGTGTTTTTAATAGGTAATCGAAGCAGAAATGCTACATGTGACTTCTGAAGCTCTTTATCAAACACTGCCCTCACAAAAATAGGATAGCAAGTCTTAACACTTTTCTTCCCAAACGGAATTTCCCAGGGTCCAGCTCAAATAAAGAGAAACTCTACACCTGTTCCTCAAGATGTTTGCACTGGGTTTCAGTTTAGGGTTTGCTTTTGTGCCTTCGCAGATGCTCTCATTAATAGCTTATCCCATCCAACAATTCCCCTTTTCCCAAGGGTAGTGCCTCCTAACCACTCACCACTCTTGCAGCAATTTTCTTCAAGTGCTACACCCAGTAAACCTAAAATCATCTCAGAAGGGGCAATCAATTACCTGGAATTAAAGAGCTACAGATAAGGCAGGTCCCTAGGCAGACCTTAAAATTTTCACGAGATTTATCTGCATTGTTATGTTAGTGCAAACACAGGTAGTCTGTTCTGGGATGCAAGGAGAGGGTAATTATTGTTTTCCTCCTTTTTAACTGTATTGCAGTTGGACATGTTTGCCTTTGCAGAGTAGAGAATAGTTAAAAAAAAAATCACAAAAATCACCAAGTTCTTTCTTTTTTAATTCCAGATCCTTGATAAATCAATATTTGAACAGTGAAATTTAGGAGAGTTGAATCTGAAATACTTAAAAGGAAACATCCCATATTTCTTACAAAACAATCTACATGTTTTGTTTTCAATAATTAACCCAACAGAATTCCTTTTCTTTCCAGATGTGCAGAACAGGGATTTTTTTTTTCTTATTTTGTTTTGGTTTTTAACAGCACAGAAGGAGTAGATTATTATCAGCAATGACAGTTGCAAGCTCAGGGTTTGAAAAGCTCAATCCTCAAATTCATCCCAAGCTACTATTCAGCAACCATTAGCCCTTCTTTCTGGCTATGTCAAGTGAACAACAGGACAAAAGCAGGACTTGAACAAAAGAGGGAGGCTGATCCTCCATAGCATTACCCATTCTGTAAGGCACCACAAAGGCCTGAATAGAGTTTTACAACAAGCCCAAAGGAGAAAGACAGAGGTAGCATGTTCATGCCTCAAAGATGAAGATTAAATGCTTGAAAGCAAATATTTAATCAATTTTAAGCATGCCTCCAAGTGAAGAAAATGCCTTATTTAGTATCTTCATTCCTAACTCATTTACTACTTATTTTCCCCTCAGAATAAAAACTCTCCAAATCTACTGCATCACAAAACATTCCCAAAGTCTTAAGAAAATATGCAGTGAGAATATTTGTATAATTAACAATTAGTTGAACTGTAACATCACTTCCCAACTTGCTTTATTTAAGAATGTTAATACAGTTGGGTTTTCAATGCCATAATCTAGTTTCATCTAAATAAAACAAAATGATTCTTGGCACGTGGAAAATAAACCAACTTTCAATTGACACAAATGCTTTTGAACTCCCAGTCAGCTGTTCATGCACATCTCACTACAACACTGAAGTCCCCTTTGAACATCCCCAAATGAAAACAAAGCAGATTATATAAACAACAGAGTGTAATGCTACATAATGTGAATCCTTCAGTAAGGCAAGGAGTGAAAAATTCTCGTGTTGCTTTTTTTCCTCTCCTCTTTTATACATTGGAATTGGGTTTTCTTTGCCAGAAGGGTCTGCCAACCTATTTCAAAAGGTCTGAGAGGCAGCAATTAGTAAAATACCTCAAGAGTCACTGTTGTTTTACTAATTGCTGGTGATGAACTTGTTATCATGAGCTGAAATAAAGCAGACCAAAGCATGCACTGTGGTTACTCTAGTGCTGATACTTGCTCTGATGGACTCATAGTCCAGTTGAAAATATAATATAAATTAAAAAAAAAAAAACAAAAAAACTTGCCTACTTGCTAGGCTATCACAGCATTAGCTAAAGCCTCTCACAAGTAGGGCTATGTAGTGGGGACATACTTCCTGAACTAATTCTGCTCTGAAGACACACTCCCTAAAATCTGCACCAGGACAAGAAGAACTGAAATTTTTGGCCAAGTCCTAATAAAACCATCAAACAGAAGTCCAAACTAAGCTCCAAATAAACTTAGTTCTGTCACTTAGAACAAGCAGCTGACCCTTGCAGGATCTAGGCTGGAACTGCCTCCTGGATGCTTTTAAAGGAATTGGTCTATGAAAGCCTTGTGGTAGCGACAGCAGCTATAAGATCAAGTTAGAAATCTCCATGGGTTTGTTCATTTCTTTACCACCACAAAAAAGTGGAGCTACAAAATTCGCTCTTGGTAAATGACAAGACAGTATATTCAACTGAGACCTGCCAAACTCAACACTGGAGCTATGGCAGACAGCACTGACAGCAAGGTGTGGGATCAATCCTCTCTGTCTTAAGCAGGATGATACCTGCCTGAGCTTTTCAGAACCTTACACTCAAGCAGACCAAAGTCCACAGTGCTTACTGGTAAGTAATGGCATTAAGAGAAGATATGCCTTGAAATCAGGCAAAAGACAGCATTTCACTCCACGGCCCACCAACTTGGGTCACTTGAGCAACTCCAGCTTCTGCATCTGCAGAACAACAAACACACCTACAGCACCGTGGAGATTCCCCAAGAGCAGTCTCCAGAAGAAGACAGGAATTCCAGGCTTTTCAAAAAGGAACATTTTTCAGACCTAGGGATTACAATCAGCACACTGGACCCCCACGCCTTTGCTCTGTGTACAAGATGAAATGCCAGAGCTTGCAGGGGCATCTCTCTTTACCATCACCTACAATAAATGTTTATTTGTACCTGTCAGGGAAGGAATTTCTAACATAAATATCTCTCAAGAAACAACTTTAAGCACTGAGAAAACAATTCTAACGTGTCTAATTAATCTGAACTGCCTCCCCAGGTTCCTCTGTTTTGCTCAATACAAACATTTAAGACCTTGAGACACAGCGAAGCTTTTGTCATGAGGCAGAAGTTAAAAAGTGTAACTGCCAGAACACATTCTCACACACATCTGACAATTACCTTCCCTGTCAGCCTGCATCTTGCTCTGAATGACTGCTTCTATTCTGGTTCTCATCCCCAAGCAAGTCCATGTAAACTGAGCTCAAAAAAACCCAATCAGGCAGCACAGGCATACACTGAGCTGTGTTAAATCTGAATTTAAAATAACAATAATAATGATAATAAAACCCCCGCTTGGCAGAGGAGGGGGAGGGAATGAAAAGCAAAGAACACCAGCATAATCATTTCTCCTAAGTTAATTTTCAGCAATATGCGAGCTCACAGGCTAAGAAAATAAATTTCCTCCAGGCTGGGAAGAAATGAAAAAAACTGCAGCCAAAGTATCTAAAGCAGAAATGTAAGCAGAAAACAAAATGTAATGATTTTTAACAGGAAAATGATACTTGGGTTTAATCATTAGTGCTGCAGCAACTTCATCTGATTTGAATTGCAGCAAGACTCTAAGAAAGGCTCCTATGTAAGCCTGATCCCAAACAGCCAAAACCCCACAAATGTGCAAACTGAGAATACAAACTACTGATATTATCTTGAACTTCTGAGCTGAATTCTCACAGCAACCCACTCTGGGAAGCATTTTCAGCTTGCAGAACATGTGAGCTGCACAACAGAAATCTATTCTACTGCAGTACAATTCTGCACAATCATTTTTTCCTTAGGGTGAGAGTTATTCAATGCCCATCTGCATTCTCTCTCTGAATGAGAAATTAAAACAACTGCCCTGGTTTACTTGAAGTGACCCTACACTGTGGGTACCAACAGTGGGACAGGGGATTTACCCAGATCACAAGCTTTCTCATATACACCAGAATCTGCTCTGGCAATTCTAGTAAATAAGTCTAAGAATGAAATTTTTTACAGTGTGTTTTGAGACCTGCTGTTCCTGTTCAAACTTCTCTGTAAGTAACACACTGGAATTATTACTACGAGCACAACAAATAGTGATTTTCCTTTTGAGCACAGCCAGAAGACCACCCAGAGCGTAACGACCTGCACGAGGAATCTCCCCATCCTCACATCCTCCTCTAGGGTTTACTACAACTGGGGATGTGTGAATGAGAAGGAATGCTTTGGGTTGGCATGCAGAGGCTTAAACATGGCCCAGCTTTGGAGAGGTCAGAACTCAATTACAGAATTTCTAAAAACAAGCATTAACCTGGGCCTAAGCAATGAAGAAAATTCAGAAGCGTTGTTATTAAATGCTCAGTTGCAAAGAAGAATCTTAGAAAAAGCTTATGAGAGAACAAGATTTCCTCAGGCTTGGTTCATCAGAAACCTCATAAATTATTATTTCTGTCAGGAAAAGCAGAAATATTTTAAGAATTCAAGCTTAACACAGGGCCCTTCTGCACACAGGATGCTCTGGAACTCCTCAGCTTCTGCTGTACCCCAGCCATCGACAGCAGCCATCTCAGAAACCCCTGTGCTGCACAAGGAATTCCACCACATGCTGCTGCATGACCTGTTTGGCCATACTGGCATCAAGACTCCCTTCCCATGTTTTAATGAGCATGATGTATAACAAGGGCATGCTACACCAGGAGCAAGCTGCACAGTTGCTGAACCACCAAGCTGTACCTGGAAAATGCACAGATATAGCAAGAGTGCCTAGTAAAAAAGCATACAGTCAAGATTAAGGCCTCCACTGTGCTATCCCTCAGAAGTCACATCTTAATGTCTTTCAACAGTTTACTTTAGACAAACATTTTCCAGTCACAACAGATTTTTCTCAGACGTCACCCATTTATGAAAGACACTCATGCACTATCTCAGCTGGGTACCTAAAATTTTCTGCAAGTTGTTATAAAAGCTTGCCTGCTGGCCCAGTAAGTAAACATGCAGACCTGCAGCTGTTTGGAGTATTTCTGATTTTTTACAATAAATTAGCAGCTGGCAAATTTTTAAATAATATGAGTATCAATCAAATTCTTTCCAACAAATGATGCTAAAATTACCCACTGTCTTTCATTATGATTTAGCAAGAGGCATAAGGGAGTGAGCCCCAAAAGGTTGTCTCAAACAATGAGGGCTACAGAAATGACCATGCCTGTCCCTTCAGCACTTGAGAAATCATCTCACAGAACAGCTGATGAGAAGTGGGGCAAGGAAAAAAGCCTCTTCCTGTCTCAGGATTTCCACTTTTGAGTCCCAGAAGAAGTTAAGGATCCAAAAAACTTTGAGGTAGGAGGGTGAGGAATAAAAAACCACCAAAACAGAGTCTACAAGGAACTAAGCTTTAAGCAATTTTATTATGAAATGTGAAATAATGATGTTTTCATGACTGCTAAGCAGCTTGTCTGATTTCACCTCCCTACAGTCATTGCCCTTGCTTTTACTTCAATGGTTTTGTGACATATCCTAGAGATCTCCAAATCCAAATTTCTCTGATCTTATATTCCTGTAATTTCCCCTCACATTGCCATGTATGAGTGGCAAGCTCATTAAGGAACAGACCATACCCCTCAACACTCCCAGGCTGCTTTCTAAAATCAGCCTGACTAAGGAAGATGTAAACTGCCCAGGATCCCAATCCCTTATCTTAAACATCTGGCTACCCTTTCTATGCATTTCTGACCTCTGCATCTCTGTCTATGTTTCTGTATGGGCTTTCCCAACAGCTGCAGGTGGAGAAGAAATTACACGGACCACCTGCAGACCACTGTCCAAAGTTCAGCAGCAAACCAAAAAGAGGTCAGACCTTTCCAAGAGGCACTTTTAGTATAATCTGTAATACTAACCAGGTTTTAGAAACCTGGTTTACATTTTCTAATCTTTCAGTAAATTTCAGAAACACTCATTAAAAACTGGCTGGAACTTCCCACAGTTCTGAAAAAAAAGTTACTGAACTCAGCAACCCTCTAACCATTGCAGGCTGGAAGGAGTTTGATCCACCACTCCTGAAGTCTACTGACCAAGATAAACAGATGAGTAGGTACTCACAGAGGTCATTTATAACACACACACTCTGGAAATCACATCATTTTATACCTTAATAAAACTTCAAAGTAAAGGAATCACTTTCCTTGATAATTTCCAATAGCAAATGCTCAGATGGGGAAAACAAACTTATTCAGATAGACAAGCTCCACCCAAACCTTCCTACTTCCAGAAAACATTTTTCTATAAAACTTTATGAAATGTTTAGATGTATTTTTCTCTAAGTACACTGCCCTGCCTATAAGAGTTATGAACAAAGCCAAGAGTGGAGAGCTGCTTTTATAAGGCTTCCAACTTGATTTACCAGATAAAAGTCTAATAGGATTTGACTCTTTGTGCTTTGTATACTCACAGGAAGATCAAAAGAAGATGTATGCCACAAGTTTTTCAAATGTGGTTGTTTTAGACATAGTTTTACTGAAAAAAAAAGCCTTGCAACATCTTCTGGGAAAACAAAACACATCATAGTATCCTGTGCACTAATAAACAAATAACAAGGCAAGTTACTCTCAAATATGACAGATGGAGCTGTCTCAGCATTGCCTGACATTTCAATCACAAGTCCCTGTTTATATTCACTTCAAAATTTGCCAAACTTCAACTGCTTCATGGTGAAGGATTTTGTGATGTTTCAAATATAACCACTTTCATTCCTTTTCACAGAAAGACAAACTTAAAGTATTTTGTCTTCAGCTCCACGAAGAAAGAGACGTTTTCTACAGGAACCCATTAAAACCTTGCATCATTCATTCTTTTTAAACTGAAAAATCAGTTAGGGATGTGTTTTGGAGCTGGCAACATATCTTTTGCTGTCTCCATGAACATTTGCCTGGATCTGGACAAGTTATAAACATCTGGAAGATGGCCCTCCCCAAACCTCAGGTCATCACCTCAGTAAATGCAATAAGTATTTAGCATCCAAATTCTCTAAGATATCTGTCCTCACTGATCACACACTATCTGCATCTTAGCAGGCAGCATTCAGCTGAACTGAGAGTGACTCATGATGACACACAGGGGACTGGCCTTTCTGTGCAAACAGCTGTCAGGGCTGCTCCTGCATTAGGCACAGGATACTTGCCTGGCTCTCAGGTGCAGGGGGAAAGAACCTGTCAGGAACACTGAACAGCAAGAGGATAAAAAAAGAGGTAGATGGGAACAAAGTGCAAAATCACAGCCTTTTCCCTTCCTATTTTCTGATCAAATATCTGATGAAGAGGACAGAAAGGGATATCTGAGTATAATACCACAGGGAAAAAGGTAAAGCTAGTGAACTACTGCCCTTCACATGACCCTTAATTGTCTTACATGGAGTTGAATTTACAGTGTCAACTTCTTGACACCGAATCAATCAAATTTAAATATTGAAAGCTGACAAATTTAAATTGATATTTAAATATTGGAAAAGGTCTACATTTCCATGTTAACACAGATTTGCATTACCTGCTATGACAACAGTCAGGGAACAGAGCTTGCACGTCTTAAAAACCCAATCCTGTTGATGACCCAAACTCTCTAAGTTAATACAACTTCGAAACAAATTTAAAGTAAAAATGTCCTAATCAAACAATCTCTAGTACTGCACAACAACCCTTTACCTTAAAGAACATAAGGAATATAGGATATAGTAAACTGGTGGCAGGCTGCACTGCATTTAGCCCCAAGGATATTCCTAAGAATACAGCATACAATTAGTTGTCAGCCACTTTCTGGTACAAAACCAAAAAATTTCATATAAACATCAGCTCCAAACATATATGGGGTAACCTTCAAGAGAATGTACATACAGTTAGGAAAAACAGATAAAAATGCAGGATCCAAAGGAATCCAAATTAAAAGTTTTTGTGCATGTGATGGGAAGACATTTATTAAAACTGGGAGAATACATCTACTCTGGCTACAGCTGAACTAAATTAATACTTGGCTGCCCCCTCAAATCTGCTGGAATACATGCATGCCTGGTTACTCCTTCAATTAGGTCTGTAAAACCAGCATACAACAGCTGTAGTAATAAACTTGTGCTACTCTGCAATGCCATTATCACCTAGGAAGATTCCTGTTAAGATTGAAAGAGGTGTTGATACACCTCACCAAATTTCCTTGTCATCTCTGCCTTCATCCACACTTCAGAAACAATTTCATAACACAGACTGAAGCAACTGTTCAGACTATTGTCACTCCAAAGAGGTATATGAATGAAAGCAGTTGTTTTGTTTTTTCACCCTCCCCATTTCTACACTGCGAAAGCAGTGGAAAGAAACAGACCAAGCTGATGGCCAGTACCCAAGAAGCTGCAAGGAAAAGAAGGCAGTCACTCTCAGTTTTTAAACTGATGCAACTTTTAATGTGGAAAGCACAATTTATACCCCCATTTAGCTTAAAAAATGAAAGCTCCCATGCCAATCCTTGTATCCCAGCAAGAACAGTGGTCAAAGTTGGAAGCATAATATTCCTCCTGCCCTTGAACAATCTTCAAACTGCAGCTTAAAATAAAGTCTCATGAACAGAAGAAAAATCTATAGTAAATCTGACTCTAATTACTGTCTTTACAAATTACTTACCAGATACTTGGAGTATTTATAAAATTTGCTTGAGGTAGGAGTAACTTTTCTGGAAAAGCACTTTAAGTCCCATATGAGCAATCGCTGCTATGAAATAGCACTTATATTCTTCTCCACTCATCTTCCTTCCCATCAATAATTTATTAATAGGCACTATTTTGAGACCAACACACCATTTTTTTCCAGATGCCATCCCAACACAGGAAGCAAATTGTACCTTGGGGTCATGTAGTGAGCCTAGCTTACAGAAAGATTACCTTGCAGAATTTGGATCATGGTTACTGAAGTAGACCAGGAAATCCTGCTCTTACTTTCACCACTGAAATGCTCTGGTTTAAGAAAGTTTACAAGTTGAAGCAAAACCAAAGTCCTGATAAAAAATGAAAGGTCAATGAGCGCAGGTTATGCGTGTCATAAAGAGCATCTGTAGCTTTCATGCCAGTTGTTTATGTGTCACTAAAAAATGTTTTACCACACAGTAAAATGCCTAACAGGGAGCAGCACAAATTACAAACGTCAAGATGAAATTGTAACTAATACACGGCAAGCGTGGAGAATAACTCTAAATTTCCTCTGAATTTCCTTGTTTTCTTACAATTAAGATTTCAAGACTTCATGTAGTTTGCTACATTAGCCAACATATCTGTGCAATTCTAGAACAGAAACTTCACTCGACCCTGGAAGCAAGGGTACTTCCTAAGAGCACCCTGTATTAAGGACCTAAAGAAAACAAAAGGTTCCTACAAGGAACCCTTTACTGCCACTACCTACTTCTGTATTCTTTCTATAGACATAAAAATAACTTCAGTCTCCAAGCCTGAAAAAACAGCACTTTTGACATGTACCCTTTCTAAACCTATAGTTTATTAAAGTTTCCTGTAGTGTCTTACAATAAGGTATGACCAACACATTCTGAAATTAAAAACTGATGTGTAAGAATTTTGTTGAACAAATTGAAAGCTCTCATATCTGCCAATGAACGATTCATAGAAAAGCCCAACCCAAAACTTAAAAAAAAAGCCCATCCGAACACAAACAAGTGGGATTTTTATTATTTTTTTTAATGACTACATTTTTCTCCCACATTGCAAGGCTTCAGACAAGGTGGTGAGGGGAGAGAAATTAGATGATCTTACCCAGAGGCAAGCATCATGCACAGTAACTTGGAAAAAAAAACAGGAAAAAATATTACACAAGTCAGCTGGCTCAGCAAGGATTAAGAAATACTTTGATAAACAGCAAATGATATGAAAGGCAAAGCTTTTGGCTCCAGCTCAGAGAAATAATTACTCCCAGCTGGGCACACAGAACTCCAAGAAGGGCTACAATTTCACAAGAAGGGCACAGGAAAACTTACACAGCCTTGCAGTCTTTCCTTCATAGTTAAGTTGGTAGGTATATGCCAAGTAACATTTAGGCCAATGGCTAAAAGTAAACAAGACTATGAACAATGTTCTAGTGGGGCACAGGTTACCTGCCCTTCCCAGGCATGCATAAAGCTGATGGAAACAGAGAACAAAATTTAAAAAGTGGTCATGCTACTTTGAAATTACACTGCTGCAGATGGGCATTTACAGAGCATTTAATTTCTTTTTTTCACACATAAATATACTTGGCTAAATAGTCAATCAACAGAGCCTTATAAGGGGTTTCTTCAACAACCCCTGACACTTGAAAGAAATTGCCAAACTTTTAAAAATACAAAGCAAATTTTGGATTTAAAAACTCCTGCAGAGCAAGAAAATGCTTTCACCCATTCTCAAAATACAGTCAAGTCTCTTGTCACAGCAGAAGGCTTGAGTCAAAAAAAGTTTGCTTTCACTGGTAAAACTTTTTTTGCTATTTTTCCTGCTGACTGCTTGTTTTATGTGGGTGGGGTAATGTTTTTATTGTTCTGGACTGCCTTTTAATTGATGGCAGAGTGCCTGGATTTTGGGATTGGCATCTCTTCCATTGTTTTTGCTGAGATAAATAAATGTATCTCCCCCCCTTTTTAAAAATGAATACACTCTATACTCTCGACTGCTAAAAACAAACCCACAAAACAAACAAACAAAAGCTTTCAGATGGCACAAGCAATCTGCTGAAACCCTGCTGCAAGGAATTTACTACTGAAAGACCTCATCCAGCCTTCCTACCCTCTGAAACACTCTCAAAGACCAAGCAGCAGAGATACGACAGTGGAGGCCAGCAGAAGTGTTCAGTGGCTAAATATTTGTGTAATTCTGAGAAAGAGAATGAAGAGCAGATTTTGGCCTCAACCTCAACCCTCAACAACTACCAGGAGGGGAGCTTGCTAAATGAGTAAGATATGTTCTCAAGAGAAAATAAGGCAGATTAGGAACAGCTTGAAAAGGAGTTATTGAAGAGTTTGGTTCAGTATTAAACTGAATGGAGACTCACTGAGGCAAAGGCTGAAGAGTCACTGAAACAGGGGAGAGAGGAATGGGGGTGGTCTGTCTAGGCAGATATACAATTAAAAAACCCAACCAAAAACCCCAATCCCCACCCCAGCTTTTGTGCACAAGCAATGTGAAAGCAGCACCTACATTAATACTCAAACCCAAGACTAACCAGCCAGCATCTAAAGCATCTCCAGAGGTCTTGAATGGAAACATGCTATTACTGATGCTGCCAAAATAAAACTTTTCTTTAGCATAGAAACATTTGCAATCTGTGTTTTCTGACCTAGTAATTAAAAACTTGCCCTGCTACAATGTGGCACAACACAAAGGTCCTAGTTCTTGCTCAGATATTGATTTAATGCTGACTACAATAGTAGTTGGCACTGCCATTCTTCCAATATTTTGCCATTCCAAGGGAGGAGAAACAAACAAATAAACCAAAAAAAGGGAACCACACACATACACATGTCCCCCCACCCAAACAAGCAAGCTGGAATTATTTAAGGAGAAATAAAGTGTCAGCACCAAGCTAAATTGTTCTCATTATCCAAAGAATTTAAAAAATACTTTAATATTACACTTGCATGAAAATTGTATGAGCACTCCATGCCAGGCAGTGTTTCAGCATGTTCCCCAAGTGCACACAAACAAAAAACATATGACAAAATGTTGTCTCCCAACTGATTAAAGTATTTCTTCCTGGCACGGAAAAGCACTTAGTTAAGTGCAGTGTGTCTGTGCCAACTGCAGTATTCCACCCACCACCAAGCACAGAGTTCAGACCTGAACACAAATACGCTACAAGAACGTGCAGCTTTTGAAATATGAGAAAGAGTTGTCTGGGCAACTTGTTTTCAACCCTGAGCTACTTGGTGAGCTGAAAGAACTGATGAAGAGCTGGATGTGTCCAACTACACTGTGTCTCCAACACATTTGGGAAAAGTGGAATGTATTTCTTTCCAAAACATCTCAAGAGCAAGGAAGCCACACCAGTCCAACGCACACAGAGAATCAGGGAAAGAAAAGCCTACATATAAGGTTTAATATGCCTGTGTTTCTTTCTGTTGTGGTATTCATTTTGTATGGCAAATCCTTCAGTTTCAGGCACCATAATCACGCAAAGGAAGCGAGTTTGACATGACCAGACTCTGGGGACACACAAGTACAGTCTAATACACCATGTAAGATGAACAGCCTCCAGGTCTTTAATGATTTCAAGGAGCTAACTATTGTTGGCCAAATTCCAAATGTCACAACCCACCAGAATCTAGCAGTTTATTCCATGGTGTAAAATCCAAGAGAAAATCTAGCGTTTCATAATCTTCTTTTAAACACAGCTAAACCAAGTTAAGTGCATAAAAGGCTCCACTTCTTATCAGAAGAGCTTCCAGTGTTTTGTACTTTGATAGTCAAAAGACAGGGAAAACAGGCTACTTGTTCCCTTCCACAAGTCTCAAAACATCCCAGCCATTTGGGTCAGAGGTTTATGAAGAGCAAGCACATTAACAGAGAGTCATTATATTGAGAAGGTACCTTGTAAGCATTTTTTCCTCACAGATGAAGCCTACCTGTTTACTTTTAGTGGCCTTTCCAGCAGGATTCTTGGCTCCTTTAGCCCCGTCCATGTTTCTTAGAACATCAATGAAATCTCTCTTTGAAACAGAAGACATCAGTTTAGCACGCTTCCTCTCAGAGCCCCCTGCTTTCTTCACCTCCTCTTCCATTTTCTTCTGGTGCGTCCTGACAGCGTTGAATAATTGTACAACACCTCTGGGACAGGGAAAAAGACAACAAAGCAAACCTTTTAACTCAAGTTCCTTCCACAGAAATGAACCCCCTACTAAAGCTGATCAGTGCAGATGCTGGATAGTTTCTAACTCCCCAAAATGGTTACCTGGAAATTCAATTTGGTTAAGAAGTAACATTTACTAGAATATAAAGGACTTTCAATTTTTACTCCTCCTTCACAGCTATTGCTAGGAACCAGTAACAAAACAAACCTACTATTCAGACTCTGAAGTAAGCCTGATAACATGGCACTGAGATCAGTTTCATCCTTGAGCATGTTTCATCCTTGGGAGCATGTTATTTGTCCTAAAATCAGTTATTAAATTACCCAGGCAAGTTTCTTAATGGCAGTTGAAGCTGGAGGTTAGGGCAGAGGAATGAGTAAGGACATACAGGCAGCACATCAAAATGTTCAACTAGTTCTGTGACACCAAACTACCACAATGTGAACAGGCAGCTGAACTTCACAACTGTGGATCTGGTGAATCCTCTGTGGAGAAGCAAAAAACCAGAACAGTAGTAACAACTGTTCTGCATTTTTAAGGCATTAAATTAACAAAATGAGGGGATCCAACAAAGCACTTCTGCTAAGCAAACATTAGATTCCCATCTAAATTTTTACTCTTTCATAAAGCTTCTGAAATCTTTTGTTGAACTTGATACTGTACAATGCAGACCTGTCTATAAATCTCTCGGCTCCTGCAAGTCACTTCTTAAGAGTTCAATCTGATTGGAAACAGATTACCTGCACAGGCCTTTTCCTCCTCTTTTAGATATACATACATTTAAGGAAAGCATTCAGAAAAACTTATACCTTGTGGCAATTCTCTGAAGATTTCTTTCCTTCTCTCGATCTTTGACAACATCTGGCTTCACTCGGCACATCATTTCCCATTCCCGCTTTTTATCGAGCTGCATTATAAATATTGTTATGTGAAACAACATGGACATTTGAGAATGCAGCATGACCTGACAGAGGATGTAGCAGGAGGAAAAAAAGTATCTGCAAAGTTCAGTCTGGTTGAAAGTAAAAGGAACTCCAATATAGGGCTGGACAAGTCTCTTGCATTGACACAACAGGGGCCACACTCAGATCTCAGTCATCTACTTCCAGCAACAAACGCCTAGGAAAAAGATGCTTTCACACTAACTGCCTTGAGCAAGGAAATTATTCAAAAACAGTCTCCAAATCCCAGACTTCACAAGCTGATCACAGAGAAATTTATACATAGTAAAATCCTGGGTCCATCAAGACTGGCATGTCACATTTTGAACATGGAGAATATGACTTCCCCGTACAGAACTGGTCCCAGTATGGCTCTGTGACCAAAGCAACACTCAGCAAGGAGTGCAACAGGCAGAACTCTAACACACGAAGAGCACCAAGTGGCCACCAGACAACAAGTCATGTGTACAGTACTGACTTTTGTCTATTTTTTGGAGGCTCTCCATTTCAAAACCAAATTGATCCCCTTTTCCTACCAGCGGGCACGAAACCATCAGCTTTGTTTCTGCTGCAATAGGAGACCATTGTATTTCATGGCCTCTGCTTTAGCAGTAAGTTTTTCTTCCCCTCTAAACAGTTTAACAGTGTTTTAAGCTTGGTGATGTTCCATTAAATCTGTTTTATGCAAGAAGTCTCTAATGGAATTTCAGAGTCCTTATCTTTACAATTACAGGCAGACTACTATGAATTTCTGAGTTTATGACCATGTTTTGGCCTTTGATCAAAAGAACTGCCCTATCCTACCTTTCATCAGCAAGAAATCAATGAAAGTCAAATTGCTTTCAAGTTTTTCTAAAGCAAACAAGTCACTTTGGGGACCTGTGGCCCATCTCTGTTCTGCGGTATTCTCACATATTTACTGGATGAGAGCAGGTATTTAGGACAACCATAACTGTGCAGATGCTGTAGTGAAGCTCTCTGAATTTAAAAGGCAAGCCATGGCCCAACTGCAGCATGTCCCAAACTGTCAGGTGAATAACCTGGTTATCCCACAGAAACAGAACTGGTAGGATGAGACATTAGAACTATTAATGTATTTCTAGCCTGAAGGGAAATCAATCAGAGCCTGGAATTAAAAGTTCCACTAAAAGCGCAAACAAATTACTTACTTGCCAACATGGTTTCCTCATACCAGTTTCAGAACCAGAAGCAATTTAGGGCACAGACATGGGAATAGAAAGCTCCAATCAGGAGTTTTCTATTGAGAAAACTATTTTCTGTTAATGACTGAGGGGAGCAAACAACAATGCACAACCACATCAATGATTACTGCAGTCTCAACCTAGAGGCCTTGATGTTGGAAGTCACAGCACAATTTAAATGGAAGCAGTTTTCTTCTCTTTCTCCCTCTCACTTTCTATAGTAGACAACTATTTCAATTTGTAACGCCAACAAAGTGAATTTCACCCCACATTAACAATGCCAATTAGAGAATCAAGCCTAAAGTAGCTGCTTTCAGCCCCTCAAAAGAGAAAACACCTTAAGTTCACAGACTGGAACACTCCTGCTGCCAATGTTCAGCCTGACTGCTGACCCAGAAGAAGCAGTAAGAGAAAAAACCTTACACAGTATGACTGGAAAGTAAAAAAAATTAATCTGCTGAAGACCACTGTGAAGGAGAGACTCCAAAACTGAGAGATTTGGGACAGTGCTCTGAGACTATCTTGCATGTAGCCCATCTGCACATGGAATACAGCATCTTTTTCTCACCCTCATCTTCTTTTCTTGCCTCTCTTGTTTTTTTTTCTCTCTTTCCTTCTCCAGGCTTTTATTCTTGGCCAAGATGGTGGACTTATTCTGTGGAATCTTTTTGTTGAGCACTTTTGCCATGGCATCTGCCCATCCTGAACTTGGGCCATCTTTGGAGCTTGTTGCCTCTTCAGCCACATTGCCAGGGGCTGCTGCTTCATCTTCATCATCACCATCCACGGCTTCACCTCCCGAAGAGTAGCTGTCGTCTGGAAGTTCTGAGCTTAACTCAGAACCTAGGGATTAAAAAAAAAAAGAAAATAAGCAAAAAAAGTATCAGGAATTGTTTCTAGAATCCTTCACTAGTGCCATCTGCTCCACATGTAAATGTTATCCAAGTTTAGAGCGAGGTATTACTGTAAGTGTGCTGTTACAATTAATTCCTCAAGCAGGCACACACCATTATACTGAATTTATTAGAAACTATGCAGTGCAATGCTTGCTCACCTCAGTGATGATTTAAAGTGATTGAAACAGGCTGGGCAAAAGGGAAAGGGCAGCCTTGGACATTTATTATTAGATTACTGAAAATTTTTATATTTAGGGCTGGTAATTGTGGTGGGAAAACTTGTCTATTTTCCAGTTTTAAAAGTGTAACTTAAAAATTCCTATCCACACAAATATGTGCACATATGCATGTACACACTCCCAGAGAAACTGCAACAGTGACATCTGGTGTTGGACTGCAACAGCCACAGGAATTAAACTGAAGCTGGGGGGCATTTCTTATGTCACAGCAAAACCTGCTCAGAGACAACACTGCCAGCAAAAATACAATTACCCAAGCATAATGAACCCAGGGGAGACTGCTCTGTGGAATACAGCATCAAGACAGGCAGCTCAACAGAAACCAGAGGCACTGAGCTTTTCTGGGTAAGCCACTGCTCAAGTTACACAAATAAAACACCCCCAAAGTCAAACTTCCTTACCCCTATGAGCCCTTCAAAATAAAAGAAAGAACTGAAGTTACAATACCAAAGTCTGGAATTAAGACAGCTGAAAACAGCCAAATTGATAGCACAAGAAATACATGAAGAGCTAGTCCTCATTACTGTGTTCAGGGGGTCAAACTGCAAAAATAGAAGTCTTTAACAGTGCAGGTGATTAACTAGAATGACATGGGCTGCAGGTTTAGGGTGTGCTGAAATATGCTGGGTTATTTCACTCCACCATGTAATCAAGAGCGGAGCAGAGCATACACAAAGTCCTGCCACCATTAACTACTAGTCCAGTAATATTTGTGCCACATTAAATTTTAAATTAATTATCTTACATACAACTTTCAAGACTGCAAAACCAAATGCTGAACAGAAGGAAGCTGGTTTCTGATCCCACCCAGTCCCAGATTCCTCACGTGACTCACTTTCATCCATTTACCACTCCCAAACTCCTTACAAAAGAAAATTTAAATTTTAAACCACAGTACTACTGAGCCAAGTGCTTCACTTCATAAGCACTCCTATATCCCATGAAGTACCTTTATTAACCAAACCATCAAGGGAATGAAGCCAGGAGTGCTTCACAAGATCTGTTCTCCATGAAACCATGCAGGCAGCTATTAACAATATTCCCCATTAATCAACTATTTAATTACTAAGCAACCATAAACATACACTCTGCTGCCACACTAATTCATTATTCTGCCTTCTCCATGTGCCTGTTTCAACCAGAAAAAACCTAACAAGCAACATAGCAGCAAAACAGTGGCATTGACCAATGTAAAACAAAACCTCTACTGCCCAGGCACGTTTAGAGGCTTCGGGAGCATTTGGTTATCCTGATGGAAAGTAAGAGTCTGTGGTTACAAAACAAATGTGGAAGAGAAATGATGACTGAATGCTTGGCCATTATCTCTATCAGTATGACTTTTACCACCACCACGTGGTATGTCATGCTCCACTCAAAATAAACTATGGGAGTGTTTTCCAACAGTCCTTACTACAAATTGGAAATTTAGAAGTGGCAAATTTTCTCAACACATTCAGTAACTATTTAAAGGCATCCTTTTATATCCTTCTAGATATTGGCATCCATATTCTGAGTTTCCAGTAAAAAATAAATTCAAACCATTGCCTGCAAAGAAGGAACTGCAGCACCACATGACGTTTGACATGTAGGAGCCACGTCCTGGTTCCTACACGTAAAACAACGTCAAGTTTTCACCCCTGGGCCTTGTCCATGCTGCTCTTTAGCTTTTAAACAAGGAATCAGCCCCTGTTTGTGACAACAACTACAGAAAGTCCAAACCTGAATCCCCCACACTGCTTAGGACCAACTTCTGCAGTTAGCCATAAAAAACAAATCAGACTTATTAAAAGGAAATTTCCAAAAACATGTAACATTTCCTTCACACAACATCTTCTGCCAATAAAGTAGGAGAATAATACCAACAACATTTTGCTTTCAACAATTACAGAAAAATTAACAAGGTTTCCACTACCTGCCATAATTTATTCTTTAATGCATCAGAGTATCAGTCAACAGCATGAGACAAAGAAGAGGTATTTCAAAATAATTTAAATCAGATTAACTCAATCAGAAGTAGGACCTGGGGCCCTATTCTGAATAAGAAAGACTGATATCTAGCACAGATTTAATATAAAAAGTTTTAATTGTTTCTGTGTGTGTTGTTGTGAAATACACATCCCTCTATCTCACTCTTTCAGACTCGCTCGGTGATCCAGGTGCAGACACACAGTTAAAACACAGCGAACATTCGGCAAGGAGGTCTGAAAGAATCTCCCACACATCGCCTCCCTCTGGGTTCAACTCTGGCGCTCAAACCAAACAGAACCAGTGCGGGAGCCACAGCTCCAAAGGGCCACAACCCTGACTCCTCCCAGAATAAAGAAAAATAGAAGTGCAGTCACAGGATAGAATGAAGAAGTGATCACAGCTGGTTAGGTACACAACACGCAAGGAGGCGAGAGCGATGCAGAACCGTGCGCTCAGGGTTAATCCCGGGAACGAGAGCGTCCCCGGGCTTTCATTCGGGGAGAGGCAGATCCCGGCTGGCACACACGGAACTCGGGCAGCTCTGCACAGCCGTTCCCCTCTCTCCCAGAACGCGGGCAGCCAAAGCTGTTCTGTTGGGCCGAGGGAATTCAGGAGCTGTGGGCGGTACCCCCGGGCTGAGGGGGAACAGCCCAAGGGCCAGCGCAGGAGCAGCCAGCAGGCCCGGCGGGAATGGCAGCCACGGGCCACGCCGCTAGAAGCGGCCTCAGCAGGGGCCGGGCCGGGGTCTGAGCTCCCGTTCCCCCCACGCCGACCGGCGCCGGCCTCGGCCCAGGGCCCGGAGCCACGGACCCACCGGCGGGCTCGCACGGGGCAGAGAGGAGAGGCCTCCAAGGTCAGAAACGGCCCACAGCGGCGGCCGGCGATGGCTCAGAAGAAGAGAAGGCCCCGTTCCCGTTCCCGCTGCCGTTACCGCTGTCCGTGTCCGTGTCCCTGCCCGCGGCCCCGCGCCCACGTGGGCCCGCCACGGCCGCCGCCATCTTCCCCACGGCCCGCCCGGCGCCGCGCTCCGCCCCGGCCCCCGCGCCGCCAGGCTGCGTTCCGGCTTCCGAGGTTCCGGGCAGGCAGGCGGCGCTTCCGGGGCGGGGCCGGGGCGCGGCGGGCCGGGGGCCCCGGCGGGCAAAGTGGGCCCGAGGATGGAGCGAATGGGGCTGGCCGGGCTCCTCCTGCTCCTCAGGCCCTGCCCGCTGCTCCGGCCAGCCCTGCGCTGAGCTCCGGCTGTTCCAGGCCCCGATCGGGCCTTCCCGGGACTCCCTACGCTGGGAAAGCTGCGCTCGCCTGGAGCATGGAGAATACCCTGGGAACCGCTCCAGTACGGCAGAGCTCGGGCTCATTGTTCGCTTCCTCCCTGGGGGGCTGCTGTGGAGGGACATGGCAACGATAAAAATAAATTAATACTTTATATATGTATATGTGTGTGTGTGTGTGTGTGTGTGTATACACATACAGGAGTCCTGGTGCGAAGAGGAATTTGAAGGCTCCACCACAGTGCTGGTGTACCCAGGAAAACTTAGAGAAACCAGAGAATACTTAGTAACGCTTTCAAACATTGCTGTAAGGCCCCAAAGGAGGGGCTGGAAACGCTGGCAAACTCCGGTTGATGTACTGAAATCGCTCTCTCTTAGTGAGGGTATTTGTTGTTAGCACTGGCTGGTTGGAAGAGCAGACTATCCACCGCATGCAGGAAAACAAAATTTCTTCTATGTTAGGTGAGAGAAGTCTTAGTAACCCTAATTTTCTGTCACTTCACAAGCACTAAACGGCCTCTCAGATTTTAGGGCCAGATTGTAACTCTGCCAGCCATCCAATCACTCAATTTGGTGCCTCTGTAAGAAGCACATCCTGAAAGCAGCAGCACCTGGAACGTCAGAACTGTAAAAGAAGAAAATCTTAGGCAACTTCTTGCATAAAAGCGCTCTAACCTAAAGAAATGAAAATGAGTTATCAGGACCTGCTGTTCTTGCAGCAATAAAATGTGCTGGGGGATAGAAACTCCAGCATTCCTTGGAACCCCAAAGTAGCACCATAGAAATAACCACAAGAACATTTATGAATATAGGTAGTACAGGGGGAAACTGTTACAAGTAGGGTAATCTTGAGTATTTTTCAGGTTTTAAAAATGTTGTTTAATTTCTACACCCTAAATTTTTGTATTTCTTTTGTTGTTGCAGCCCTGCACAATAAGTGACCTATGTCTTTGCACATCTGTCATTCCACCTTTTTCCTCAATAATGTGGATTGCAGCTAAGATAGCAAATTTCTTTTCCTGCCTCAATATCAGGTGGGAGAATTAGAAGTTGGAGAGAGGTCAGAAAATGGTGACAGATATTCTGACATGACTGGGGAAACTGTTTCACAAGGAAAGATTAAAAGACTAAGTATTATTTGGTTAAGTGCTAAGGACTAACAGGGTTGGACTTGTTGTTTCTGTCATGATCTGTGCTGCTGAGTGGAGCTATCTGGAGCTATGCTGTAGTGGAGCTACAAATTTCAGTCCAACTCACTGTTACAAGCAAAGAGAAAACTTGTGCTGAAAATCTTGTGATGTGCAGAGGAACAAGGAAACTTCAAACACCCCCATGATGTTTAATGAAGAGGCCCAAGCTTTACAGGAGATGTAATTCCTAATGTTTTACTCCGAGGCGCTCAAATGCTACGGTGCCCACCAGCAATAAGCAGTAAGCACTCGGTCCAGTCTGCGGTGTGATGATAAAGCCCCATTCCATGATTCATCTCTGAATCCCGTCGTGTCGGAGGGGACACTGCCAGGGGAAGGTCATTAAACTGCATAGACAACAAGCTCTCTCAGCATGGCAATTATAGCCCTCATTTCCTACAATACACACCTTATTGAACATGTCTCACTCCTGGTTGCCTATTTGTCTTGGAAGTATGTCAAAATCTTCAGATTAAGTCCTGTAATAGGTTCCAATAAATGACGGCTCTGAATCTTCTTCCCTCAGACTGAATTAACAAGTCACATCTCCGGGAGCGCAATTCTCTCTGCAAGCATTATCCCAGAGCATTTGTCAGAAAATCTGTTGCCAAACCTCATTTCAAATGACTGTCATTGTCTCCCATCACTCTGGTCTGAATGTTTTCTGTGTTGAAATTGTGGTCTGAGGAATGCTGGAGATGTAACCAGACTACAGAATCTTTCCAAACCAGACAAAGTAGCAGTTACATCCCAGTTTATCATGAGGAACTGTGGCTGAAGAGCAGCAAAGGCTGGCAATTCTTGTGTGTATGGGTCTGTAGTTAAACCTTGGCTAATGAAACAGAGCACAAAACTTATTTATGTGTGCACCACGGCCAACATCAGGAAAAAATCCAACCCAAAAGTGTAAAAGGATGGTGCAAGAATTTGCAGTCCTAACTTTTTTTTCCCTAAGATTTTAAATATGATAACTTTTTTTTTTTTTGGCTGAAAGTTTAAATATCAACAATAAAGCTCAGTTGAAGCAGTTACTGTGTATTGCTCATTAGAATAGCAGAAATAGCAGCAGCAAATTCTTAGGATCATAGAATGGTTTGGTTTGGAAGGGACCTTAAGGTCATCCAGTTCCAGATCCCTGCCATGGGCCAGGACGCCTTCCACTACACCAGGCTGCTGAGAGCTCCATCCAACACTTCCAGGGATGGGGCATCCACAGGTTCTATGGGTAACCTGTGCCACTGCCTCAGTATCATCACAGTAGAGAATTTCTACTTAATATCTCGTCTAAACCTGCCCTGTGTCAGTTTGAAGCCACTCTCCCTTGTCCTGTCACCACACAGCCTTATGAAATTATGAAATGTCCCTCTCCAGCTTTCTTCTAGGCCTTTTTAGGTACTGAGAGGTCTCCCCAGAGCCTTCTCTTTTCCATACTGAATAACCCCAGCTGTCTTGTTCTGTCTTTTTAACAGAGAACAAATAAAGACAGAATTTCCCTTTGGTTTCTCTTTGGAATTGTACAATTCCTGTGTCCTGGTGTGTTCTAGAGTTACAATGAATTTGTGGATCCCAGCAACAAAGTGACCAACATCTGCTTAAGTCTGTTGTCAATTTGTCTCTAGGAAAGAGGTTTGTGTGATGTTCTTCAACACAAAGGCACAGGGAAATGTGCAGTGAGTGTGTATAAAGGAGAACAAGGACAGAGTAACATACCTGGTGCTTAGCAAGGCAGTAAGAGTTTTGCACTGCCCTTAGTTCTTGTGGGAAAGCCTCCACAGGCTTGTCTTGTTCTGTGCAAAGGAACTCTTGCCTAGGCAGGCAGGATTACCCTTCCTAAAAAAGTTCAGTCAGGCTGCAGTTCTCAGCTGTGATCTTCATCCCAGAGTGGAGCCTCTCGGTACCCTGGGTGCAGGGCACCAAAAGCCTTTAAGGTAGGGCTCCAGTTTTGGCTTAATTGGATGGGTCTGGAAATAAATGTAGCTACTTGCTGCCTCCAGTCTTTGGATCAAGTTTTTCATGCTTAAATTTCAATAGAATAGAAATAAAAAAATTATGTGATAATTACAAATGTAGCCCCTTTTTCTGTGCTAGAAATTCTTACTGGAATCTGTGAAAATGGAGAATTGTAGCAACTCTCATGTATTCATGTGCCATTATCCTCAGCTTCCCAAGGTCTGAGCACATATTATCCCAGCTGAACACTAAGTATTTCAGAACTTTCCAGCTGTTTTTTTCTTTTCCAGCTTTCTTCTTTGGCTGCTACCACTCTCTTCCTCTTCCCTTTCTGAACAAATTGCCTTGACTCACACATCCCCCAAATAATTGCCCTTTCTGTTCCAATGAAGACTGAATTCCATGCTAGTATAATAAAGTTAAAAATCTTTGCCACACTTGTAGGTCATATTCATAGCCTTATTCCTGTACTAAGAGAGATCAATAACACCAGAGAGGAGATGAGCATGATAAAACTCTCCAGTGCCTCAAGATTTAAATATGTTTATTCTCATTTCCATTTCTTTGGTTTAGTTGATACCATGTTTTCCCCTCAGCTCTGCAGGGTATTTGCAGACGAAGAAAAAAAGAGAGTTCATGAGTAAATCACAGAACACTGTGCTGTCATATAATAACTACTGCTCTAATCTCATATTCAATAAAACTCATATAAACTGACATTTAATAAATCATAATAAAGTACTACCTGGTCTTCTGCAAATGTTTTACCTCCAGAAAGTTCTCGTCTAGCTCCCAGCAAGGTCGGGTGGAAACTTTCGGCTTCTTTCCATGTGAATTCATTTGATCCCTGATCCTCACAAACACCAGTGCAGTTTTTAGGAGGGAGACACAGAGTGGTAAATATGACTTTTGCAAAACTTTATGCCTGTATTTTTAAACATAAACATGTTCATGGACTTAGCAGAGTGCTTGTGCAACTGTTAGCTACCTCAGCAATGAAAAACAGAAAAGACAAGGCCTTTTGTGTACATTAAAAAACCCCAAGCTCAGAATCACGGACTAAGAAATGATTCTAAAAATAAATTGTGAAATCTTGCCCACTGAATGCAACAGGTTTGCAGCCTGTGTATGCATGAACTGATGCTGGGTAATTTTAAATCTATGTTTTCTGAACTTAAAGTGCTTGAATTTGAAATTATCCCTATTATTTGACACAATTTATTCTGCTTGTGATTGTTGATTTTATTATTTTATTATATATCAGCTTTCAACCAATACTGCAGTGTCATTTGATAAACAGCTTCCTGGTTTGAGAGATATGTAACTTAATGTGTCATGTTGAGGAACAATTATTATTTTCTGTCTCATCAATATAAGAAAATGAAAAAGAGATTAAAGGACTTAATTTACCTAATATGTACCTAAATCTTAAACTTTTCTGTGTTTGTTCTTCTCTAACTCCATTCATTCATTTATTCACCCTCAATAATTATTCTTTTTCCTATATTTCCCAGGAAGGGATTATGGTAGCGATGTATTACCTGAAATAATCAAGTCCAAAACATGAACTGACTGTAATTTTAGGAAATTTATGACAGATTTTTTCCATTTTATCAATACCAGCATAACAGGAGTTGGCTGGAGCTGCGATGAGCAACTGAGAAAAAGAGCTTGTCTCCAAAAATGTGTCCTGAGTGGATTTTAAATGTTTAAGGACTTGTCAAGGAGGGCAGGTGGGAGAACGAGATGGTCAATGAATATTGTATCCAAATCTTTAAAGCTTTAGGGGTGGGGGTTTTTACATTTAAATTATTGTCAGTTATGTTCATGACAGCTGATAATTTTTAAGGTTTCTCAATAATCATTAGTAAGGAGAAGAACAAGCTTGCATGTATGAGAAATCAGAAAACCTTAGGTAAGTGCAGAAAGTTGTCTCCTGCTCCCTGGGAATCGCACAAGAGACTGTGGCTTGAGCCTGTCTCTAGTAGAAGAAAATCCAAATGCTTAATGCCCAAGTTGTAATTAAACCTCCAAGTGGGACAAGGGTGCCAGAAAAGTGACTTTGTTTGTATGCATTGAGGGTTGTGCAGGGACACAAGTTATAAAGCAAGAAAATGCAGAGAAAGATAATTCTGTAAGGTGACTCATTATGAGTCATTTCCTACTACAGAATAATCTCAGGGAAGTTTATATGTATTTTCAGTTGAAAGGTTTATATATTTGTCACCTAAATATTTGTAAGCTGTGCTTAATTATTACCTCAAAGAGCAAAATTTTCCAGATCTACTTTGTTCATTATTATAACAGTCTTCACAAAACCTCTTGAAGCCTCACTGCAGTGATTTCACATTGGCCATAAAAGTTATTATAAAATAGATATGCAGAAGGGTTAGCCAAAAACAGTATTGTAACTACAAAGCAAAATCTGTACTGGGATAATTGAGGAAGATGAGATAATATCCTCGTGCAATGGTGTAAGAGCCAAAGAAAAATCCTGTTAAAGTAGTTTAAAATTTTCATGATATATTTTTTTTACACCCTAAGACAGGAAAATTCTGGGTTTTAGCTGGACTTGTCCTTTACTTCAAACTTGTTTGCCCAGGATCAGCAAGTGCATGGATTCTTTCACTTCATTTAATGTCAGATTTGATACACCTCCCTTCAATACCACCTGACACGTAAGTTATCCTACACCAATCAGTAAAAAAAAAACCCAAACAACCAAATAAAATCGAGCTTCAAAAAGCTTCTAAGCCCCTCTTCAGCAAGACTTCTATACCTGTGACCTTTCAGAATATAAAATCTTTCCATGAGTTCTTAAATCATGCTTACTAAGCCAATGTGTAATTACCTTGATGGAGCCTGAATACATGAGGTTGCAGGCACAAGAGCTGTTACTGGGGTGCCCTACTTGCACCCAATTGCTAATGAAAAGCCATAATTCTCATTCAGCAAATATTCTGTACTTAATGATTAAGTTTTATTTTTTTCCTCCTGACAATTGAAGCACAATGGGAATTGGTTTACAACTGGTCTCCTGTCATACTCTCAGATTTTCAAGCAATGGTATGCGTTCAGGCACCTGAACTTTCCTAGAAGTAAGGTCACAAGAACACTTTGAACAAACAAAACTAAACTTTGCAGTCAGATGTATTGCTGCAAAGTAATTTATTCCTAAAAATCAATTCCTCCCCCTTCTACACTCCCTTCTCCTCAGAGTGAAAATCATCTACAAATCAGTGAATTCAGTTATTATTCCTTCAGCTGAATGTGAACTTGGCCAACAATAGTAGTTAAAACTCATTTAAGTGAGGTGAGATTTATCAAGAGTCTCACCAGGCCCGGAGCATATTTAGAGGGACCTAAACTCTTCAGTGAATGAGTGTTTAGATATGTTGAAATAAAGTTAAAGGAAGAGGTGGTTCTATCAAGCCAGAAGCCCATTCTGTTAAGACACTTGCTGGAGAGATTCATCATCCAATCTTCAATTGTCTTCATCAAGTTTTCCTGTGTTCTAACAATGGAGGCACCCTCCCAATTAACATTGGGATTCTTTTTCAAAGTGTTTTAGGAATCATTCATCTTTAGTAAAAGACAAGTGCATTCCTAGTTCCCCAAGTTCAGTAGCAGATCCCTCAATGTGTCAAGGCAAAATGGAATTACATATAATATTTTTGTTGCCTGTGCAAAACCATAATTACTAGTCATTGTTTGTTAAGTTCATTATCTTGCCTATATGCTTCTAGGGATGTACCTCAATGATGGAATTGCTAATGGACAAACCTGCTATAGAAGTAGTCTTTCAGTTTAGTTTTCATCTGAATGCTGACATTAACTAAACTCAAATAGCTTTATTTATTTATTTATTTATTTATTCACTGCAGCTCCAACAGAAATAATTATCGCAAGGTAAATCCCTGAATTTCTTTTGATGCAATCAGTTTGGATGTTTGGAATGGGTCTGTGGAAATTATTGAAAGAACTTGGAGTCAGAGAAATGAGCTTTACTTTTAACCTCAAAAGCAGTGGGTTCTGTAAGTGTTGTTGGGTTTGTTGTGAGATGAAGTCCTGTGGAGTAAATCAGGCTCATGGGGCTGTTCAGCCTCCTTGCCCGAGTGAACCTCCCCATGCTGGCAGGATCTTTGTTTGTTCTGCAGGATGGGGCTGCCTGGAGTCCCATGGGGGCAGCAGGAAAAATTACTCGCCTTTGTAAACAGGGACAAAAATATTTACCTAAATCTTGGATTTGTGAGGAGCCAGACAGAGGATTTGTGGTGATCTTTACCAATAATTGGACAGACTGATGAGTTTTATATAGTAGTAACTTCAAGTTGCCCATCTTCTTTTCTGGATTTCATTTCTGTCTCATTGTTGCCCTTTAAAAGGAAATAGGTGATAGTAGTGTGATGTGAGAAAAAGACTAGAAGTCTGGCAGAAGGATATGCACTTATTTTTACTTGTTTTTGTGGGTTTTGGGGTTTTTTGGGGGGGGTGGGGGGTGGTTTGGGTTTTTTTTGTTGGGTTTGGTGGGTTTTTTGCATTGTTTGGAGATGATCTGGGTTCTATCAACTGGATTTTTCAGGTGTGAAGATTCACAACTCTAGGAAGAGCCAAAATAGGCTCAAATAGGCTCAAATAGGCTCTGGTTTTGAGCTACTCAAAACCAGACCCAAGATTTTAGTACTGTTGACAACAATAACAGAAAGATACTCATGTCTGAGGAGACAAATGTGAATCCTACATACATGTGTGAGTTTCTAATGAAGCTCTTTCTGCCTTTAGAAGAAAATGTTTCTGTTTATCGTTAATAGAAATCCATTGTGTGTAGCTATGTAATGGAATCTCTCATTTTTTATTTGCATCTGTTAGCTTTTTATTGCAAATAGGGCTCTAAATCTTACTTTAGAAATGAGTATTGCACTATATGTCAGTGCATGTGCAAAGGAAGCCATTAATAATGTTCGTTATGAAAACCTGATCATAAGTGTTTTTAGTCCATTAGCCATTCATTTTTATTTATGTCCTCTTTCAGGAAGAATTTGAAGCCAGAATGCAAAAGATGAAGTTTGGAAAAGGAGCCACACATGAGGTCATAAAAAGCTGTCACTTTCAGGATGCTAGAAAATTCTTTTATATCTGCAAGGTTTTCAATAACCATTAGAAAGACAAATGAGTATTCATCATGTGCTGCTTTGCCATCATTAAATTACAGTGCTTTTAGGAAACAAAACTCTGGCAAAGCAAGCCAAAGTAATCTGCTAATTTCACGAAATTAGAATATATCACACTTCCTTGGGCTGTTTAAATGTTCTGCAGGTAGCAGCTCTCTTAGAGTCTTAGTCCCTTCCCCTCAAGGCTTAGATGACGTAACTTAATTCTTGACAATTTTTCATAACTACCAAACAGTGTAGCTTTCTGATTTAAGATAGAAAACTTTTTAAATTGAACACTGGAAAATGGGTAGCCAACTTCCCATCTTCATGGACTTACTCCCACTGACCTGCATTTCTTAATATATATTACTGAAAAACATTAGGCCCTCGCTCTAAAATGTCCTGTGATCCTATTTTCAGCAGACACCCTCAGGAACAAAATTTTGTTCTCAAAAGATCCTTATGAGCTAGGTGAAAGCATAATCATATTGAAAAAGGAAAATACTTTTTCTCTCTCAAATAACTATTAAATTTCTCTTGCATTTCCTTTCTTTCTAAAATAGTGTGGCAATTGCATGATTTATAACTATAAAACTATAGTTTCTGTTTTATCTGAAAGTGAAATCACCTTGTACCTTTGAGCTCGGAAAAAAATAAAAAAGGTTTCTTATGACTTCCTTGGAATATCGTTACTGTCAGCTCCAGAGATTTCTTGTGTATGTTTACTGTTTTAATGTATCCCTGAAGCTATGACTTGATCCTTTGCATTTAGAAGTTGTGTTTGGGATTTGAAATGTCAGCAGAGGAGCTGCTCTCAATGCATCACTGCTGCCATGGGTAGGGGTGGCTGTGGCAGCCACTTCCAGGGGCTGCTGCTGTTCATATTTCACCAAAGCCTCCGGAAAAGAGGCTGTGTGAGAAATAGGGCAGCGTAAAAAAGGAATGATCTCAGCTAATCTGTCTTCATCTTTGGTTAACATAGTACCAGGCAAGTTAATTGTGTATGATACAAATTATTTCATGATGTATAGGGAGAGTTTTCCTCCTGTGATTTGCATTAAAATGCGGTTGTTAACCTGATGTAATAATTTGGCATTCAGCGGTTTTCGATCGCCCGACGCTGAAAGGCTGAAGTGGTTTTTGCATGAAGAATAGGTCGCTAACTTCTGAATTAATTTCTGTAGGAGACAATATGGATGCAATGTTTTTAAAGCTTAATTTAGATTCAAATTAATGTGAAGACAAGCTCCTTGAGTCACCTAGTCTTTCTCTGTGGAATCATTTCTAATTGAATGTTAAGATCAAAGTTTAAGTTTATAAGAAAGAAAAACAAGTGCAGATAAATAGTTATTATCTGACATCCTTATGAAAATTCATGACCTGCCGCTTTATCAGAGACCTTTTAAGAATTCTAATTGTGAAGTATGCATAACTATTAAATGGCTGGAGCGCTTCAGTCTCTTGATAAGAAGCGAGTTAAATAATTGTCCTGTTTAACTTGTGCTTGTTAACCTTTAAGGTCAACTAGTTTGAACATACGTTTAATGAAATCCTGGAGCCAGAATTTATGATACTGCTGCTGAATGTTAAATTGGACAATTTACATAAGCAGGACATTAACCTTCTGAGCACTAAATAGCATTTTAGCACTTAGCCGCTGGGGACAATAAGGGACATGTTCTATATATTTGTGATTAGCTTGCCTGGAAACTCTCATGATGACCAATTGGCCTACCAAGTTTAGCAGCATAATTAAATGAATGGACTCAGCCTAAGTAAATTATCAGTGCTGTGTACAGTATATCATTATAGTCCTAAGGAAAAAAAAAGATATTAATAATTTAATGTTACATTACTAATTTATCAATGCTAAGTGACTGTGAGGAGGCTCTTTGTAATTCGTTGTTTTAAATTTGATATTTGATTTACTGCTGGTGTGATTAAACTTGAACCTACTTCATTTCTTTATCAGAAATTTATGGTAAGAGTAGACTTTTTTCTCGGGGTAATGGATTTTTTTTCATTTTCTTCAGCTTTAACGATAGCTGCAAATACAAAGTATTACATATTGCCAAACTTGTAATTAAGCAATTTGTCATAACAAGATGTGTGTGTCATCTTTTGGCTGGCAGATCTTGTAGCAGATAAGGGCAGCAGACCTGGAATTGTCAGTGCTCCAAGCTGCAGGAGCTGAGTGATAGCAGCAGCAGCAGCTCAGGGTGTGCTTTTCTCCCTGAGCTGAAAGATGGAGCAGGATATCCACGCTCTGCCCACCTGCTACTCTCTTGGGGCAGCTCAAGGCCATGGAGGGCAAACAAGCAATGTGGATTTTTTGGGACAGGTGCTGTACTTTTTAGAACAGTTACAATTTTTATGGGATGGTGCCTCATCTCTGTCTTGTGTTCAGTGGTGCTGCACAAACATGAATAAAGACATGTTTTAAAGGACAGGGTGGGACCTGAGCTATTTGCTCAGTTGTTTGTTGTCTGTGAGATGCCTCCAGATGGGTGTTACCTGTGGCCATTGCTCCACTGCTGTTCAGGCCCACACCTGCAGGCAGGAGCACCCTGGAGCACTCACTCATGTGCAGGTGCTGCATCTCCAGCCCATCGCCTCTGCCCCAGAGGTTACCTTTGGTCAGCAGAGATAGGAATGGGACTTGTGTTCCAGGAACTGGAGCCAAGGAGGACAGGATGGAGCTGACTGCCATTTCTGACAGTTGCCTGCCCTGCCTGTGGACTGGAAAGTGCAGGATTTGCAGATGTCATTGCCCAAAGGCATTGCCACCTGTGCAGTGCTTGTGTTACAGTCCTGGAAAAAGGACACTGACTTGTGGCACTCTTGACAAAAGAATCAAGACAGTGATGGGCATATAGTAAATTAATAACCCATGGATGTTGCAAAACAGAGAGAAAATAGCCCCAAGATCCAGCTCTGGAACTGCACAGTAAAACTGTCAGGAAGATGCCTTGCTCACCTTCCCTTCTAGGATGGAGCAAGGGAGGCTGCCAGGCTCTGCTCTGTGTGCCCTGTGGAGTTTGCTGAGGGTGTTGGAGAGGCTGAGCAGAGCCAGCAAGCTCAGGCTGTGTGCTTGTTGGTTCTGTCAGGGAAGAAGCACTCAAAAACAGATTTTTCTGGCGCCCCAGTGTCCTGTTTCAAGTTCTGCACTGACCAGTTTCTTCCCCTGTATCGAGTACAAACAGTGATTCTGTCCACGTGCCAGAGTGTCAGTCTGACCCAGTGGTGAATCCTGTGCTGACTGTCTGGCACGTGGCTGCTGAGAGCTAATAGTGCAAAGGTTGTAGGTTTGGTCCTAGTATGGGCCATTCACTTAAGAGCTAGATTTGATGATTCTTGTGGATCCCTTCCAGCTCAGAATATTCTGTGGTTCTCTGTACTTACAGAGCCTATATGGATTTAGATCTTTGTGCTCATTCAGCTCCCTGCCCTAGAAGCATCTGTTGTACCTAAGAAAGTCATGGAGTGTGAGAGAAAACACAACATAGCTCATAACCCATGGATGTCCCTAAATACTGCCTCATCAAGGAAGAGAAGTGGTTTAGGTTCATGGATGCTCTGAAGCTGCCTTCTGTCATCCAAAAGTAAATGAGGGTGTGTTATGAGAGTGTTTTAACTTTCCCTCCTTTTTTTGTGTTTTTGGTAATGCATGAGATGGACTTGAAAAAAGCTGCTTTTCATTACAGAGGATCAGACTAGTTTCTTAAGTCCTACTTATTCCAAGTATTTTTGCTAGAAGGGAAAAGGGAGGAAACCTATGACCTCTAGTCTCTGAAAGAGAACCTCTCCTTACAATTGTAGTTCTGTTTCTGTGAGGGGTCAGGTATTCATAGGCAGGAATGAATTTACAAGATTCCTGCCTGTTTCCCCTGGAAACCAATTGAAATTATTCCTAAGGATACTGGTGACTAGCTAGGAAGGTTTTGTGCTTTAAAAAAAAAGAAACCCTCTGTTTTCAACAAGCTAGACAATTTCTTCTCGTGGTATTTTGGATGGTAGGGCTCTTAGCCTTTCCCTGGCTCACCAATATACACCAGCCTTCTCAGTCTCACTTACTGATTACACCACAGTTAAAAATTATTAGTAATAAAATAGCAGAACAGGAAAAACACTTAAAGCCATCAATAGACTTCTTAATAAGCCTGATAATATCATCCTGAAGTTTATTCAAGGTGTCATGTGGTAGCTGTGGACATTTGGTAGAGCTAAGAAGCAATTAGGAAGGGAATTAGGTGTTTTCAAAAGCTGGTTTGTCTGAGAAGAAAACTCTATAAATTTCTGATTTTTCCATATAGACAACCTCAGGTGGCCCAAGTTCAGGGTCTCATTGTGGCAAGAAAAGTTTATGTAATATTGAGAAAATCACTGAGTCTGAATGCACCAGCTTCTGAGCTCAAGCCTGCCATTCACAAAGAGCAGGTAATAGTCCTTCAAGTAATTCTGTGATGATGAATGCACCAGGACTCTGAGCGACTCTGGCATTGCAGTCATGAAAACAATGTATTTCCCCTTTCCAATAAATAGTAAAACTCAATGGAAAAAAGTTAACTTTTTGTGGCAAAAAGGTTTCAGCTTGCTGAATAATAAATACAATTGCATCTGAGTTGAGGGAAAAAAGGAAGAGACAAAGTCACGCACCAGCCCTTTTTGGCCCCAGAGACTCAGACTGCTAAAAAAGATACATTATCAGCACAGCATGCATCTATTTTTCTACTCTACTTTTGTGGCATCAGTGCTTTCAATCAGCCATCACTGAGATTGCAAGGTGCAAGGTTCTTCAGAAACAATTTTAACTGAGTTCTTTTATATATGAGAATCACTTTTCCCCTCTCCTCTTCCTTCTTCTGGATATTTGTCATTTGAGACATTACTCCATACATTTTCAAAACAGTTTTGCAAATGCAGTCAAAAGTTCTTGGCTCCCCACTACTTGCTGAGAAGGAGAGTACAGCCCATACAAAACACCAGCTGGAAAGAGAGGGGGTCACTGGGGGGAAGGAGAGCAGAGAATTGCCTGCAGAGGAGGACAGAAGCACCTGCCAGCCCCAGACCTTCAGTATTTTTATTCTTGTAGGAAGTAACTTGTGTGAATGGATCAAAATGTGGGTTACTGTACACTTTTAAGGTTGTCCTTAATATTGTGCCTGAGTTGTTCTGTGTCTGTGCTGCTGTATAGAGACAGGGGTGTCAGTGACAGGGGGGTGGCAGGGACACCCAACATGAGCCCACAGCAGTTATGCCACTCCCCAGGTGTTACCCATGTAGCCCCTTTTGTTCTCATCAGTCATATTTACCATCTGAAATGCTGAAGAGACTGGGGAGGGCTGTTCACTGGTGTTAAAAGCTGTGGTTTTTCATTTTGTGGTCACAGACAATAGAGTTACCTTGGTGAGATAAAGTCTGGTTTTAATAAGGAACAGAAGAAAGAAGTTAGGTAGTCAGGTAGTAGAGCCAGTACAGATGGAAAAAATTAAGGCTATTGTAGCCCTCAGCTGCAGACTAGCATAAATCCAAATGGGAAAAGATGAATCTTTTAAAAGGCTTAGTGGTTATCTATCATTTAACCTCTTCAACTTTACTCATGGCAAGGTTCATTTATGCCTCTTTTGTTTCTCTTCTTTTCACATTGTTCAAATTCAATACAATCAGACAGCTATGTGGTTTTGGGGTCTGCTTCCTGTTCAAGTGAATTCAGCCTTTGAATTTTTCTCTTTTGGTTAGCCTACAAGATCTCCTGCTACCCCTCTGTCCTCTACCACAGTCTTATTTTAGGATGCTTAGCTTGTCTCCATTACACTGGAAAACTTGTGTTCTGGTTCAGTTTTCTTTTTTCCCCCTCCATCAAGAAAAGTTTTAATTATTCTGAAACAGACAGTCCCTGTTGAGGATGCAAACTCACAGAACTGTGAGCATTGCACCAGGTGGTACCAAGGAAGAACAGAATAAAATACACACAAGCACACACACACACACTCTGAATATGCAACCTGAATAAATGGAAAGGCAGACTTTTCCTTCAGTGGACTACATCCCATCAGTCATGGTGCAACCTGTCTTGCTCAAATATTATGCTATTTGCAAGTATTTAACCATTCTAGTTTTAAAAATGCAGCAGATATATTAGTTGAGTGCATTGGGAAGAGACTCTTCATCACATCTTTAAAATCATGTGCACTGATTTACACTTACAGGAAGCTGCACATTTTAAATTACTGGCATTGTTTTGTCTTTGCTTTCATTTGCGTTTTAGTCTCCCTAAGTCTCTCCTTAGTTTAATGATGTCATCAGTTCATTAAGTGCCCCCCAGCTTCTATTTAAGCCTGCTAATAGCAGTATATGTGCAGAAACTGGTGCATATGAAGAGTTTTGTGTTGCTTGAGGCCACAGAGTTTGTCTCTGCAGCCTTTACTCTTCCTTTTACATTTTCTGCTTAGTAAAAGTTGTATGTACTATTGCTAGTCAACAGCTCTATGGAATTATATATTTTAAACAGGCTTAAAAATTCCAGTCTTAAAAGAACCTCTGAAATGAAATAACGGATGTAGCTTGCTGGCAGACTGAGGAGATTTAAATGTTCTTTCAGCCTGGCTGTAGCTGTAAGACATCTTCCCACAGAACAACTGTTATCTTTTAAGAAAAAAGAAAGACATTTCTCTGGCTTGTTTTCCACACAGACATTTGTAAATATAATCCCTTCTGTTGCTTTGGTAAGTCAATCACACTAACAGGTACCAGTTATTCAGCGACGGCCTTGGGCTAAAAAGAGCAAATGACAAAAACACTTTTAGGTTGTCATGTGTTAATGCAAAATGCCCCCAGACCCCAGTGCTTATTCATCTTCATCTAGTTGACTAATGCTTTTCCCATGTTGTTACATGTTGGTAAATTAAAGAAGCCTTCCAGACAGTTCTGTCAACAGTTTACTGAAATGTACCTCATTAGTGAGGTTGAGCTGTCACATGAGTGTAATTTAATCCTATTGAATTATCACTCAAAAATGCTTGAATACCAGGCCTTTATACAGTGAGAAAGAAGGAATACTGTCAGGCTGTAAATTGATTAGATGTGAAGCATGCAAAGGAAAAACCCCAGAATTTTTTTTATACTTGCAGTAAGAATTGTGACAGCTCTTTCACTGCATCTTATGTTTTAGAGACCTGCATAGAGCCAGGTACATTTCTTTTCAGCATTTGTTTTTCATATTCATAGTAAAGCTGAGAGGCTGAGTGCCATGCTTATGATGAAATATTTCTCTTTTTTTTCACTGAAACAGAAAAGAGGGAGAGGGGAAAAAAGAACGGTAATGAAATAGAAGGAGAAGGATGGATTTCAGTTGGTGTCATGGTAAATTATATGTGTTTAGCCCTCCTTTTAGAGAACACTAGGCATTTAAAAATATTTGGAAATGGTTCTTGTTTTTTGACCAATGGACATAAGATTTAACACATGAAGTATAGCTTCTGTACTTGTCTGTATGGGGTCTTTAAAGCCCTTTGTTCCTACTGAGACCATGGAAATGGGCTACATCTGCAGACTGAGTGTGACATGCTTAGGAAAGTCCCAAACCAGCATTTGTCTGAAAAATTTATTTGTTAATATTGAACATTTCCTAGACTTAGCATTTTAATAATGGTCTTCTTATAGTTGGGAGGACTTGGGGAAGAATTTAATGAAAGACAAGGGTAAGTTCTGCCCAATGATGGGCTTTCCTGGGCTGTGGTGGATCACAGTTCACAGGACAGCTACATTTCCTACACCCTACCCATATGCTCAAAACACTAGATAATCAGATCTATAGCAGAAACTGCAAAAAAATCATTGGTACATCACAGAAGTGGTTTTTAAATGTAGTGCACAGGGTAATGATTTCTCATTTACCCCAGAAATCCCTGCCAGCAAAGGAGTGGCACAATGGACAGATGTACACACAGACCCCACGCCTCATCCACTGCTGATGCAGGGGAGGGTGAATGGAGAGGTTTCCCAGCAGCTTGCCTTGCTGGAGAGCATCCCACAAGACCTGAGCAGGCGGGTGTGCAGGAGAGCTCCCTGAGACAGTCCTCTCCCCACTGAAGGTCACTGGGGAGTCTCTTGGAGCGCGTCCTCTGTCTTGGGGCCAGCCCTACCCAGTTCCCTCTCCTGCTAGGTGTGCTGCCTCTACATATTTAATGAGGTTTTATGGGTTTAGACGTTGTAAATTATATTCACTTTCTCAGACCTCTAAGACCTTCCTCCACCTACCCTCCCTTACCTGTCAAGTTTCACTGGGTATGCTTTAAATTCTGCAGAGGAGAATCCTGACTTTGCATAACATAAATGAAAGAGCTGGAAAGCATTACATTTTCATACAAATTACATGAAACCCCCGAGATTCTGCCCTTGAGGGGAGACAGCAAAGCAGCAAGTGTGCAGAGAAACAACAGCTTTGGGTTTTGGGGTTGTGTGGGCAGGGAGTAGAGTTTCATGTACTTCACATAAGGAAAGGAAAGCTCCTGTGCTTTGCAGGTAGTAGTTTTCAGGCAGAGCTGGATTTTACTTGGTTTTGTAAAACCAAGAATCTTTGATGTTACCCTACACAGGAAGAGTTGTATTTGTCTGTGGGAAGTCTGTCTATATCTATAGAAATGCAGCAATATCTGTTTTGGCCTTCTGCATCAGTAATTTATTCCTCAGTGGAGCAAGTGCTCCCTTCCACGGGGCACATTGAGCTTTTCTTCTGCAACAGGGATTCCTACAGGCAAAGAATTTTTAGTAAAGAAAGTGCAGTGTTGCATCTTGTATGTGTGGCTGAGCCCAGCAGCTGAGCTCAGTTGACTCCTAGTGAGAATGTGTAACCTGTATGGAAAGCTTTCCTCTTTGGAGTTACTGTTGGAGGTAAAGGGGTATTAAGACTGGGCAGTGGGGTTATCAGCAGAAAGTGAATCACTTCCTTGGTGTTCCTGAGTCATTATTGCCACAAATGCAGTCAACTTTGGTCTTTCATTACTCTGTATGAGACAAATGTCTGATCAAAATGCGCCTAATAATTTAAAACACAAGTGATCACTTCTTTACTATTTTGAACACTAAGTCAGGAATAAAACAAAAGGGTCAGGTGTTTTCTGGCACAGGCCAAAGCATATGGGGGAAGAGTATATTGCTCCATTGTCTCTAGTCATGAGGCTTTAGGTTCAGGAACAAATTGTACACATAATTCTGAGTTCATACACAGAATAGAAAAAGTAATATGAATTGAAATATGAATCCTTATGGATAAACTAGTTTTATGTCATTTGGAAATAAAGTAGTATTCAGTAGAATCTGTCCACCCAGTTTGAAGAGAAAATGTTATTTTGGGGTTAAATAGAGTCAGGCCAAGGAAGCACATCCTGATTCCTATTTTCATGGTTATCCTTTAACTCATAGAAGCTGTTAGGGCCACCAGGGGCTGAACCAGAACTTCATATAAAAGGGATGCTCTGTTTTTCAGGGGATTTTGGAGTATGATGGGGCGTGCCCTGCTTCCCTGGACATGGCTGAACCCCTGCCTGCCCGTGGGAAGCAGTGAATTCATTCCTTGCTTTTTCTTGGCTCGTGTTTTCTTTGCTTTTCCTCTTAAACTATCTTTATCTCAACCCTTAGGTTTTCCAGCTTTTACCCTTCTAATTTTCTCCCTGATTCCTCTGGTGGAGGAGTGAGCAAGCAGCTGTGTGGGACTTGAGTGCTGGCTGTGGTTAAAACATGACAAAAAACTTAACAACCTTATGCTTTCTTGAGTTTGTTTTCATTCTGCCAGGAGCATTACATGCTATAAATATGTGGAACTCCAAACCAGTATTTGTCTTCTGAGCTCAGCTGCTTTCTAGCTCCGGCCACAAAACCATTCTCTAAAAGAAAAGCAATGCAAATTGCATAACATCTTGCCAAAATGTGCCTTAAAAAGCCCAGAGATTGAAAACCACTAAAATTCGCTGTTAGTTTCAGAACAAAAGAATATTGAAATGTAAAAATGTATTTTTACTATCTTTTCTTGACTTCTGGTATTTCAAATCACAAAAAGTGATGCTAAACTAACAGTGTGAATTTAAATTTTTAAACAGTAAATATTTTTAAAACAGTTATGTCAAAATTTTGTTGGTCAAATCATGTATCTTTCTGATTATAAAAGTCTTCTTAATTGTCTAATTTTCTTTATAGTTGTGTGTTTTCTATTTATTTAGATTTTCATAAAACTATATGTATACTTTCACTGGACTTCTTCATAAGTAAATATATCAACTTCATTGTGATTTTTGTCACCTTCTACTTCCTAAAGAAAAAACATAAGCAAATATAAATCTGATAAGTGTTGTAAGAGTAGGAAGGCGATATTTCTATCCATAGGGAATGAGATAGGAAACCAGATACTGTTCTGCAAATGATGGGGTACTAATCCTGGGATTTCAAAGATTACTTTTTTTCCAAATTCATATCATTTTTGGAGGTAAACTTGGAATCCTAATCGCTCTATTTTCTGTTTCTAATTATTTTAGCAAAAAACCTGCCTCTTAAATTCAGACAATTCACTCCTCACAAAAAGGCCATTGAAGTGAAAGGAAAGATTCATTCACCCCATGATATTTTGCATCAAGCTTTTGTATGGAAGCGTCTCATCATCCTTTTTTTAAGCTTTGTACTTCTGATCATTGCTGGCACAGTGCTATTAGTGTCCTTTCCTTACAAATAGTTCGTTTGCCAGTTCTTAATCATGAGATGAGCTTATAACTTCATATGCAGAGCTTTGGGTTTTGTTTTAGTGGGTGATTTTAAATAATAATTAGAAATGTGGTTTTGAATATTTGGAATTCTTGCAGTTTCTGAGTGCAGTGTACTTTGTTTTCAGATCCACTTTGTATTTGCCACTACTTGGCAGGTAGCTTGGATTTAAAGTATAAGGTGCAGGTGCAAATCTCTTTGTGTCATCAAAAATCATGTGATGGTGCTGGAACGCTTACAGTCTTGTTAGGTGTTTACCCTATGGTTTTTACAAAGTTGGATCACTGCCTTTTCTCAACAAATTACATCTGTGTTTTATCTTTCTATTGAAGGAGTGCTAGGGAGGTGTGTTTATGTTTCATTTCCTATTTAGGATGTAATTTGATGACAGCAAAAGGCTCACTGCTGTTGAAGGAGACCATCCTGGTCCCAGTCACAGTTTTGTTCCCTTAGGCCAGCTCTGGGTTGTCAGATCCCTGAGTGAGCCAGTTCTGCTGATTGTGCAATCAGAAAGCTTCCTCCTTGCCAAGTTAGATGTTCATTGGTGCTATGGTCAGACTGTAGGGTGCAGAGGAGAGTGGGATCACATGCCCAGGAGAAAGTGAAAAATTGTATTTCATTGCTACAAGTGGCTACCTTGACTTAATGATTAATATGGCATCCTTAATACAATCTTTGGCTTAGCTATAACTGGTGTATTTGAATGAATTGGGTGAAACATGATCATCACTGCAGAGAAGCAGTTTCCTGCACTCAGGCTTTTACCCAAGCTTGGTGCTATTGCTGGAAGACAGCTTCTAACGTGTTTTCACGCCGACTAATCCTGATGGGCACTGCAAGAGGCTCAGAAAGGGTAAAAATCTATATTTCAGTACAGATTTTGCCCTTGGCCATGTAATCCACTATATTAGAAAGTCCTTTTGCAGAACTCAAAGAGTGAAAATTCTCTATAGTTTCAAAACAGGAGTAAAAAGAGAGAGTGTTGCCTGAACCTTCTTCACTAACTAGTTCACTTGCAGCATAGATGCATAGCAAAATAATACACTGGAGTGTCATCCCATGATGTCAAGATCACATGAAAAAGCAGAAACTGAATAGCTGGGCACAGAAGTGTAACATAAGAAAAGGGATAGCCATTATTCACAAAGAAAAATGAGAATATGGAAGCTGATACACCTAGGAATTTTTGCAGAAGGTGGGCATGATCCCAGAGCAGGCACATGCATGACTGGAAGAGGGAATTTGTATTTTAAGGCAGATTTTGCTGCTTGTTTTATTGCTCTGCTTTCAAGTAACAGTAGCTTGCAGAGTTGGGCAGTTTGAAAAGGAAGGTTCAACTTCCACAACAAAAACCCAAGAAAACTAAACTATCTTGGAAAGAGTAGCAGTGTTGGAAGGCATGTTTAAAATGGATTATACTGAAAAAAAATTACTAGAAAGACTACTTTATTTTTTTTTGTCCTGACATGCTTGTGGATCTAGTACTTCAGAGAATGCTTGGCCTGTCTTCTTCCCCACCATCACTCTTCTGGAGAGGGAATCTGTACCTGCTTGAAGACAAACTGAGGGATGTTTTTCTCCCACCCTTCACAAAAGGATGGTGCAAAGGCAACAATGTGAGTGTCATCTCCCCAGTGATAAATTGTCTCTTTAAGCAAAAAGTCTGCTACGTATAAGAAATAGCTTCTAAAACCTTTGCTTCTTGGTACAGGGCTCTGCTTCCCAGTGGCTTAACAGCATTTTACTAACATGTGGGTGAAGTGAAATGGTGGTATTTAACATGTTCTCCATTTGCCTTTGTAAGGATGCCCAAGAGCAGATAATTTGACCTTTTTTCTTTGATACTGCTTTTGGTTTATCAGGACAGTACTTCTAAAGTTTTATCTCAGGTTTTATCACAGGTTCGGTGCTGCAAGCACCAAGGGAGGTGCAGAGCACCTCTCACACTGTTACAGATTTCACGTGCTGAGGCATGCAGGCATCTTAAACACTGAAATGAGGTCTGGCCTACAAAAGCTGTGAGGGTGCATGCTCTGAGTGTCCATACATCAGCATGAAACCATCGACAGGAACTCAACAGTTACCAGGTGTCAGACTGGCCAGGCATAAAGAAAACAAACCAAAACAGAACCCACCACCAAAACCTACCAAAAGAACCCCAATAAGCCACAAAACCAAATCCCAACATTTTGTACTGACCTGCCCAGAAGCATCAGGAGCAGGCTGCTTCCCAAGGGCTGATGACACCAGAGGCAATGGTAGCAGAGAGAGAAAAGCTCAGGCTTTCTCACCCCCACAGCACCTGAACAAGAGGAGCAGATTGGGTCCAACAGCAACAACCAGGGTCAGCCAACAGCCCAGGTGGGCTGGTGGTTACAAGTTCCAGGGACACAGCAAACCCATGTACCACTGAGGGAGAGGGCAGGTACCCACTGCCTGAGAAGCTGCTCAGGGCACTGGTGATGTGCTCGTGGCCCTGGCACAAACACCTGCCCTGATCTGTTTGTGGTGTCTTGTGTCAAACCGAGGTGTTAAACTGTGTGGATGTCAGTGGTGAGAAGGACACTGGTGCATGCCTGCTCTGACTCAGGAAACATGGGAAGAGCACAGAGAAGTAGATTTCTTCTCCCAGGGACATCTCAGCTGAGTCTGTAAGCAGACTAACTTGTAGATTGTCCTAATTTACATCTGGATAAGGATGAAAGTGTTTGAAAATTAAAAGGGAATAACCACAATCTTGATGGCCTCCCAGTTTTCCTTTCTCAAATAGACCTTGGCAAAGGAAATAATCTGTCCTTCCTGCTTCTAAAGGGCAGGTTTAAAAAGGCTCCAGCTTTGTCACAAATTGAGTAGATGTTGAGGACAGAGTGTTTTTTCCAGCAGAGAAATCTTTCAAAGACTTGGAAACAAGGCAGTACGGCTTAAAAGATATCACTTTTCAGTTCTTCATTTGGTTTGCTCTTGTTTTTTCTCCTTCATTTTTATGCCCATGAAAAGTGCTAGGTTGACAGACTTGGAGATGAACTTCCCTGTTTATCCAGCTGTCCTGACAATGTGCCTCTTCCCTGAGGGACCATTTTTAAGGGGACTGGATGGTAGGCTGACTCCTACATTATGCGTCTATGCCAGTAACTAACTGCCTGTGAGGAGATGACCTACTTCTGGCTGTGAAGGTGATGAGATTTTGGCAGGCCAAACTTCTGGCCACAAAAATTTGAGCTTTAATAATTACCTTAATCTGTAGATAAGGTGGTTTTTTTGGTTTAAGTATAGAGAGAAATCTATATGCACGCAGACATAAAACACACATATATATATATTCTTAAATGCCATGTACTTGCTTTGCCTCATAGTGCTATTTGCTCTGTGGGCACAGCCCATGGAATTATTATCTTTATAGCTATTTTGCAGTCATGACACTGCTATTACCATGCAGGAATGGAAAAATATTATTTTTTTTTGGTGTCAGTTTTCATTAAATTGCTTACATTTTTATACCAAATAAAGAGTAGAGACTGTCAGCCACTTCACGCTTTTTTTATCATTGCTAGGTGAACATGAGGGGTTTTTTAAAGATACTGAACTGTGAAAAAATGATTTTTAAAAGGATAAACAATTTCTGTATAAAATACAGTACATTAATCCTGCTGCAGCAGCTTAATGTAACTACCTGAATTTGATCATTTCTTTAAATCCTGAAATCAGTTGGTTCTCAGTTACTTTTCAATGACATTTAACAGTTAGACTTAAAAATACAGAAGAATGCATTATAAGTTTTATCCAAAATGATTATGGCAGTCATTTGAATAAAATACAGATTTTGCAAGCTGTAAAGCATATCATTATACTATATACTGGTCTAACTAAGGTTTGGTTCACAAACTACAGTGCTTTAACCAAGTCATTAAATCTATCTAAAAGGGCCTCATTTGAGAAGCAATAAAATTTTTAATCATTTTATTATTAAAAGAGTGTTTAATATGTAGCTAATTAAATGCCAAAGGCAGGTTATCTGAGTTTAACCTTCAAAAAGAAAATGATGTATCAAAGTCTGCCTCTGGCATCATGGGATAGAAATGTCATCCTCATAATCATTGCGTGACAACTAGCTGGTGGCCTTTTCTAGAGCTATAGTTAAATTACCTGATTAAATTAATAGCCATTTAGATGTTTTAGGAACTGCACAGACCTATACTAAATGAAAATTAGGTCCATTACATTTTCTGAGTGGGCTAGATAGACCCTAAAATAAAACACGTATGCCATTGTCCACATTACTTAGATTAAACAATTAAAAGCCCTTTCTTAAAAGCTACTAATTTCCCATAGTGTGCCAAGAAGTAGGTTTACACTAATGATCAGAGAGGAAGCTTTTCCTCTGCTTTCCCCCACCTTCCTTGTTTATTTTAGTATTTAAAAAATAACTTTCAAATGTGCAAACGCTTCTGGTTTTTGTGTTGACTCCTCCTGAAGCCTGACCTGCTGGAGAGCAGCAAGGGAGGTGACTAAGTGCTCAGAACCCAGTCCCACAGAAATCCTGGTGGTCTTCTCTCTTCAGCTTGGCATTCTTCAGCTCTGGGCTTTGTCTCCATGACAAGAGAAGGCCTGGATGGGCACAGATGTGTGAAATGGCAGGTAGAGAGCAAAGGGCAAAATACTTGCTCTGCCACACAGGCTTTCTGCTACAGGAGAGTGACTTTTAGGACTCCAGTAAGGATGTTTCCCTTGTCTTGTTGTCTGATTGCAGTGAGAGAAGAGAATTCTGCAGATGGTGTTCAGATTCTGCACGTTGTGTTCAGTGAAGCTGGAGGCACTCACATTTCCTTTTGACCCCTGTCTCCAAAATTAACATTGTTTGTTGTCCATCAGATTTCCATGTCCCCTTCCCAATCAGGCAGATTCCAACCACATTTACTCCTAAATGCCAGATATGTGTTCCCCATACATGATTGTCCAAGTACATAATGCTATCTAAGTGCTTAAAGCAGTTAGAACCATGCTAAAATTTTGATTTAGATACTAATTTTATGGATGTTTATCCTTTAATCCAGATGTTGATATTGTTGTACGGCTCTCATTCAGCAAAATGCTCCATAGGAGCAGTGCTTTAAACACATGGAATCTCACTGTGTCCAGCAGGACTGTATATGCATATTTGAGTTGGTATGTACACACTTCTAAAGTATTTTTCAGTGATACTAGATTTCCAAAAACAAAGAAATCTGTTCCAAACCAGGCTGTCACTGAGTGGAGCTGTGTGTTTAGTAGATCAAGTTTGACTGTAAGTCAAAAGTGTTCTTCAACCTGGTCTTTCTTAGCATGTGAGATAAAAATGTTTTACACATTAGGCTTTGAAGTGAGGCAGTTTTAACTGGATTAGTAAATTTAACTGGGAAGGATAATTTAAAAAATCCAAACTGTTTTCTATTTTATTAGTTAACTCCAGCAGTGTTTTCAGAGTTAGTAAAATGAAACATGAGAAAATCTTATGGAAAAGTAGATATTGTAGAAGCTATGGTTTAATAAAAGATAGTTTAGCATTTCATTCTTCTTCAATAATTCAAAAGGAATTAACACAATATTTATAAAAATTTTTGCAGTTTTAAATAATGCTTGTCTTTTTGTTTCTGTAGTTTTCATTTTTTAATTCTACCATGTAAGCAACAAGTTTTACCTGTCTCAATAATATAAAGCAGAAACTCCTGCAGAAATGTTTAAAATTTGTGATAAATTACATATATCAGGTTGTGAGATGCTGGTGATAGTAATAGTTTTGCAAAATACCAGTACCAGGTTTATTTGACATTTAAGCTTGAATGAAGTTTAGGGAACTTCCAGGGGAGTAGACTGCTTGGGGACAGTGGCATATCTACAGACTGTTGTAGGGCAAGGACCCAAAGGTCTGCTCTGGCCAAGAAGTTGATTCTTGGTGGGCTGAATCATATTATGTCTGTAGACAGCTAAAAACAATCTAATTAGAGGCACTTTCAGCATTTACAAAGAGTGTCTTTTTGTATTTATCCCCCAAAACCAGAACAGCCCCCAAAACCCCAGTATTTTTGCATAAGTGAATTTGGCTTGGCATACAATCACTGCTGTTTTGAAGGCTACAGGAACTATCACTCACAGTAAGTGAGGATGACTCTTGGAAGAGAAAGGCATAGGATAAGGAACATGCTTGGGTTGAGAATGGATCTGTAGAAGAAAGAGTGAATCTTTACCTCATGTCAAATTGTAACCTGTGTTTCCATTTGTTTTGCATGAGAAGTTCACTGCTATCACTGATTTTGTTGTTTGTCTTGTGTGAGTATCAATGTGTGTGTGTTCAGTGAATAACATGACCTACACCCTTTGGATTATCTTCAGGAGCTCTTGAAGTAAAAGAAAAATAGTTAATAGGGATGACTGAACCGTGATCAAATAAAGGGTGAGCTCATCCAAAGAAAGTGGGCTCCTTAGAGTCCTCCTGCCCGCCTCTGGAGTCACTGCTGGTGGTGCCTCAGTGTTTGGCTCTGAGCAAGGACACGTATCCTTCTTCAGTACTTGCAGCAAACCCCTCCTTTCGCAGCACAGCTACTGGCTCTCCTCACAGAAATTTAAAAATCACCATATTGAAAGGGGTCCTAAATAACATCTGATTTTACAAGCCTTTTCATTTCATGATGATACCTATGTGCTTCGCAGCACTTCCCCATCAAAAAAGAAAAGGAGGTGTTTTTTTTGTCAGCACAGCCATGCCCAGCTCCCTGGTGGAGCATCCTGGGGCCAGCTGAGAAGTGAGGTGCAATGTGTGCCTAAACTAGCTGGATTAGGCACTCAGGCCATGCTTTTAAGTGGGAAACGTGGAATTCACATAACTAGGATTTGGCAGCAGTGCTGCCCCTGTCTGATTTGTCAGGCTCATCCAATGTTTTATGTCTTGAAGAAGCCAGAGCTGCTGGATAGGGTGGCAATATCAGGAATAGTTTCAGTTTTGAGCTTTCAGAAACCTGGTAGGTGAATTAGAGGTTTTTCGGATACTGAGCAGTGGATTTATGCTGATAACCCATATATTAGCATCTGCATAAGCTACTAGCATAAATGTTTCTCTGTGGTGAGAACCACTGAAGCACTCTGATGTTGCTCCAGGATGTGTGTCTTGAAACACCAGCAGCGAGTTGTGCTAGGCCCTAGAGGAGCTGAGGTTTTGTGATGAAGATTTGTTGTACAGATTTATTGTACTGGAACTATAATAAAATAGCAATTTTACAATTGTAAGATATCTTTTGTCTGGAGAGCCCAAAATGTTTATGGAATATTGGAGCACTAATTTTAACAGAATTTAAATGTTACCCTTGTTTTAGTGCCTTTCATATTACTGCTAATGTGTGGGCTAAGGCATAGAAACAAATTACCTTTATAATAAAGTTTTGAGTCATTTCTAAACCAAATTGTTTAGTGGAAGCCCAGACACCACAGGCTATACAGACAGAATCATAGAATGGTCTGGGTTGGGATGGACTTCAACAACATCCAGTTCCAAGCCTGCTGCCATGGGCAGGGACACCTTCCACTAGACCAGGTTGCTTAGAGCTCCATCCAGCCTGGCCTTGGACAATTCCAGGCATGGGGCATCCACAGCTTCTCTGGGCAACTTTTTCCAATTTTCACTGCCCTCCCAGTAAAGAATTTCCTCTGTATATCTAAGCTAAGTTTCCTATCTCTGTTTGAAGCCATTCCCTCTTGTCCTATCTCTGTAGTTGAAGAGTCCCCTCCAGCTTCCCTGTGGCCTCTTCAGATACTGGGAGGTTGCTATGAGGTTTCCACACAACCTTCTTCTCTCCAGGCTGAGCAGCCCCAGCTTTCTCAGCCTGTCTCTGTAGGGGAGGCACTCCAGTGCCTCAGAGTAAATAAAGACAAGAGCCTTCCCTGGGGCTCTTCACATTCAACATAGGACTGATGCTTTTTTCCATGAAGGAAATTAATTTCTTAAAGGCACCAGACAAAGGGTGAGGAATACAAAACAGTAATGAAGATATAGAGGTGCTTTTTCTAGGGGAGAAAATAAACCTATTAAAAAAACCCCAAAGATTCTAAAGACTATTACAGCTCCCAGCTGGAGAAAATGCCATTGTAAAGAAGTTCTAGCAGTGCAATTGCTTCAGAAATACATATTTTAGGTGATTTTTCTCTGTTAGTAGCTGGCTGACATTTTCCAAATGTTACATCCCTGACTTTAAATCTTTCCTTAAAGTCCCTGCCTTGTGGGGGCAGGGCTCCACCAAACCAAAATTATACTGGTGGTACCAGGCTGAAATTTAGATGTCTTTACTGAAGCATCCCTTTGAGAACAGCTGAATATGTGTTCAGGGGGCTCATTTTCAAGTGAGACAGAGTATTTCCAGGTCAGACTTTTTGCAAAGAGCTTTCCCATATCCTTTTCAAGAAATCTGCATGTCTTTCCAGTTCACAGCTGCTTTGAGGGGAAGAGAAATGATAGAAGGTGAGCACAATTTGAGCCTGTATAAAACTGGTTACTAGGCTTTGTCTAGAGCAGCTCCCACTGCCTTCAGTAGAATTTGAGCTTAAGAAAGACAACAGTAATGCAAATAAAGTTCTTCCGAAGTTTCTGTCTTTGGTTAAGAATCATACCCCTGTACTACACTAAGTCTTGCCATTCCATTGGCTTCATTGCAGCAGCTCAGGATGAGCAAGGATGACAGAATTGACCACCAAATCATGCTTCTGGTGAGGAAAATGGGCTTTAAGCTCTAAAATATTAACAGTAAACACAAATCAATGTGTTTTTATGGCTAGATAATGATTTCAATAATGGGATATTGGATTTGATAAGCAATGCAAGCTGTCACAGCTGATGAGTTAAATACTAGAAAAAAATGCTCATGGAAAAAGAACAGTGGCAGACCTATTAAAAAACAAATTTTAAAGAAGACTGGAAAGGCAAAGGGTGCAATTTAATGTTTATAATATGATTGGAGGTCACTTAGTATCAGCAGGGTGCTGAAAATGCTGAAATAAAAATGTAAGTGATTTTTCAGTGTAATTACTGTGATTTTGTCACAGCATCTCATTCTCAAAGCCCAATCATTGTTAAAACAGGCTTGCCTTTTCAGTGAAATGAAAAGCACTAGTCCAAACTTCCAGATATAACTGATTTTCCTTCTATTATGAGAGGAAAACAATAAAGAAAAATCATATACACACAGTTTACATATTTGTATTTGCTTATTTCTTCCATCCATGTGGTTAATTGTGGATTTACAGTATTACAGCAGAGATCCAAATTTCTCCATGACCTCAGAACAGGATTGTTTGGATGCTGAGAGCTAACCAACTCCTCCTTTTGAGTTCAGCGAGCAGGGAGGGGTTTGCCTGTGTGGTCTGGGCTGAGTGAACACCAGCCCAGCCATATCCCACAGCCCAGGTGGTCTGGGCTGAGTTCACACAAATGTGAGGGCGTGGGATCTTCCCAAAGGGCTGGGAGCTGGCAGCTGCACGTGCTGGGAGCTCTGCCCATGTTGGAGATGGAGGCATAGATCTGCCCATGGAGGAGATGGAGGAGATTTTCCCAGCTGATGCAGCTTTTTGGTGAACTGTCATTGCACATTAGAGGGGATCATAGAGGAGCAGAGCACCTGAAAGTGTCACTGAAAGGGCTCTGCCACCTGGCTACTGTTCCTGGGTTGTGAGGTTTTCTTCAGAATGCTGGAAATAGGCACTTTCACTGCATGACAGAAACAAGGACACTTCTTTCCCCACTATAATATTTGAGAATTGAATACAAAACCTCCAGGCTTCTGAATTTCCTTTTTATCCTCTTTTTTTTTTTTTTTTTTTTTTTTTGAGGGTTTTGAAACCTTCTAGTTTTCTTTGCTGAATCAACTTAGGTAGTCCACAAGTACAGCCAAAAAGGGTCTGGAGCTGTTAAGTTTATTTCCAGCCTTTACACTGTTTACAGCTATGTGGGCCTTTGGGGTGAACCCAGTAAATGTGTTGACCCAGCACTGAAGACCAAGCATGGATTCAAGCAAAACATGCCACAAATAACTGGCCTTGTGTTTAGACCTACTCTAAATGGAGTCAGTATTTTTTTCTCTTATAGTTAGTCCAGTATTTTCCAGTCTTCCATAAAAGGCTTATTTTGATTTTTGGCACGAAGTTTGGGGGGAGTTTTTGGAAGGCAGTGTTGTTTGCCTTCATTTGAAACTGTCAATATCTCATAAATGTCACTATGTGGGATAAGCTACCTATCTCTTTGCTAATGCAGAATATTGCCTTGTTTGAATCTGGTTTTAGTTTGGGGGGTTTTGTTGTGTTGATTTTATTTTATTTTTTTAAAAAGCTGTGTAATTTTTTTTTAACATGGCATTTGCTGGTTGCCTGCACTTCTCCTTTAAATACTAGCTGGGAGATACAAACGTGCATTACCTTCCCCATTTCTGAACAGTATATTTATCATTTTTATTATTTATGTTTCTGGCTTGCAGTGTAGATGCAAATGTATTAAATGCTGTTAAGACCTGTGTGCTTTAGCATCTGTGGAATATCATCACACTTCCAAGGCTAAGCCTGCAGCTAAAGTGTTTAAGAATTTATATGGCCATTCTTTTTCTCTCTCTGTGGCAGTAGAGGGAGGGGAAAAAAAAAAGCAATAATGAAATGCATAACCTACATCCACAGAAAATATAACTGGTCTATTTATGATTATGATTCACAGTTTGGTCACTAGAAATATACTACAGTTCTGCAGGTTTATGCCTTCAGTGGTTATTTGTTAATGGCAACTCCTGCACACATTTTCCCGCAAGTCTTTTGGATTTCAAGAGAAAATGTGTCCTTCAAACAAGTAGTTTCTTTGAGGGATCTTTCTATAAGTGGTTTCCACTGTGTATTGACTACTCATAATATTTTCTGTTATCATCTTGTCAGGGTTCAATTCATTACTCCATTCATTATTCAATTTGTTGGGCCATGAGCATCTGAATAATTGAAAACTGCAGAAGTATTATAAATTATAGTGTCGCCATGAAATCCCAGTTTTAGGGTTTATGGCTTGACTTTAAGAAATCACTCTCTGTTGAAAGCTGGCATATAAGGTCTCATCTTTAAAGCAGAATCTTATCAGTGTGATGGTTTTTAATATCTCTATCACTGCACACTTAAGAACTCAGGTTGCCTGTGTGCATTAAGTTATGGACTTTTTTAACAGTTTATCTGTTTTTTAATTACTATTGCCATCTCAGTGATGTGGGCTAGGGACAGATAAAGAAATTAATTTATTTTGAGGTTAATAAGCAATTTCCAGTTGTTAATTAAAAATCTTTTTTTTTCCTCCCTTCACAAAGTAGAGCTAATATAGGTCCCTATACAAAAGACAAAATATTTTTGTAGTGTTTTGCTGGTTAAAGGTATTCCTATACAGAAAGATAAACTGACATTTAGCTGTTATTATTAAAAAGTACAGTATGTTTTAAATGTATTTTTTTAAATTTTATTCTTAGCTCTGGTGTTTTGATTTGGAGTACTATTATATTTCTACTCTCTGGATAAATTGTATCAAATGGCATATTTTTTTTAAGGCAACAACTATTTAATTCTAAAAATATTAATACCTCATAGACTACATTCTTCTCTTGATTATGTTGCTGAAAGATCAGCAGAATTGTCCCCGGGTAGCCTGCACTTCTTGTTTTGAAATTTTAAACATTGCCTGTCTTTAAGTTATAGACCAAATTTGGGAAGATATGCCAGAATAAGTGAATCTGTCATTAAGGCTGCAAAACTAATTTTTGTTTATTTTGGTGCTGGTTGTGTGTAGCCTCATATGCTTTCTCATCAGTAAATGTCAGGATCATCTGATTTTGCTACTATAATAGAGGAAAGCTTTTAGTCATGCTCTTGGGCCAGCCAAAAAATAGAAAGAGAGATGCAGAGATGAAGTCTCCAGTATCAGCACTCCCATTACCATGTCAGCCATGTTCTGGGGCTTGGCACAGCCCTTAGCAGAAGGCAAGAGAAGGATGTTTTCCTGTACAGTGGTCCAGGACTCCCTGTCAGCTCTCAGAGCTTGATCCAGCAATCCAAACCTGGGTCTGTGGCATCCTTTGAGGGACCTTGGCTGTCCTATGCTCCTACATGTTTGTCCAACAGGATACAAGGCTCCTTAAATCCTAAGGGATACCAGCCCTCTCTGTGCAGGCACCTCAGGTCCCTTACAACCCATTCCTTAGCCAAGATTCAAAGGGATCCAGCCTTGCCAGCTGCATGCCCTGTGAAGAATCCCTCATACCCTGCCCTGCTTTTGACCATTTCTTGTTTCACTGAGCTCTGGCTCTTCTGTGCTTTGCCGTGCTTGAGGGCTGCTGCAGAGTGACACCTCGCTAGAGCTGGTGGTGATTTCCTACAGCAAAATAACTCACCCAGACCAGGCAAAAATGGAATTCCATAACAAGCTTTAGAATCTGATCATCTCCCCCAAGCTGGAATGAAAAACTCCACTTTGGAATCTTCTCAGTGACACCACGCAGCAAGTGGCCCCAGGTGGCTGTGGCTGCCCGCGATGTTCAGCTCTCATCTGTCCCAGAGCTCTCTGGACAGGGTGCACAGGGGTGGCTCTGTGGGAAGCACAGCCCTCCCAGCACAGCTGGCCACTCTGTGTTACCATCACAGCTGGGATGGTGCTGCAGCTGCAGGGAGGCCGAGAGCCAAGAAATGCAGGGTCTCTCCTGGAAGCAGGGAAATCATTTGGGATCTCAGTGAGCTTTGGGAGAGTTTTATTTGTGGTCCAAATCCAAGCATGCCTTTACCACTTCCATAATTTGGATTGTTTGTATAAATTACCTTGTGGGGCTAAGCCTTTGTACTAGGCAGGAATGAGTAATTTCATTGCCTAAGAAAAGGGCTAGAAAGTATGTTTACTATATTCTTATTTCCTATGAGCATCTAGAGCTCCTTCTCCATTCTGCAGGAAGTGAACACAGGCAAAATTCGTCCCTTTGTGAGTTAAAATCTGCAGCTATTACCACAGCTACTCAAAACTTAGATAAATTTTTTTGCCAGTTTGAGGAAAACAACATCTGGGTTGTGGAAGAGCTGGAATCAGTAGCTCATTGTTAGTGTTAAGGTGCCAAGTAGTCTTAATGTGTGTGTTGTGCACATGCCCACAGGGCTGCCAGCAGCCCGACCTTAGTACAGCTGAGGCCAGCTGGAGTTTTGCTCAGAGCCTTGTCAGATCCAGGGATTCACTCCTGTATCCTCTACCATGAATCACTGAAAGAGTAAGGATCAAAAAGTGTCTTCAAGGCTAGTTGAGATGCTGAAGGCTACCACAAAGAGAGCTGATGCCCATGGTTTCTTATGGACAGGTGCAAAAAGGTCAAGTAAAGGTGTAATGGTCAGATCACATGGAAAACTCACCACATTCTATGCTGTGCTCATGCATAACTAAGTCCCTAAACACATTAGTTTGTAGTTATTCAGCCAATTTATGCATATTAATTTCAGCGAAAGTGAAAGAGGAGAAAGTCTTGAACCCTTTAGAATCATATATCTCTGTAGAAACCACATATCTTGTGGTAGAAAAAGGGGAGATTTGTTTCTACCTTCCTCTGAAACCCTCATGATCATCTTGATGGCATTTTGCTTGGATATGCTGTAGACGGGCCCAAAAAATTCCAGGGAACATTATCAATACTGTGGATTTTGGAGAAATATTTAAAAAAAAATAAAAAAAAGCAGGAAGCAGATGGGGGACACAAAGACACATGGCATCAGTCTGGTTCCCAAATTCATCTGTTCCATTATTCCTGTTATGTGGGGATGGTGACACAGCGGTGTAAAGGTGTTCCTGCATAGCCAAACCCCAGAGGCTGGTTCCTGATGATGCTCCTTAGGTCAAATAACCAGAAAGAAGGGGAGAAGCATAATTTTGGGTAGGGTGGGAAGAAGCATTTTGGCACATGATATTGCCCACATTAGGAGAGGGATCAGGACCTAGTTTGCCACTTGTGACTGTGGTGTGGGATCCATGGGGTAAGTGGAGGAGATGACCTGTTCTGGCAGGGATGTCAGGGTGGCCCAAAGCCTCTGGAAGGCAGGGGCTGTAGAGAGACAATCTGGCCCCATGGGACCAAAGTGCTTAGAGAGCAAATTCCTGGTGCACAATGGAAGAGGAGTGGAGAAATAAAGGGGTTTGGATCTGTGGGGGTGCAGGCTGTGGTAGTGAGCAAGTGTCAATGCACTGTGGAGCTGGGAAGTGCAGGCAACATCAAAAGGAGAGGGGAACGGGAGGAGGGAGGGTGATGAGCAGGGGAGAGGGTAAAAAGGTTAGCAGTAAAGTATGCAACATCCTACTTGCTTTATTTTCTGTCCTGTTATTGACAATCTTATTTTCAGTCATTATTTAATGGGCAGTTAGTCGGAGTAAGAGGAGCGATTAGGTGTGGTAAGCACAGTGATTAAAGCAGTGGGGTAAAAAACTGCTTTAGGAAATCTGCCCACTAACAGTTTTTTTAATATATATCAAAGGAGGTAATGACATTTTCTAGTAAAGTAAGGGTTTTATCTGAAAGCTGGTTTTCTTCTTTGCTTTCCATATTGTTAAAAGCACAGGCTTTTCACAGTACAGGAAACAGTTCTCTTACCAAGCTACCACATATCCCACTCCACGTTGACAAAGTCTAGCTTGGATTTGCAAATAACTGAGTGGTTTTGAGAGCTAAAAAGATTTTATTTATGTTTTAGAGTGAACAAATCTGGGTTTGCAGTGAAAATACATTCTCATCTTCAGCAGTGGGAGAGCTGCCTTTTTGCCTCAGTACAACTTAGAGCGCAGGATCATATTTAATAAAGAGATATTTAGTTTGCTATTGGAAAAGGATTGCTACAGAAGATATAAAAGCTACTTGGATATTTTTATAGAACTTCTGCATAAATCTTGTATCCATAGCCTGATCTAGTGACATAAATATTAGCAGCTTGTTTCTATTTCACCTGCTGTAGAACCACTGCTGTCCTACAGCAATAACCAGCAAGGGAATAGAGCTATTTGCTGCTGTCATAAATAAGACAGGGTGTCACAGCTGTTTTCATTTGACTGAGCAGTAATGGAGTTAATTATACTTCCAGTCTCTTTGTTTTTGATCTGTGTTTCCAAAGTCATCTGAGCTTCTAGAATTCTTGCAATTTTTTAACCCTTTTTTCTACTCACCTGGATTAGACATTTTCTGTAATTTGCAGGTGATTTCACTGTTATAATTTTTTATGGTATTTATACATGCTTTTCCTATGAGTTACATTTTATTGTTCTATGAAAATCTGTCCTAAACATCAATGTATTTAGTTTTCTTGAGCAACATAACAGATAGAGAGTGTGTTCTTTTTGAAGAGCAGGCACATGGATGTACTTTTGCTAGAAAAAACCCCTATTTCAATCTCCAGCACTGCGGATAATTTGCTTGAAGAAAAAGAGCAGCATAATACTTTGATCCAATCAATCATATTTCTGAAAGAATTCATGGCATTAGAGTGTCAAAAGGACAGCTAAACTCACACAAATAGGGAAAAGGTGATTCATATTTAGGAACACTAGTCCATATAGCTGCTTCAGAGCAGTACATCAGGCAGAACAATGCAGGAAGTCCTCTCTGTTGTTGACAGAGCTTCACAAGTTGCTTGCAATTTTATTTTTTCTTTACCCCCTTTTTTAAGTTGTTTTTTTAATAATGCAACAATAGTAGATAAGAATAAAGGGAAGTATTTATTTTTAGGTATTTATGGGAATATATTAAAAGTGTCCAAGTTTTGCTCAAAGAATTTAATAAGTCTGTAGTCATGCAAAGAAGTGTAGTTGTTGAAATGTCTGTGATGGAGGCTCTGATTCTGAGCCAGTTTTATAAAGTTACTGGTTTTATGGAAGTTGGACACCAAGTCTATGTGAAAATCACGCTGGACACCTATCTGCATATCTCCATAGCTGAAAACAGGCTTTGAGACGTGCCTCCAGTGGGTTGCAAGCAAACAAGTGACAAAGTGAAATGTGGGAGCAGCAAGTACTACAAATATATTTCTCTAGTCTTAATAGTCTGTTGTTGCTAAGTCTCTGAAATACCCTTGGAATGGAAAGCAAGGAGGAAGCTTCAAGAGTGAGACGTAAATAAAGTTGCTAATACACACTTAAAATTTCAAAGTTGCTTGTAATTTAGTATGACAAAAAACACGAACAGTGATATGTGCCAGCATAAAAGCGTGTAATAAGTAACTTTGCTCTTAGTGTGGTTGCCTAGTTCTCAGATCCAGTTGCCACACTGTTACTGCAGCATTGCAAGACAAAGGATTATCTATATTTTTTATCCCCTTGTTTACTCTTTTTGACAAATAAATAATTAAGTGAGCAGACAGGATGAGGGGAGATTGAGATGAGATAAGATGAGATGAGATGATGAGATGAAGAGATGAACTTCGTAGAAGTCCTGCCAAAATGTCCCATCACTGGGACACAGTGGTCATGACACAGAGTTGACAATGTGCAGGAGTGATACTTCTCCTGTGTGACAGCGAGAAGTCAAAATTTCCATTTGCTGCTGCCAAAACTTTCAACCACTCCCCACTCCTCACCCCCAAATATGGCTATGTATGATCATGGAAACTCTCCCTGTTGATGGAAATTCTGGGATGCTGGGAAGACAGTTATGCTTAGCTGAAAGATAGGGAGAGATTTGGGGATTGGTTTTGTTTCAGATTTGGGTTTGTTTTGAAGGCAGGTAAAATTTAAAACACAGATTTCATTGTGAGGTGTGTAAAATCTCTACTTTGAGTAATAGATTAAGCCAGATACAGCCTTTTACTGCAGAAGGTCAAATCTTTCACTCTGAAGTCTTTCAGACTCTGAACCCAGTTTGCATATTGAGCTCTCAGAACTATTTTCAACTACCAAGGGCATCTGAGCATGAAGAACACATTTCTTGATGTCTTTAGTTACAAATTGGCACACAGATGGGCTGCAGTAGTATGATGGGGGGGGGGGCCCATCTTAAATCCGCTCTGTTTATTACCCAGGAAGTTTTGATCAAGTTTATGGTGTTAAAGACTCCAACATATCAACTCCATTGAAGAACAGGACAAGCTATTGTAAATATGAACCATCAAAGCATTAGCCATTTCAATGAAATGAAGCAAATCAATTGTTTTCTATAAAGGTGCCTTTCAGATCTCCTTTTTCAGGTTCTGAGATCCCTTATCAAGTTCAGCATTATTAAATATTGGACTATGGACTGCAAGAGTAATTTTTTAGGACTTCTAAAGGGTCACTTTGCTGCTAACATGCTTGTCTTTGCATTTATTTTACTTGGCCTAAACAGAATGACTCACATACACACACAAATATACATGAACCAGAATTAATTCTGTTGCATATAATACCTGTTTGAACCTTAACCCAGCAAAGAATTTGAGGTCTTAAAGAAAATCAGAGATGTGCTCAAATGCCATTGTAAGATGGGAATAACATATCCAGTGAAATGTATCCATTATGGTGATCTAGTTAGGATCCTTACTGTTTATCTGCAGGAATAAACTACAGCTTGCATAGGGGAAATAGGAGATGTTTTCTCTGTGGTGCATCATGTACTTACCTTTGTAGACAGCTACATCTCTAGATGAGTGGGATAGTTCCCTTTTCTGGGGCACCCATCTGCTTCTTGAGAGATGCTGCAGAAATGCTGAGCCTGTGTTGTCCATATTGGGGCAATACCAATGGTGTGCACAAGAATTCAAAGGGTGGAGGATACTCCCTTTTTTTCTGTCCTTTCTCTACTGGAGACAGTAAAGGAATTAAAAATTGAACTTTGTTTATGTTGAATATGCAGCCTTTATCCTTTATTTAATGGTACGTAATGCCTGAAAAGGACTTCTCCATTGAGATGGATTTCCTTAACTTCAAACACGAGACGTCCATCTAAAAGCACACCTTTAAGTATAACTGGAAGATTAAATGCCTTCATAGGCTGGGGTCAGTGCTTGTAATTGAAGGTGCCTGACATTACTTTAACATATGCTTTCTTTAACATGCCAAAGCCCTGAGCTGCCATGTTTCAAAGAAACAAGAGGCTAGAATGAATTATCTTCTTTCAGTAAAAAGTAGAATTTCCTCTCTAAAATTGCTCTGGCTTGAGCTCCATTATTCCCAATATACTTTCCAACACCACTGACAGGTTTAAGATCTGGTATTTGTGATACTTGAGAAAGAAAAACATGTGATTTATACCTCTGGAAAGACTGTATTTCTGGCTTTCTAATGGGACAAACAGAAGTAGCACCTCACTTAGGAATGTCCAGAGCCATTGCAGGTTAAAGCTCTGATGTCTGTTTAAACACAAAAGTTATTTTGTGTCACTTTAAAACATGACTTTAAATAAGAGTTATATCTTTACCAATTTAAAACTGAACCTGGTAGCAATTTAGTAAAATGGATTTTTTTTGGACAGAATATCTATTATATCATATGAACCTACTTTCCAAAGCATGCAGTTAAACAGACCTTACTGTAAATTGCTTGACTGCTCAACTTTCTTCCCAGTCTCAGTGGAGTAACAATGCTATAAAACTGGGGAGAGAGGAGACATTTCTTGTGCCTCAGTGACTGAGTAATTCCAATATTCCCACTTTCATGTGAACCTAGTCTGCTCTCCAAACTGGCCATTCTGTCAACCTGGAGGAATAGGTCAGGAAGGAGAATAAGCAGGGTCTGTTTTCTCTGGTTTGTTGCTTTGGTTTTTTAGAAAAACAGTCTTTGAAAGAGGAAATTCTCTTTGACATAGTTTTAAACTGTACACTTGAATGGTGAACATTTCTCTGAAAGAGGTAATGGTAATGCTATTCTGACAGTAACGTAAATCTACCTTTTCCTTCAAATTAAAGCTTCAAAAATTATAAATGTATTCTTGCTGCATACTGATATCCTCTTTTTCTTCCTCCACATTTTTCCTTTCTCTTTACAACTCCCTAAATTATAAGGGAATTAAAAGTCCATTAGATAGTATACATTAACATATGCTATTATGGTTTTAGCTAGTGAGCGTGGGCAGAAGCTGCTGTGTGATGTGATTTTCCATTACTGTCCTTTGAAGGCAAAACATAAAATTGTTTAAAACATTTTACTATTAAAAAAAAAAAAACTAAAACAGGACTAAAATTCTAAACTATGACAAGTGGCCTAAAATAAGTAAAGAAAATATTTATTTCTAAAATATGTTCCACATTAATTCCTATGTTGAAAAAGACTGGTTTGTCTCATGAAATGCCATGACTAAAGTATCAGGGTTTTCCAAACCATGTTGAAGAAGCTTTTTATAAGTCTCTATAGAATACCTTCTACTAAGGAAGTCTGATTAATTTTTTTTTTAAGTAGACATAGTTGTCAAACCCCAAAATAATGATTTTTAAACCAAAAAATAACAGGTTTTCAATTGTGTTTCTTTTACTTTCTGTCTGCCTTAAGTCTGCTAAGTAGCCTCTAGGAACAAGTGGCTACAGCCTCTGTATTTTTATGTCCTTGACCATGTAGGTCACCCTTGCTGTGTCCTTATTTCACCACATACACAAAGGCATAATGCCTCTCTACCTCATGCAATGGAAACTGGACTTCATATTTTAAAATTGTAAAGTGCAGAGAGAGGCTTTGTCATATTTGTAACAATTTTAATTGTGAACTACTACAGCTGTGCAAAATATTGCATATACTAATGCTATGTTTTCTACCAGTTTGAAAGATTTTCTCATCTTACTACCACAGATTTAGTAGGAAATACCAGGAATAAATCTTAACAGTCAAAGAAATTTACTTACAGTTGCCTTTTCTACTCCTATTGGTAGCAGATTTATATCTGTAACCAGGGAAGTAGTCATCTGAATGCAGTCATGGATGATTTTAAATTAAACATAAAGTTTAAGAAAATTCTGGCTAAATGTCATCAAGATCCATCATACCAAGCTGTCTGAGAGGGTAAAGGGCACTCTGTGAGCTAGATGAAGGGCAAAAGCAGATCTAGAGCCAAGAGAGTGCTGCAGTATGGTACAGGTGCTTGGGGACAGCCATCTGAGAGAAGTGGGGTTTGCCACTCTGAAGCACAGGAGCGGGTGCTCTCCTTGTGGGCCCATCTCCTTCCCTGCCTCCCCTCATCCTGTACTCCAGGCTGCTGCTGCTGCTTTTGCCTGAGCCCTTGCTCCCTAATCTCTGCCTACCAGCAGCTCTGTGTGCATCTACTCTTTTCCTCCATCCCATCCAACTATTTCCAGGCACCCAGTGCTGTGAGGTCCTGAGCGGAGGGTAATTTTTTTTTCTACCCAGAATCCAGCTCTAATTTACAGCATTTGTT